>NC_034594.1:61142546-61167736 GCF_900095145.1 Mus pahari
ATAGGGAACTTTTGGGATAGCATTTGAAATGTAAATAAAGAAAATATCTAATAAAATAAAATAAGTTAAAATAAAAAAAGAAATCCCAGACATAATTGAAAGTGAAAAAAAAAGTTGTGACTTCTTGTTGGATGAGATATATATATATATATATATATATATATATATATATATATATAATATATGTATATATACATATATATTATATGTATGTATAAATTGTTGATGTCCTACAGTCAGAAGATGCAGACCATGGTTGTTTGTGCAACTGACTGAATCTATAATTAGTTTTTAACTACAGAGATTTCAAAATCTGACTACATTTCTTAGAATGAAGATAAAAAGCTTTGGATTTTGAATGCTTTTTTAAATGCAAAGGGATAATACTAGTTCTACTTTTCAATTCTAAATATAAGAATCGAAACTAGACATTTGAGTTTGATTCATTAAACCAAGATATTTCAATAAAAAAACCCTAGCTTTCTGTGATAGTTGATCTCAATTACCCATTTGATACAACTTAGAATCACCTGGGGAAAGAGTCTTAAAGAGGGTGTATCTAGATGAGGCTAGCCTGTGAATATATGGGGGCCTGTTGGATTAATGTGAGTGGCACCCTGCCCTAGGAAGGGGAGCTGAACAGAGGAGAAAGCTATCTGAGATCGAGAAGCAAGAACACGTTAGTTTTCTCTGCTCTTGACCATGGCTATAATATGACTTTACCCCCCAAAAGTTGAACTATAACTTGGAATTATAAACCAAATTAATAATTTTCCAACTTCTGTTGCTTTTTGCCAGAGTATCTGTCACAGCAACAGAAATGAAACCAGAATATTTGCTAACTAGTGACATCTGCATTTTCTCATGATCTTTGCCTTGGGACTCATATTTTATTGTTTATCAAACTTTTTTCACAAATTAAAAATGAAACTTGAGGGACTGGAGAGATGACATACAGGTTAAGAGCACTGGCCGCTCTACCCAAGTATCAGGGTTTGATTCCCAGTAACTACATGGCTGCTCATAACCCAGTAACTCCAGTTTCAGAGCATCCCAGTGAGATCTTCTGACCTCTTCAACTACTGTACTTGTAGACCTGCATACATGCAGGCGAAAACACTCATATATGTAAGGTAAAAACAAGATCTTAAGGAGCTGGAGAGATGGCTCAGTGGTTAAGAACATTGAACTTGATAAAGCTAGTCAGTCTTCCTCAGATGTAGCATGAAACTAAAATGCACATCTCTCATCTCCTTTTGGCTGCACATCTCTCATCTCCTTTTGGCTAATACCAGAGGACACTAGCTATACTTTTCTCTTCACCTCTGAGACAAGATGCATGTGGCCCAGGCTGGCTTCAAGCTTGCTATTTTGCCAAGGATGGTCTTGAACTTCTGATCCTTCTTCCTTTACCTCCCATGATCTGAATTATAGGAATGTTCTACCATGTCGGTGTATGTAGTGCTAGGAATCATGCATAAGGCCGAGCATGTTACCAACTGAGCCTCACAGCCTGCTCCCCAGGACAGTTCCTGGCAGCCAGTTTTAACTCTGTGTGTGTGTGTGTGTGTGTGTGTGTGTGTGTGTGTGTGCATGCCACATGCTTCTAAGTCATTTATTTCTTAAAAAACAAAGCAAAAGAAAACAAACCTCTTAAAAAGCAAATGTAAGCATTAAAGGGAACCCTGACTTTCAGAGACCTTATCTTAAAAATTATTCAAAAGGGGCCTGGTGAGATGGCTCAGCGGGTAAGAGCATCCGACTGCTCTTCCCAAGGTCCTGAGTTCAAATCCCAGCAACCACATGGTGGCTCACAACCATCCGTAATGAGATCTGACTCCCTCTTCTGGAGTGTCTGAAGACAGCTACAGTGTACTTACATATAATAAATAAATTAATTAATTAAAAAAAAGAATTATTCAAAAGGACGCAGTCCCAACTACAGGTGAAGCAGACGTTTTCTTATAATCTTTGCTTCTTTACCCCTCCCTGCTGGTCCAACTTTTTATGACTTTCCTGAGAACGTTTTGTTCCCAGAAAAGTATGTGCTTAGAACTTCTTATGCAACTAAATGAGGCTATAGGTAAAACCTAAACCTTTGCATTTCAAGTTAAAGAGCACTGGACCTTATTATGAAAAAAATCATTGGAAGTAAAAAGAAATCAAAAGGAGATCATGGGCCCTTGTTTTTGGTTCCTATGGCATCCAGATTTCCTCCTTTGATGACTCAACTCTATTCAGCTAAAGGAGAAGATGGCTTCACTGGTTTCCATTCAATGTGTAGTTAACATTTGACACTGCAATGGACTAAAATCCTTCTGAAGTTCCCAGATAGTCTTTCGGAATCCACAAAGAGTAGGGAGGAATGGTAGGCATACTTACACTGCGATGGTTATAAGAAACGAATAGCTAGACTTGACCAGTAGATATCCAGCATAGCACACCCAGATGCTGAGTGTGTAATTCATGAGAAACAGAGATCCTGCGATGACAGCTGAGAAGACAGCCAGACCCAGCTCTCCGAGAAGATCCCAGTTGACCTTCAGATAGCCCACTGAGAATGAAGCCAAAGCCCCTGGAAACAGACAAAGGACAAGAATCAACCCATTGACTTTGCAGGCAGGAAATAGCAACACTTCAAGCAAGCAGACAGAGCTCAGCTCTCAAGCAATTCTTAAGACAAATATTCCATTACACACACACACACACACACACACACACACACACACACACACACACACACACGATCTGCTTAAATGGAAATTTTTCTAAAAGGACTTTTTCTCCCAAGTTTTCTTTTTTTCTTCTCATTTCTTATTTGTTTTCAACCCAGTTTGCTGTTATACTTTTAATTAGCATTAACTACATATCAGGCAGAAGGGATAGAAGAGCCTAAACACAGCAGTGTGGGGCACACAAAGTATCCCAGTCATTTAAATAACATCCAGGATAGCATGTACATGCCTTGGAAGTAAAGTTGCTCTATTGTTTTAAATTGCATGTTTTGGAGCAATGAGTGTCCCAGTTACCTCCCTCCCTCCCTCCCTCCCTCCCTCCCTCCCTCCCTCCCTTTACTCCCATCCTTCCTAGACCTAGGGGACCTTGGGGATCTCCTTACATTGCCCTTGAACTCCTGGGCTCAAGCGATCTTCCTGCTACAGCTGACCTGATTTCCTTGAGGGTTTGGAAAAAAGGACCTGTACTGATGTATATAGCTTGAAAAATATTACTATTTAGCAACTGAGGTTTTCTTTACCTGAACAAAGGGCTCAAATTATTGACAACCAGTCGGTTATTTTTTTGGTAGGTGATCTGTGATAGAACTGTCTCTAAAAAATAGCTCTCCCCAAGAATTTCAGCCATGAGAGCAATAATTTCAGAGATCCAATGATTCTGCCTCAGCCTTGACTTTCAGGAGTTAGCTGAAGGCTTCCAAGAGGGAAACAATAAAAATACAGAGGCTACGTGCACTCCTGAAGCTTTCTGTAGAGGAAGGTGTGGAAAAATATCCCACTTCCTAAAACACATCTTCAAAGTCTCGTGTAACATTTCCATTTATGACTACATAAATATTTGTTTCACGGTGTGCTTCAAAGGCAAATTTCTTTTTGATATTAGAATCCTGAGAGTAACACCATGGAAATTATGCAATTTCTGAAATGCGAAAATGGTTGGTATGCAGCCTGGAGTTGTGAAAGTCCCTAGGAAGACTCTCTGGGTAAGAGTCTGGAAACCTTCATGTGTTTTCTAGAGTTAATAATAAAAATTCTGCACTTTCTCTTTCCTTTCAACGTTAGAAACAGTCTTGACTCTAGTAGCTCAGGAAATAAGGACGCAACAGTCAACCAGTGAGGCTGTGTGAAATTCAAGGCATCTACAGGGAGAAGGGAAGCAGTTGGGGTGCAGAGGATGCCTACGGAATGTGAAGAAAGGCTTTGCTGTTCGAGGGCAGATAGAGGATCTGTGTCTGCAATACGCTGAATCCAAAATGCTGAATGAGACATCAAACAGCTAGGAAGGGAACGGAAGGGAAGGGCACAGAGGCACAGGGGGAAATGTGCCCAGCACACTTGTATACAAGCTTACAAAGACTAAAATAACCCAGCGATGCTGGTACATGCTTTTAATACCAGCACTTGGGAGGCTGATTGATCTCAGAGTTCAAGGCCAGACTCGTCTACCAAGTGAGTGCCAGGGTAGCCAAAGTTGTGAAACCCTGTCTCAAAAAACAAAAAGAAACACAAAAACGGGCTGGGTTAACTTAGTGAGTGGAGTCCTTGCCTTGCAAGCATTAAGACCTGAGTTTAAGTCCCAGAACCTACATAAGAAGTTGGGCACGGTAGTATATTGTATTCCCAGTAATGGGCCAAGTAGATCTCTAGAAGAAACTGGCCAGACAGTTTGGTTTATTTGGTGAGATACAGGCCAATGGGAAACCTTGCTTTAAAAAAGGAAAAGAAAAAAAATGGATGGACCCAAAGGACAATACTTAAAGCTGTCCTTTAGCCTTCACATGTACCTGTGTGTGCAGACATGCATATAGACACACACATACACACACACATGAAAAATATAAAAAAAAATATATTGATGTCACTCATCTTTAAACTAACGATAAAACAAATTATCAAACTTTAAAACGTGAACATAATACTGAAGGAACAGGGCACATTATTAACACTTATTTTCATGAGATGGGATCTTACACTCGTGGTTCTTGAGTTATTTGTAACTGTAATATATAGTATAAAAATCACTGTACTCTTATTTTTCCATTGCCTTCTATTCTTGAGTGGGGAGGTGGCTCAGTAGGTTAAGAGGCTTTGTTATGGAAGCTGGATGACCTGAGTTCAAATCCCCAGAGAACCTGTAAAACATTAGATGTGCTTGTGCATACCTGTAAGCCCAGTGCTGAAGAGAGTGGGGACAGGAGGATCACTGGGGCTTGCTGGCCACTAGCCTAGCTCTGGGCTCAGTGAGAAACTCTGTTTTAGGGGACACTCAACACCCTCCTCTGGCCTCTGTGCAAACACATCCATGAACACATGTGTATGTATACCCCCTTCCCTCAACTAAAAACTAATCACTCTAACTTCTGGTTATAGCTAATTAACCACCATGGAGAAGTTTAGCACCTGGGGCATCTGGAGGAGAGAGATGTCCACTTACCTCCAAATGTTGCTATGGCCTCGACTGCTCCATTATAGATGGAAGAGTCTTGAGAGGGTGCCTTGTGTTCCCACAGGACTTGAACGTAGTTCAAGATTTGGTTATAACCCGCTGTGGCAAAAGCCCACCACAGGGACCAGTAAACGAGGTGCTTTGAGGAGTAGCACTCCTTCAGGTCCTGGAACCAATGCGCAAAGTGTCTCAAAGCTGAATTTTCTGGATCCGGGTTGCTCATCTCTCTGTCCCCTAAATTCTCTGAATTGTCAAACAATTCCGGGTGAGTTCTGTTGTTCTGGGCTTCCTTGAACACAGTACATTGTTCCAGTGGCTTTGGACCATCATCTCTCTCAGACTTTGTATGGAAAAACATGCTTTTCTTAGGCATTGGTAGAAAAAGTGAGAAAAAGAAAGCCACAGAGACACAGGCCAAGGATATATAAAAAAGGTTCGAGTACGGCAGGTTCGTCAGGGATACCAGGAGCTGGGCTAGCACTGAGCCTGCTGTGTAGGCCACCAGTGTGATACTCCGACAGTAGCTGCTAACTTTCTGATAGTGCTCTGGGCTGACCATGCTGTATATGTAGGCAAAGTAGGCTATCTCTGTGGCCGAGACAACCCCAAAAAAGAACTCTGCTGTCTGCATGAGAATCACACCGTGGCCCAACAAGAGAAACAGGTAGCTAGTGGCGAAGGCCACGACGTGTAACATGATGACTGGTTTGTAGCGCAGGTAGTCGGTGAGGACAAACACGGGTGGCAGCGTTGCCAGGTAAGAGTATGTCCAAACAGGAAGGATCTCATTTGTCATCTATGAATTTGATAAGTAGGTATGGTCAGATGCACAACACATTTCAAAAGGACCAGTGGTAACTGATTTGTACCTCAAGGTCATATCTAATCAGACACTCTTCATGTTATGGGGAAAAATAGAAAGCTGATCTACAGGTAAATTATTAAGAAAAACTAGTGTCTTTGTTAAATGAAAATAACAAAAATAAGCCACCATGGCGTTGTTGAGGAGGGAAAGAAAAAGGAAAAAAAATCAAAACTCTAAGCAACTTACATACTTAGGTATAATCTCAGGAGAGTTCTAGAGAGATAATATGTCCTCTGGACTGTATAACAAATTTAGGTAACATGTAATGGTTTAATAAATTAGTTAAAAAATTCAAATTAAGTTTAAACTTAAATTCTCTGGACTTCTGAGATTTCCAAGTTTTAAAAAAAATCTCAACTTAGTAAGCTGGAGAGATGACTCAACAGTTAAGAGCACTGGCTGTTTTTCCAGAGGACTCAGGTTCAATTCCCAACACCTACACGGCAGATCACAACTCTCTGTAACTCCAGGACTAGGGGATCTAATACTGTCATACAGACATACATGCAGGCAAAATACCAATGCACATGAATTAATAAATGAATAAATTGAAAAAACATCCCAAATTGCTCTTATACAAAGATTATCAGCATTAAGTTTAGGATTCTCAATGTAAAGAGTAGAACATGTCTCTTTACTTGTTCTACCACTGCCTCCCACCTGTATGAAATCTGGGTACACACACACACACACACACACACACACACACACACACACACACTGGAGCAAGAGTGAACAGTTACCAAATGCGCTTCATTACCTTCTCATTTACATTTGCTGGGCTCACAATCTCCTCTCACCCTATCCATGGCTATAGATGTCACTGCTAGGTCGAGTTCAATGTGGGTCACATCACTATTTCACGGCAGACACATGGACACTCAAGTTTCATAGGTAGAAAGGACTCAAACGATTGTGAATGTTCTTTAAGTGTGATGGGTAAGATTCAGAGTCTTGGATTACTGAACTCTCCCTCATTGACATGTGGACCCACCCATGTCACAGGAGAGTCCACAACTAACCTGTGGTTCTGAAGGAGGGTTCACTCACTTGTCCATAGTATACGCAGGCACAAACCCGGTGGGCATGTTGAGTTGATTCTGCCCCATCTCTGACCTTTGTCTTAAATGTGACAAGCTTCAGTTCAAGAAACTCTGAAGCCATTGTAGTTTGCTTGGCTTCTGTCTTTGCCAATTACCTATTGATAATCTAGCACCACTTAGCTTTCAAGATGATACTACCTTCAGTACGACATTTTCATTGTTGTGGTTGGAGATAGTAAACCAGCTCAGGGTGATTTTTTTTTAGTTGGGTTTGTGCATTTTCTTCTTGTATCTTTTTACATAGAGGAAAAGACAGGGAGGGAGGGATATGTTCCCGACAAAACTCAACAGGCTATGTAGACCAGACAGGCCTCAATGTCACAGAAATCCATCTGCCTCCTGAGTGCTGGGATTGAAGACATGTGTTGCCATGCCCAGTAAGAAGTATCTTTTTAAGTAAGAGAATTTGGCCTCGGGGAAGAGAAATAGAACAGGAAGTAAATCTGTTTATATCACATCTGTTGCTAAATAGTTTTTCAAAACTGAGTAAGAGTCATAAAAATATATAACCGTGTGCTGTTGATACACTTGGCTAATTTTTATTTATTGTGCAAACTTTATAGAGTGTATATCCCACTTATACAGCTCAGCTATGTGGAATGTGGTAGCGTGATAAATAGGAACATTGTAAGTAAAACACGAGGTTAACTTAAACACAAGAGAATATGACACAATTGAAAGATACAGCAACCACAGGATGTATGGGCTGATGCTGGTATTGTATGGTACTTCTATTTTTGTTAAGTAAAAATAAAATGATGCCTTAAGACAATGATAAAAGTAGCAGTAAATGTGTGGACAGTAACAGCCACTTATCATCATTATTGAGTTTTACACTGCATACTACATAAATGTGTATGATATAATATGTGTATATACAGATACATATAATTTTAAGATTTATTTATTTTTACATTCATTTGTGTTTTACCTGCATTTATTTATGTGTGAGGGTGCCAGATCCCCTAGAACTGGAGTTACAGACAGTTGTGAGCTGTCATGTAGGTGCTGGGAATCAAACCCAGGTCCTCTGGAAGAGTAGCCAGTGCTCTTAAACACTCAGCTATCTCTCCAGTCCCTGAATGTTGACTTTTTAGGGTGACAGAGCAGTAGTTTTACTTACACTGATGTCACATAAACACGTATATAAATGTTGAGGTGTGAGTCTATGGTGGGTGCAGTGTTACTGAGGAAGTTCTCTGAAATCCCATGGTCTTAACTATAGTCAACTAACATACAGTCCATCGTTCACTAAATATGGCATGTAATTGTATTACACTTTCTTATTACATCCTGCTTATACCACAGCAGCCTACTGGTTTCCCAGAAGGCAATTCTGTGGCAGAGAACAACTTCATTTTATGGTAAATGTGATAGAAACAATGGAGACCAGAAAAGCTCCTATCTATCTATCTATCTATCTATCTATCTATCTATCTATCTATCTATCTATCTATCTATAGATACAGATATAGACACAGATATAGATATATCCAGACTAACGTCAAAACTCTGAAATTTAAAATATTCTTTGTACATGTTAAATAGGTGTTTGGCTTAATATTTTTTTGTGTCATGAGGAAGGAGGTAGTTGTATTATGTAATAAATTCTGTGAAAATGGGAGCTCTCTGGAATGATATCCCTACCACCTCGTTCAAGTCCTGAGAAATTAACCCCTATTGAGATACGTACCCATTACCTTACCTCTGGGCTGGTGAGATTCTTACTGGGTTCAGACAGGAATGGGATTAAGAATGATTCTGAAGGCCTGAACATGGAGAAAAACCCAAACAAGCAGAGTATCACAGTGGGATAAACCCAAGAGTTGCTTGGTGGAGTTCTGCAGCTGGAGTCCATGGCTGGTCAAATGGAAACAAAGCGAGAGTTAAGCCAAGCTCATCCTTCTCTGGCACCCTGCATCAAAAGCTCGTTATTTCTACACATTTTTGAAAACATGACGTTTATCCCTCCATGTGCGGTGGAGCTTTAAAAGTGAGTGGTGAATTACTTACACACATTTCCAGGGTGAACCCTATGTTTTCAGAGCTCCCTTTTCATTACTGCTGAAGGGAATTGTATTTCTTCAGTGTTTTCTCAAACACAGTCATGGGCAGCTGCTAGTAAACCATGATTAGTGGGGTAGCCCATGCTTGACCCTAAGTAAGAGAGCAGCTAATGAACCTGTGTCACGTTGTAGCAGGTAAAGGGCTTCCAGATGAACAGACTGGATTAGGCGAGCCTTCTGTATCTGCCTGCTCCACTTTGCATGGGTTCCAGAACTTTTAACACACTTACTGACATGTCTTTATTATAAATTTATCTTTCTAACAGGCTGCCCCTTGTCTGGAGTCTTACTGGTTGCATAATAAACAACTGAAATATTTGTTAGGTTTCTCCATCTTTGAAGAATTTCAAATTCTTCAGTTAGAAAAATCAATTGGGAACCATTTTGGATGGCTCAGCCAAGCAATCCTGATGGTCTGATTTGATCTGCTTAGCCCCCCGCAGCACCCCCTGCCCTTGGCTGTTTTTGTTGCTGTTTTTTTTTTTGTTTTTTTTTTTGTTTTTTTTTTGTTTTTTTTGAGACAGGGTTTCTCTGCTGGACCTGTATCTCACTCTGTCGACCAGGCTGACCTTGGACTCAGAGACCCACCAGCCTCTACCTCTCAAACTCTAGAATTAAAGGCATGAGCCATAAAACTGCACATGGTGGCAAACACCTGAAACACCCGGAACTCTTACCTTGAGATAGCAAGCAGACATAGGAGAACTGAAGCTCACAGGCCAGCAAGCCTGTAGTACACAGCACAGGAGAAACAAGAGTGGCTCATCCCTAATAAGGTGGAAGTCCCTAACTGTCCCCTTAGAGTTGACCTCTGACCTCAAGACTCTCCAAGGGCACCATAGCATGCATGTGGCCACCTCCTCCCCACACCATGCTAATACTAAATAAAATAAAATATTTAAGAAAATTAATTGGATAAAGATCTAGCTTTCTTTCTTCCACATCCCCACCCTATCCTTCTGTTTTCCACGGATGCCAGTTATATTTGGGAATGGGAGCACTGCTTCTAAGACTGTTATTCCACTTCCCCATTGTGTGTCTGCTCTTCTCTAAATGTGTAGCTGCAGGTTATTCACAGGGAAGGACATTCATTCTTCACACTTTTTCCTAATGTTGATACTCCATGAATTTCAAACTTCAGACAAAAAGCACAAGAAGACCTTAGTCACTGCCCAGAAAGCAAACAGCTAACATAATCAGCTTTATGTTATTTTTCCCTGCCCCCGACACCTTCATGGGTAGCAGTGACCACCGAGAAGTTTATCATTCCTTCACATCTGAGATTGAACTTTGCTGTTAAGAGACATTCTTTGGTGGTCTCGATTTTGGTTACTTTCTAAGTTGATCTATAGGAAGGTAACTGACTATGGGTATTGTATTAGTCAGGGTTTTCTAGAGCCACAGAACTTATGAAATGGCTGTAATGACTTACAGTCTGTAGTCCAATTCATCCAACAATGGGCAGGTGTGGATGGGAAGCCTGAGAACCTAGTAGTTGTTTAGTCCCACTATGCTAGTTGTTTAAGCTGATCGTTTGTAGTAGGTCCCAACAGATGTGCTGGCTGGTAAGTGCAAGCAGGTGAAAAGAGAATGAATCTTCCTTCTTCCAATGTCCTTATGTAGGCCTACAGCAAATAGATGTGTCCCAGATTAAAGGTTTGTACTGCCACTCCTGGATCTGGGACTTGTTTGTCCCAAGCTGACCTTGAACTCAGAGACCTCCTTGCCTCAGTCTCCTGGGATTAAAGGCATGCACTACTTTGCCTAGGCCTAAGCTTTTCATGGTCATTATGCCTCAAGATCTCCATGCCAAGATCCAGGTCAGAAACTTGTGTCTTCTAGCCTCGAGATCTGGATTGATCCAATTCTGGATTGTAGTTCATTCCAAATATAGTCAAGTTGACAACAGGAATAGCCATTACAGCTATAATGACTTTTTTCTGTGTATTTTCTCACTAAAGCATCATAGTAACTGTAATTCCAAAGTGACTACATGAAAAAAAAATCTAACCAGTAGGTTGCAATTGTGTGGTAAAGACTGGAATCATGGTCTCCTAGTCCCATCAGGCCCCTTTTATCCACTCTAGTAATTATCTCTCTGTCTGTCTGTCTGTCTGTCTGTCTGTCTCCTCTTATCCATATTCTGACTCAGTGTGTCATGCTTCCCCCTATGCTGCTTCATTAATCTACTGACAGTCTCTTCATAAGGAGAAAATTCAGCACCTGTACAATATAATAACAACCTTGCTTTATCTTGAGGAACACATTTTAAAACACAAATCCATGGCAGACACTGTGGCTTACTAATATAAAACTTTCAAAAGTGAATTTTGAGTTGTCAAAACAGTTCAACTGGGCACTCCTCCCAGATGGGTGGGCCACCTGAGTGGAATTTCAGCTGTCCAGGTAGCGGTGCCTATTCAGTCACACCACATTTTGTCCTCACCAGACCTTTTACAAAGTGCTCTAAACTGCTATATCGCTTTTCTATTAAGTAAAGTCAATATCGTTTCCATTTGTGTCTAAAATGCCCTGGACTTCTCAACTTAGAAAGCATGATGATTGCATTTTGAAAAACGGTTCCAACAGTGAGCAATGCTGACACTGTTGAATATCTGTCAAGGGCAAACTTGAGTTAGCCACTCTTGATTTATGCCCTCATTCCAGGAAACACAGGCTTTCTTTTCTCCACTTCCTGACATTCTGTCAAGTCTGTTGGGAACTCCCTTCTTACCTTATGAAGGTAAGGTCTCATTGGAACAGTTATTTCAAGTTGCCAATTACCAAGGCTAGACCATCTATTTAAGTCTGGTTATAATAGTGTGCCATTTGCTGGCTACACTCAGAACATACAATCTCTATAGATCATGAATTTAGCTATTAACTCTTCTCCATGTATCTCAGAGGCTTGGGACCATGTCTTTGGTTCTTGGGCTGCTAAAATGACCATGGATTCTTTATTTCTTGACTCCTTATGGTCCAACTACAGTTAGCTGGAAAGGTGGCGGAAAATATACCCCTAAAGTGTAAAATCCACAAAGTTAGGGCATGTTGCGTGGCTCATTGCTCTGTTCTAAGTGGTTAGAAAGTACCTCACAGTCAGTAAGCCCTCAAGGATGATAGAGGATGAATGTAAGAAGACAGCAACGATAGTCTATATGGACAACTGGGGTGGAAAGGGAGGTGTCAAGGTAAGAGATACAGGACACGAGAACACACACAAGTACTGTCTTGTCCTGGGTATGCCCCACTTTCTAGTTTTATCACTCAAAGGCCAGATCTCTTTGCAATGAATTGTACATTGGGAAAATTAATTTTGTGGAGGAAAAGGTAATTTTGATATCATTTAACTCAGTTTTTTTACTGAGTTTAGTTTTGGGGAGAATCGTGTAGCCCAGGCTGGTATCAACTGCTTATGCAGCTAAAGATAGCCTTGACCTTCTGATCCTCCTGTTTCTACACCCTGAGAGTACTATCCTGTCTGGCTTTGTAGGGTGTGGATTCAGAGAGTCATGCATGGTAGACGAGCACTCTACCAACTGATCCATAGCCCCAGTCTTTTGTCCTCGTTTTATAGAAGGGAAACAGAAGGCTGGAACGTGGACCTGTACTCGGCTCTTTCAATCCCAACTTCGTTAGCCTTTCCCTCATCCCTGTGCTGCAAAAGCACAGATATATTTTCAAAACGTCAATTTCAGTTTATTTAAGATATCTTTTTTCCTGAATGTCATATCAAGAGGAACTTAATGATCATGAGTAGGATTTTTTTTTTTAAAAAAAAAGAAGAGGCAAACCTATTGAAAGTAGAGTTCCCTGCAGAGTGAACGAGGGGCTTTCCCCTCTATAGCTTTGGCTTATTTTAATAACAAACAAATACACCAACAATTACAAATGTGAGTAGCATGAGACAGTCAGGGTTAGCAGTAGAAGAGGAAGGAGGAGTAAATGTGTACACATATCTGTTGGTTTTCTGTCTAAACTCTACCCCCACAGTTCCTGGCAGCAGCCAGGTATACTCCTCCCCATAGTTAGCTAGCAACAGCCAGGTAGGCTTGATCCACTATAAAAGAGGCTGCTTGACCCTTCCCCTCTCTCTTATGCTCTTGCCTCTCTTTTGCCTCTTGCCCCCTTACTCTCCCTCTCTCCCATTCCCTTTCCCCCTTTCTCCACCTAGCCATGGCTGGCCTCCACTTCTCTACTTTCTCCTCTCTGCCTTTCTCTGCTGCTACTACCCGCTGAACTCCCCTCCCTATGACCTAAATAAACTCTATTCTATACTATACCAGTCTGTGGGTGTGTGTCTGGTGTCTCAGGGGAAAGGGATGCCTCAGCATGGGCCCACTGAGGCACCCCCTTCTCCCACACCCTGTCAGAACATATTCTTATAACTCTTTCTCTTTTTATGATCACAACAATATCCCTCAATAGCACAGTGGGGCAAATCATCCTAGAACACCTATGTGATTCTGGAGGGACACACCCTCTATACAGACTCTTTTTTAGAATGGGGGCCTATGAGATAGCTCACTGCATAAAGGCACTTGCCACACAAGTCTGGCATCCTAAGTTTGATCCCTGGAACCTACATGGAGGTAGAAGGAGAGAAACAACATCACAAAATTATCCTCTAACCTCTGTACATAGGCTGTGGGGTATATAAGTATGGGGCATGAAAGTTCACACATGTATACACATGAGTACATGCATACACACACACACACACTCATGGGAGCACACCCAGACACACCCAGAATAACACAGAACTGCAGAATTCTTTCATATTTCCATTTATCATCCTCTCTGACTACCCTATCATCCCATACTTAAAGTACCATTTCAAGTTCTGTTTGCTTAACTCGTGTGACTTGAGGACATGAACTGGTTTGGTATTACGAGGTGATACTTCTGAAAGTAACCTTACCTTTCCCCTTCACTTCGTGTGCTTTCCAAAGACGCTAACCCTTTACAGAGTCGCTCCACAGCAGGCTATCCTCATCCACTAATCATAAACCTCACAACTCTTTTTTTTTTTTTAAAGGTATAAGAATACTATGTGGGCTGTAGTTGAAGAGAAAACAGAAAGCAGGAGAATGTGGGGTGGAGGAGGAGGGAAGTAAAGAAGGAAGGAAGAAGGAAGGAAGAAGGAAGGAAGGAAGGAAGGGAAGAAGGAAGGAAGGAAGGAAGGAAGGAAGGAAGGAAGGAAGGAAGGAAGGAAGGAAGGAAGGAAAACCAAAACACTGCCCAAGCAAAATCAAGGCTCTCAGATTTAAAACATCGAGCAAACATCCCATCAGTGAAGACTTGGGGATTGCAACACACAAGATGAATTTCATCAGCCATTCCTCCTTACTCAGTCCCAGGGCAGCTAAAGCATAACAGAGTGTACGTGGGTAGCTGGGAAGGGAGTGGAGGACTTTACAGGAGGAGAGATGAGGCTCAAAGTACAGGAGGAGGAGGTGAATGGACCAGGAGAATAGACAGTGATAACTAGTAGGTCTCAGCCTCAGCTCCCCTCCCATTCACTCAGGATGCCAGCCAGTCTCACCTGTCGCACCAACCCTGATGACAAAGAGCACCTGCCTCTGACTTGATATCACCATGTCTGTCCTTGCACTGTTGGCTCATACAACAAGGCAGCACGTGTGACCTCCAAAGAGTCCAGCCACACATAAACAAAACAAAACCCAGACAAAGCCATAACTTTATCTCTTATTAGACGCAAGAGTTACTTGTGTTTTGACAATGATCACATTTGGGCGAAGAGCTTCTCATGAGTTTCGTTTCAGTACTCAGAGAAAATGCCTTTTTATGCTGCCTCTTACATGGTATCAGAGTTCCATGAGTTCTTAAAATCATTAATCCTGCCATCGATTTCTTCTCCTTTTAACCACTGCCTTACAATGTCCTTTCCCTAAAAAGCAGGAAAGAATATTTGAAGTTCTCCAAGTTTCATGTTGACTTCAAGATGAGCTCAGTTGACATCTCAATTCCATGACACTGCAGAAAGCAAGGTTTTCCTTGTTTTACAAACATAAGCACCCCACCCTACCCCCGTTTCCTTGCTAGGATCCCATTAGAAGTGGGCTGGTTTCCAGGGGAAGCTAGAAGTCACTTCCTGATTCCACAGTTGCTCTTTCAGTTAGCCAGGACACACCTCATCTCTGCCATAACCAGTGAATCAAACTCTTGTGATGCTGGCATGCAGAGACATTTTCATGTAATGTATATATGTATTATATATGTATGTGTATGTATATATGTATATGTATACATACACACATATATATATGTATATATGTGTATATATGTATATATATTCACTAAAATCAAAACAAAACAAAAGAAAACCAAATACAAACACACATGTGCTTGTACACACGCGCGCGCACACACACACACACACACACACACATTCAACCACTCCTACCACTCTGTCATTTCCAAGACTGCAAGTGGGCATTATGGTGCTGTAATGTATATTTTCTTTATTTCCTTGTGTACAAGCTATGTCCTCTAAGAACCCCATCTTCCAGGCTTTCAGTATTACCAGTCAATCCCTTCACTGGTCAGATATAAGCTAGAAGTCTGATTAGCAAAAATTGAAATATTTACTTTGAACTGATATCAGATCATAAAAGCTAAGTTTGTCTTTCCCTCTACTTATCACAAAGTCAGGGAGATGTTAACTTAGACTAAATCAGTCAAAAAAAAAAAAAAAAAAAAAAAAACCTTCCAGATTATCTAAAGGCACCAAAGGCAAACCTGCTGGGGGAGGTGGGGGAGGCATGGACAAAGGATGCCAAGCTACTGCCAACATTGATTCATATGATGCAAGATCAGGATTGGAGCATGAATCTACCCATTTCTACCTTAGCTACTGTATTTTGGCTGTGACTAGTCAAATTTAAAAATGCTTTCACTATCATTACCTCCCTGCATGTAAAAACCAACATGATATGTAAAGTGTAACTCTATCATGAACAACCTGAAGAAAACAGATCTTCCAAACCAAGGAACTGGTAAATATTTCAAAGAAATGGAAAAAAGAAAAAGAAAAAAGAAAGAAGAGAAAAGGGAAAAAAGAAAAAAGCAGACTAACTTTGAAAATAAAAAAATGAAAGCAATAGAATTTTATAAAAGCAAACAAACACACAAAAAAACAAAAACAAAACCAAACAAAACAAAAACCCAAAAGACCAGACATATTTGCTCATCCAGAGAAACTGTTCATAAGCTGGGAAGGGAAGCTTCAGTTCCCAGAGAAAACAGCTATAACACCCATGTTTGTCAAAGGAAAGATATTCAAAATGCGTAATAGATTCTGACAACTCAGGGATAAAAGATGAGCAGGTAGCTGAACAGTGGTGGCACATGCCATTAATCCCAGCACTAGGGAGGCAGAGGCAGGTGGATCAATGTGAGTTCAAGGCCAGCCTGGTCTACAGAGCTAGTATCAGAACAGTCAAGGCCACACAAAAGAAACCCCGTTTTGAAAACCAAACGATGAGCAGGAGATCTGAGCACTTTAAAAAACGTGGCTGTCTGGAAGTACAGAGCAACACGCCTCAGAAGCTCTCATGCATCAGAACTACCCATGACGACTCCCGGGATGGCTGAGTGAAAACCGATAAGCAAGCATACCAAATGCTGGGAAGGATTCCAAGTTAATGAACCTGTATGCGTTGCTTTTCCGAAAGACATAACAGTACCAGCTTCTTGGAGCATCATTTGGCAAGCTGTCTGAGAAAGTGCATGCTTTCATGATGTGGCGAAAAATGAGAAGCAGCTGAAGTGTCGACTAAATGGGGAAGTTTATATGCAGCACAGAATACTTCAACCAATAGCAACGGGCTGTCAGAAGGACCACACCAGGGCAGGACTAGAATGAATCATGGTTTACTGTTCATGGGGCCCTGCCACCATACGTGGAGTCTTTGGCAAGCAAGACTGATCTAAGGAGATGAGGACTAGATTGACAGCTGCCTGGAGTGGGGGCGAGGGGAGGGAACAGGAGCAACAGAGAATGTGGAGGTTTGTGTGGTGAAAAGAAGGCTCTCTCTAGCTCGGTTGTGGTGGTGGCTATAAGTTTTTAATCCCAACTTATGTTGTACAGACTCATAAAGTGTAGGTTAGTATAGGGAGGCCACACCCAAACAAAGATCCACTGATATAAGAAACGAAGTAAATTAACCTCAAATGCGAAGGTCCATAAAGGAATCCAGACAGGAAAAGGACAGGCTGAGCAATTTCATTCATACCTTGTCCCAAAGCAGGCAAAACTATAGTACTTCAGGTTGACTGAAACCAGAACTCTGAGGTCCGGGAGCTGGGAAGGGGGTGCAGCTCTCTGAGGGCAGTTTCTGGGGTATTAAATATCCTGTACCTCAAAGAGTTAATTACAAGGAGGAGTATAATTACAAACAAACTGAAATTTGTTCTCTGTGTTGAAAGCAAGTTGCACCTCCATATGCTGAAAGGCAGCCCCCCCCCTTGCTCCTTCAAAGCACTTTTACAGTGGCCCCTCAGTTTTTCTCACAGGTACAGTGACTGCGGTTATTCCAATTCACATGAAGGCAGGGCCCCTATATGAGTAGAAAACCTGAAAACTTGTCTTTGTGTTTGGATTTGTCCTAGAAAAACATAGAGTAAGCTGGGTGTGGTGGCACACGCCTTTAATCCCAGCACTCAGGAGGCAGAGGCAGGCGGATTTCTGAGTTCGAGGGCAGCCAGGTCTACAGAGTGAGTTCCAGGACAGCCAGGGCTATACAGAAATCCTGTCTCGAAAAACCAACAAAACAAAACAAAACAAAACAAAACAGAACAAAACAAAATGTAGAGTAGAAATAGTAGCACAAGTCAAATCTAGGACAAATGAAGAAGCCTGAGTTTGGTCACTTAACATCCTTCCGATTAATTCAGTTAGACCAAGTACCTCTCCCTTCTGAGTCCTGACTTTGGGACTGGCCTGAGACTCACTTCTGCACCTTCGAGTGAGCTGCAGAGCACAGTCAGATGACTGACCCCTCAGCTTGTGAGGAAGGTGGTTCCTCAAGAGTCACACTGCCAGGGCAATGACCCTGGCCCTTCCCTGAAGGCCAAATGCTCCAGAGCCCACAGCCCTCCCCTTCTGCGGAATCCTGGTAAACAAAACAAACATCCAGGCTCAGATCTTCTGCAAACACAATGGTTAGAAGGTCTACAAATTCAGAACAATGTCGACTTTGCTCTGAATAGTAATATCAAAATAGCCCATTTTCTGAAGGACACTGTACTAAGTCACTTACACACTGAGAATACTATAGGAAGGCGTCTCAAAGTCACTGGTAAACCTTCACACCAACTCCCAGTCTTTGCTGATTTCACACAGATTCAAAAGGTATGAACTGGGCCCAGATATTTAATAAACAATAAAAATAGATGAATAAATAAATAAATAAATAAATAACAAACAATAAAAATTTTAAAAGCTCAATAAAAAAATTGGTTCTACTTTGGTTCGAAGCCACTATCAAATTACACGTGGTACCAAAAGAACACACACACTTCGGGTTCTGTTCTATCATGTAAGGTATTGCTCTTTTTATTGGTGCTGGTGTTTCTCCATCATGTTTATTCGCCACGTGTTCACGGTTTGATCCAACTGCAGGGAGATGTCTGACTAACAAGGTTATAAAAGGGGCGAGCAGCTTAGCTAGAAAGCCAACCAATCAAACATCACCATAGACGTGGCAGTGTGGGGACCTGGCGCAAACCTTGTAATGACAGTGGTGGTGGTGGGAATTATGTTTCAGGGAAAAGAAAAAGTATAGCTGGGTCCATCTGCCTTATTGATAGCTTCGTGAAAAAAAAAATTCTTGTCTTTAGGTACTCACATACAATTTACCTAGGGAAGGGAAAATATTCTCTCATAGAAATTTGTTTCAATGATCCTGATTTGCATTTCATTACTCAAGGTTCAATACCCTGCCCCATTAATGTACCCATCCTCTGGAATCTCTTTCCATCTGACTCTTTCTTTCACTAGTAACCTCCCTGGTGACTCAACATCATTAACGTGTTTATCTTTATTATCTCAACTCAGCATTTAATAACGAGAAGTTATTAAGCCATCTAATCTTTCTTAACTGCAATGTCTTCCAAGCTGTGGCTTTTATGTTTTGTTCAGTCGCCTCCTTTTTTCATTGGGGTTGAGCGTGCTGGGGCAGTGTAGGTCAGTGGAAAGAGCTTGACTTTGACATCTGAACCTCATGTTTCTCCTGGCTTCAGCTTTGCTTGAGTCACGTGTATCACTTCTCTTACAGATTAGCTCAGTGAGATGACTCAGGTAAGAGCACTGGCTGGGAAAGTATTCCATTCAGCTCTCGGCACACGGCAGCTGAGCCTATTTCTCATCATGCGAGCACAAATAACAGATTCTACCAGAACCGTAGGTGCTTCTGGGTTCTTACAGTTTAAGGATAGTTTTCAAAGAGGTTGACAGCAGAAAACTTTATGTGAACGGCAAGGGGGTTGGGGACAGAATAATAATTCATCTTGAACTATTTATGCCTGTTAGATAAAACAAATTAAAGAAGGCCATCGGAACAAGCGTCAGCACTAGGGCCCCCACAGACCTGCTGATTATCAAGAGTCTTTCATGCCGAAGTCCTGTGTTACTGTGGAGTAGCTAAGCTGTTAGCTGAACACAAAGTTCCCTCTGAGTTAATTCTTACAGAAAAGTAGTCATCTACAGCTAACTTACCACTATTCTTCTGCCTCTGCCACTGCCACACAAGGACAATAACCCTGAAATGACCTGTGTAGTCTTCACTCTTTCTATATAACTACCTCTTTTGCCCAGCCCGCGGGAGCACTACCTTAAGCAATGAAGTGTCCTTTCTAGAACCCTTTTGGAGCATTAAACTAAATTGCTCCAGTGGTGTCCTATGACACTGTTGAATTCTCAAGGTGTATTTTCTATTACAGAATTTGCTCCATAGCAAAACAGACTAAATAAAGTTGATAGGTTCAGTTCTGCTACTACCGAGGCAACCCGAAGAAAAACATATTTGAAAAATTAGTTAATGTCTTAGCTACTTAAAAATGTATGTTTAATGCAATAATGCCGTTTGCTTTGGGAGACAGCAGTGCGCGCAGATTCTGGTAGAATCAAGACTCTTTCCAATTTTAGAAAACATTTTTCTTACGGAGGGAACACCAACCTGGCTTTATTTTCATTTCCATTAAGATAGTTCTCAACAGTCTTGGTTCTTTTAATTTCAAAGTTCGCCATTCCTCTCCTCTTTTAGAGGTAACTTCTCATTTCCTGGCTTGGGATCTGGCATTCTGTGCTAAAATTGCTTTTTAGCTAAAACCTGGGAAGCCGGGTGTGACCATGGCAGCTGCTGGCACGAGAACAGAATGGTAGTTTTTACTTAATCTGCTCTTAGGGAGGGCAGTATAGGAATCCGGGCTAGACCACATTGGGTAGGTTTCAGCAGGCCAGGAAAGCAGCAGACAGAAGGTCCCAGAGACTGAAGCCAGCCTGCCTACAGGCTGGCGCATGCGTAAGGCGGCTGCGCAGGCTCCTCTGCTGTCTCCTACCCCCACCCCGCCTCCAAATTAGAGCGGGGAGAGGAAAGGCGGGCGGCCCAGGGTTCCTGGATTTTAATTAACTACGCTCCGTGGGAGGTCTTACCTATGGAAGCCGGTGCTGCTCACTTGCCCGGGATATCTAGCACTTTCAGCTATGTGGGTCGGCGATCTCAAGTAAAGATGGACTTGGTCACCGGGTCACTCCCGCTGGACCAAAGGCCGCGCCCAACTTTGCATATGCTAATGAAGCCCCCAGGTCCGGAGGCTAGAAACCGAGGTCCCTGAGCCAGTTTGTAAAGCGCTAAAAAGTGAAGCCAGTACCTGAAGAGAGCAACCTCAAGCAATGTGCAGACTCTCAGCGTAGTAGGGCAAGATGAAGGGAAAACAGGTCTGATCCTCTGCTCCGTTTGTCCTATCAATTCGTTTATTTCAACTAACAATCAGGACAAAGGCAGGCTGTGACCTCCAGTGTGCAAACGA
Source organism: Mus pahari (assembly GCF_900095145.1). Classification (NCBI taxonomy): domain Eukaryota; kingdom Metazoa; phylum Chordata; class Mammalia; order Rodentia; family Muridae; genus Mus; species Mus pahari. The sequence continues at coordinate 61,163,816 of NC_034594.1, forward strand.
AGAAAAGGACTACTAAAGAGGCAGAGCTGTTGGTCTTAGAGAGGCATAGCTTTCCTTTGAGACATCCTGGCTTTAGAGCCAAATTTATAAGCACTGTCCCTCCAGACCCCCAACAGTGTGGGCGGGTGTTTTCCTGGCGCTTTAAGAGTGTTTTGGTACAAATAGTTCATATTTGGCACAAACGGTTCCCAGGTCCTTGTGCCATAGGTATGTTCCACTGAGCTACATATACCAGCTCCCAAAGGTTTTTAAATTTAACTTTGTTTATTTAACATAGATTTTTCTACTGGTTAAAATGGACATACTTAAATTTTTAAAAATTAACTTAGAGAATTCAACAGTAGTCCTTCAAAGAAACACTGCTTGACTTTAAAGCAATCCCAGCAAGCAGAAATGACATTGGTTAGCAGTCCTACGGGAGTCTTGAATCTCCGTACCTCTAGTTTTGGATTTTTCTCCTGCCTCTCCACCATGGTGTATGAGAAGGCTGCCTGTGAGCCTGGAGCCACGCCTTGGGTGTGGGAGAATTCTGTACATTGGGCAACACTGTTTTAGCAAAACTGGCTCTTCCAGAGAGTGTTTGACATAGTTTGAAAGGTGAAAGGTAGTGTCTTGGTCTGTTTCACACGCATCAGTGAAAGACAGATTTTGAGAAGTTAATCTAATCCCATGTTGGAAAGGGTGGGGGCTAGCCATGCTTAGAGACTTACTGACTTGCATGTGGCTCTTGGCAAATTTCGGCACTCTTCTCTACATTTGCATGTAAGAAAACCACATTAAAAAATCACTTATTAAGAAGTTATTAATTATATATAATTATATATTTTAAATATATATAAAAGTATAATTATATATACTATGTGTCTGTCAGTCATTCCTCTAGGTGGTTCAGCTCTATCGATACTAACCTTTTCTTTGTGGAAAAGATCTCCCAGGAATTTACATTGTGGTTGGAGATGGGGTTTGGTGAGCAATCACTAAACCATAAGCATGGTAAGTATGTGAGGTTTATATTCGGTTAGAACGTGTTCAGTTCCTTGAGTGGGGGTGGGGTTAGCGGAAAGAGGAGATCATGTGAGCATGTAGGTCTGAGGTGTCGTAGGGAGGAGAAGAGAAGCAGGTAGGGTCTAAGACTTGGTGTTCCAGTGTTGGAAGGAGAGGCCACGAGGATAGCCACAAGGGCCCAACAGCCTATTGGAAAGGATGCAGGAAGCCTGGGCAGGAAGGTTTGGGGGAAGGAGTGATCAACTCTGCCCAGTGATCAGCTTGGCAAAACTTAGCGGGAGATCAAATGAAATTTTTGTTTCTAAGACGAGAAAGTCAGGATGCAGTTCAGAGAGGAAAGAAAGTTTATCTGAATACACCTGACGGCAGCTCTCATTAGAGGAACCTACAGAGTAAACTTCTCTCCCAGGCGAGGGTTTTTACCAGGGCTGGCCAGTGTTCACAGTTAAACTAGGATGTGTGAGAATGGCATCTGTTAGCTGCCTCCAGTGGGGACTACTCAGGCTGGAGTGTGATCACAGAAGAGGAGGGTTGGATGGGGCCATTTCTGAGTTGTCCTCTTGGTCTCGAATTGTGGAAAGTGTGATCAGCTCCTCTTGCAAGCGAATTGAGACTTAGTCTCTTAGTGTCAGTAGTTCGTAATATGACCCTACAAAGTGCATAGAAAACATATTTACATCGTGTGGATAGGAGAGGAGAAAATGTGATCTGTCAAAGAATAGCAGCATTTGGAGAGCTGTGAGAATTGCTTCTGATTGACTCATCTGTCTTGGTTGCTGACTCTTTTGAGGACTGGGCTTTGTTTATCTTTGGCTGGTTAGTGCTTGGTTGAACACCTGGCCTAATAATACAGCCCTCACCACCTGTTTGCTGGTGTTGGGGATGGTGCTGGGGGGTAAGGCTGTGACTTGTTTGATACTTAAACTGTTGTTCAGTTGCAGGTAGGCCTCGATAGTCCCTGCAGGAGGTGACACTGATGCCAAAGGCTGCAAATGCTCTCCTAGCTTCCATCTCTATTGTACCATGTATTCCTAGACAAGATAAGGACTAGACAGCTACCAGCTAAGCCTCACTCAAGTTTCAATGTCACCTTCTTTAGTTCCATTGACCTCCCCCATGCAAGAGCACATTTTACAAACCAGGCAGACACATTAGAATAGGTTAGTTTTTATTTATTTATTTGTTGACAATGAGTTGCTTTTCTTTTAAACAAAGTTGTACAGGTAGGAAAGAAGTTAGTGAATACATATTATGAAAGAGTAAAAAGTTAGCCATAACTTTTTTTTTTTTTTCAACAAAGTAACCTATTAGGGATTTTCATGGTTAAGCTCATAATATAAATACATTTTTGGAGACAAACAGCTTTGCCTTTACCCATGGTGTTGAGAATATATGCTAGTCAAAATTAGAAAGATCACAGCAAATATATACATATTGAGTAATAAGTTCCAGAAGACAGGAAGAAGGAATTGCATGAGCATTGATTTCTTAAAAAAGTGAAGAAACAAGCCTGAGAATTCACAAAAGACAGAAAGAACATTTCCAGTGGGTAGATGAGAAGGAGGGAAACCAACAGGATGGGTAGGTAAGAAGGACGGAAAGTCAACAGTGGCCAAAAAGTCTTACCAAATGCAATGAGCAAGCCCTCAAGCGTTTTGTAGCTTAGAACCAGAGCCAAGAACCATGCTAGCAGCAGCACTTCTTACAGCCACATTTCTGCTGGCAGCAGCACTTCTGCTGGCAACAGCCCTTCCCACAGCCACAGCCACAGCCACAGGAGCCACAGCCACAGGAGCGGCAGCAGCAGCGGCGGCAGCAGCAGACTACCACAGGCTTGCAGCAGCCACAGCAGCCGCAGCAGCCACCACAGCAGCCACAGCCACCGCAGCCACAGCCACCGCAGCCACAGCCTCCGCAGCCACAACCTCCGCAGCCACAGCCACCGCAGCCACAGCCACCGCAGCCACAGCCACCGCAGCCACAACCTCCGCAGCCACAACCTCCACAGCCGCAGCCACAGCTGCCACAGCCACAGCCACCACAGCCGCCACAGCCACCACAGCCGCCACAGCCGCCACAGCCTCCACAGCCACAGCCCATGTTGTCAGTAGTAGAGGACTCAGGTGCAGTGAGGAGAGAGACTCAGGAGAGGAGAGGGAGATGTGATGGCCTTTGCTTCAAGGGGCCCTTAAATACACCTGTGTTCCTACATCAGCCGGTAGCCACTTCCTTGTTTCTATCAGCTTCCCTGGGAGGATTCACAAGACCCTGAGTGCATTTCCTCATGATGCGCCTCACCCCACAGACTTGCTACTGTAGTGTTTACTTCCTCCTGTGATGCCTCCAGTAAAAACACATTTCTGAAATATTTAGTCCTGTGTTGACATCAGTTTTCAAGCTCACAAGTGCCCTTCTTGTGGTCTTGTTTGGGGAAAATACACTTCCTGGTTACATATCAGGATTCCTTGACTCCTTCTTCACATCTGTCCCTGGGATTCAGAGGAGTCTGTCCTAGTTTCACCTTCTCTCTGATCAATGGAGAGTCACTGCCATCCCCTTACCAAGAGGTAAAGCCCCTTAACCCTTCCACACTTTTGCTTCTACGTTAGGGTGTCAGGGGGATGTCCCTTTCCCCTTGATTCACAGGAGAGCCACATGGCAAGGCTGCTGTCAGTTTTGAGAGCTAGTCATGATGTATTTCAAAGTGAACTTCCCAGACTGGCTCAAAAATATACCCCTTTATTCTCATGGATTTCCAGGGTGGGTGGGCAACAGAGTCCAGTCTCTATCGCTAGCTGGCTTCATGCCCCCCAGGTAAACTATAATTTCTTGCAACTTGAGTTCCCATGAAATACATGAAGAAGGAGGAAGAGGGGGAAGGAGGAGAAGGAGGAGGAGGAGGAGGAGGAGGAGGAG
>NC_034594.1:61168286-61176151 GCF_900095145.1 Mus pahari
AGAAGAAGAAGAAGAAGAAGAAGAAGAAGAAGAAGAAGAAGAAGAAGAAGAAGAAGAAGAAGAAGAAGAGACAAAAGTCCACCACCACAACAACAAAAACGAAACCTTGCTGTCATGTCTCCTCACAACATTTTTCTGTCTATTGTCTCAAAGCAGTACAGTTGGCGAAAACTCACCTAAAAGGAAATTATTCCTCAAGTATGTATCAAAAATGCATGGCGTCCTCACCATGCTCTGCTGAGAGGTCCTGAAGCTGAGCCCCATGCTCCTTGCCTGGCTTCTGTTTTAAAGCTGGGTAATGGGGCTGCCTTTATCAGACCAAGTGAAGCTGTGTGAGGCTGACCACACTGGTGGTTTTGCACATGTCTGAAACATTAAGTAACTAAATGAGTTTGTGTTTTTCCATTATTTCCATGTTCCTTCCTACCTACCACCCCATCACCCTTCACAGAAGTGGGACCATGTTGCTGCTGTTAGCCTTCTCCATGTTTCTTATTAAATTCCTCTACAGGGTTCCTTTTTGGTGGGCAATGTTAATTTATATTCACATCAGTGTCAATTTAACTTCCCGATGTTACTTTGACATACCTGTATCACTAATTTTAGTCAAAGCTGAAATGGATGATTATTTGATTTTCATAAATATTATTCACTGTAGAATCAAATAGCCTATTGTGATGAAACGTCTTCAAATATGATAATTTATCACCCACCCCCATGTCTAATTTATTTCTCTTTATGTGTTTACCACTGTAGACCAATAGCTTGGCATGTGGGTTTTCCTTTTGGATATCAATTGATAAAACTTTAAAACACTCTAACCAAGTTTTCATTCTAAGATAAACTCTGCCTATTTAAAGTTCAATAGAAATTTATAAAAGAAAATATATCATAGACTGTTGTGGATTCCTCATGCCTTTTAGACAATCATACAATATTTGTTAAACACACTGAGTATTAATACATAGTCTCATGCCACCATCAGGTAGGAGCAGGGAGGCGGATCTCCCATTGCTCAGTGGATGAGCTCTGACAGGGCTGTTTGAATGGTTTGACACTGGCATTTGTGCCCCAGACTTTTCAGTTTTCCAGTTTGGGGCAAGAAAATGGGAAAGGAAGACTTTGGGAGATTATCCTGTCTTTCTGTTATGAAACCACCCACTGAAACATTGCTTATGGCACTTAGTGGGCCTTCTGAGTGGGCTGATGGATGCCAGTTTTCTGTACCTTTGGGCACATAACTTAGGTAAAGGAACAAAAGAAATAATGCAATAAATCTAGCTGGCATTCGAAAGGGAAGTAAACAACACACTGGAGACTCTTCCGTGACACCAAGCTGAACAGGGAAGTGGTCATGTGTGCTGCTGCTTCCCCCTGGAGGGGGTACATAAGGGGCTCCCCCTGCAGGAGGAACATCACATCCAACTCCTTTCCTGAGTCTCTTTCCTCACTTCACCTGAGTCCTCTCTATTGACAACATGGGCTGTGGCTGTGGTGGCTGTGGCTGTGGCGGCTGTGGAGGCTGCGGTGGCTGCGGCTGTGGCGGCTGTGGTGGCTGTGGTGGCTGCAACAGCTGCACCAGCTGCAGGTGCTACCGGGTCGGCTGCTGTGGCTGCGGTGGCTGTGGCTGCTGTGGTGGCTGCTGCGGCTGCTGTGGCTGCTGCAAGCCTGTGCTAGTGTGCTGCTGCCGCCGCTGCTGCTGCCGCTCCTGTGGCTGTGGCTCCTGTGGCTGCGGCTGTGGCTGTGGGAAGGGCTGTTGCCAGCAGAAGTGCTGCTGCCAGAAGCAATGCTGCTGCTGAGAGGAGTCGACCTGGTCGCTAGGAAGGTGCTGCAGGTAACTGTCTGCTCGGTAGGACTGCTTGCCTGCCCAGTGTGATTCAAGTCACAGGAGTCCATTTAGATCCCTTGGTCTCTGAGAGTCTGTGTCCAAGCGAAGAAAGACCAACAAGAATCTTGCCTATAAGCAACAAAATAGTGTAATGGTTCTCAAAGTTATGTCTTTGGAGATTTTCCTCACAATGAATGTTTCTGTTTACCCCTCTTTCCCTCTCCCTGTAATTTCCACATACTGAATCTTACTTAGCCAAAGGTTTCATCTCGGTGAAACTAAGTCTTCTCCCAATAAACTACCCCAAATTGTCAATTCCTCTGTTTCTTTTCTTATTCTGGTGTATCTAACTGAAAATACAACTAACCCCAGCAGAGTGAAAACTCCTGCTGTTGGTTCAAGATAGATGTTGAGCGGGTAGTCTCTACTAAAAGGTTGTCGCATGATTGTAAGGATCTGGTGCTTTTACCCACCCTGGGTACTGTGTGTGGTGTCACATTTCATCAATGTCTCTCTGATCTTGCATTGCCATTTCCTAGGAGATGCTGAACTCAGTGTCTGAGGCTGGATGATAGGCAAATCTGAAGCGTATGCCGCTGAAACTGGGGTCTGGGTTATTGTAGCTTGGTTCTATTACCAGGTTAATGTTTGTCACATGGGTTTGGGGAGATGGTAAAGTGCTTGCTTCAGTCCTGAGCATCCATTTAAAATCGAAGCATGGTTATGTGCACATTATTTCCAGCAGAGGCAAGGGATCCCTGGGTCCTGCTGGTCAGGTAGTCTTGCAAATTCAGTGAGCTCTGAGTTCATCTAGAAATCGTCTTAAAAAAAAGATGTAAAGTGATTGAGATCGACCATGATGCTGCCCTATGGCTGGTTTTGTGCACAGGAGCACATCCTCACGTGCAAACACACACACACAAAACACACATGTGAACCCAGATACTTATATATATATATTCATAAGTGCATATATAAGGTGATAAGTGATTAATAATGACATAATGCTGACCTCTTGTCTTCACATACCCATGTATACATGTACACATGAACACACATATATGCATGTACACAAGAACAAATAGACATGCAAATACTTGATGGCAAGTTAGTGCAGATCTTTATTCCATCTCTAGTGTTTGCTAACTATCTCTCTGTTAGATTATGATCACAACATAGCTGTAAATAAGTCAGCTAGTAAGAGATGCAAGTTACTAGAACAGGTTTGATTATAGCCCACAATAGGTAAAAATCATCCTGAGAAGCTCAGTGTAGTCCCTGTGTGGGAAGATCACAGGAGTCCAGGAGTTCACAGGCACCATAGTAACCCCATCAAAAGCAGCAGCAGCAGCAACAACAAGAAAAACCAACCAAACAAAGCGTAAGCATTAAGAGGTCATGAGAGGCAGCTTTTGTACCACATTGCTGGATCTCTGAAAGCGAAAGCATGTACATTGTGAGACGCTGACCAATCCACGCTCTGGGTTGTGAGATGCTGACCAATCTGTGTTCTGTATGCACTGTTTCCTCCTTCTGTAAACTGCTAATTCTATCTGTGTACCTCAGTGTTCCCTGGAAGAAGTATGGGATGGGAAATGAGCACTCCACGAGGTCAACAGCTTCAGAAGTGAGCCGCTCACACTGCTGCTGCTCCTGGACCATGAGTGCTATTATACTCCTCCTGTTCCCATCCCTGTCTTCCTAGAAGTGCTCTCAGAAATCCATGCTTCAGAATTATTGCATTAAAGAGCACTACAGAAGAGGCCAGAGGAGGGTCCAGGCTAGAAGTAAACAACAAATATGAGTGCCAAGAGGCTCCCAACAAAGGAGAAATGGATTCCTTTTGCCCTACCCCAGCTCTTCTCAGACACATCCAGAAGATGAAGGGCTATGATGTTGGCTCTGAGAAAGGCAGCTGCAAATACTTGGGAATTCATTGTAGCCTTGGCATCACTACAGCTCTCTGAAGAACCAGGCAGCAATATGAAGTAGCTGAATTTGCTTCAGTGTAAAGTTGTCAATCACCAGTTTCATGCTAGATACAGGGATGCACAGTGAAATGTACAAAAATGAACCATGGTTGGGATCTAACCTTTGCTTAGGCTCATTTGGTCCATCTTCTTCTACAAAACCATGGATTCCACTTACAAGTCAGTATAAATGATCACATGTATGTTTTAGCAGGCATACACGAGGATGCTCATGATGGATAGTAATGCCAAAAAAACAACAGCATCCCATCAGCTAGACAGCAGATGAAGAGGTGAATTTTAGTATGCCCATAGAAAGAAATGTATGTGATTACAGTGAAACCATGTCCAGTGCAAAGCACGGCAAAAGGGAATGATGAGCGTAGGTTAGGGTCTTGGGAGTGGGATGCCTGGGCTGTCTGATGGTTAGACCAATTAAATAAAGAGAACAATGCTTTAGAATTATGAAGCAACAAGACTATGCCTTATGTTTTTTGTGCCTCATAAAATTATGGTAAAATGTAGTGCTGTGGGGAGAGAAAAGCAAAGGGGTAGAAAGCTTTGTGATTACAGAGGCCTAAGAGGATTCAGGTAGAATATGCCTTCTAAACAGACTAGGAAGGGACAAGCAAACGAGCTATCCAGTCTTGAGGACAGTACAATTCTAGAAAGTGTTAAAGGAATTGAAAGAACGCAATGCTAGAGAAGCCAATTGAATGCTGTGTTCTGAGTGCTGACCGGAAGGCAGAAGTAGCTTTTAGCTCATCATAAACGGCAGTTTGCATGGAGAGAAGCTGCCAAGGCAGAAGATTTGCTGTTTTCCATGGCAAGGGCATGGCCAGGCAAGTGGCTGAAGTGGGACTAAAACCATCTATCCCAAAGAAGCTCTGGGTTGAACAGGGCGGGGCCCAGCCTGTAGAGCAGGAAAGCAGGAGGACCCCCTATGTGGTCAGAAGAGAATGTTGACATGGCAGCCCCGCAACTGCAGCGATAATGTTATCCTTATCGGAGATTCACTGGGATGACGTTTTCAGGAAAGGAATATTCTCAAGTGCCATGAGAATAGAGGGGAGCTAATGGACCGCCAGAGCTCAGTGTTTAACGTATAAAATTTGCCTTGTCAACTCCTCCCTGCTACGGGGTGTCTCTGTAAAAGCTTGGTGAGAGAAGAGAACTTTCACATAAAAGTTAGTGCAGAGCTCTTTCTTGAACACAGGCTTCAGTTACACTGCAGATGTGCCTCTCTTTCTGTACGGCCCAGGGGGTTGGCATGAAGTTTCTATTTGGTCATGTTGATATAGAATATACTTTTGTTGTGCTGGTATGAAACTGTGTGAGTAGACATATCTCCTTTTTCTGTTTAGACTCAGACTCCTTGCCCGAGAGAGGGGCAGCGTGAGTGTGCGATGGATGCTCTTTTCAAATGGATGCTTGTGAATGTTTTGAAGCATGGACCACTAGGCTCTGAAAAAGATGTAGTAGCAGTCTGGTTTATTTTTTAAGAATTTTTAAAATGTGTATCGTGTTTTGCCAGCATGTCAGCTTGCCTGTGCACCTGTGCATGTCATGCCCTCTGAGACAGGAGAGGGCTCAAGTCATATCACATCTCAGCCTTAAAAGTAGCTGGGACCACAGGTGTTAGTCTCAGTGGTCAACTGTCAAGGGCACAGTGCTCGTATTTTGTACACTTGATGCTTGAAACAAAATACCACAGGTGCGAAAAGATGCTAAAGCTGGTTTATTGAATCATAAAGTGATGGTGTAGCTGTGAACTTGGGCTCAAGACAAGACTCTATCACGTGTAGCTACAGGCCTAGGATGGGTTTTGCCCTCTAAGGATCATAGACTCTGTCTATGATGCAGACAGATCTAAGACAAGAAGAACTGAAATGTAGGAGAGCCAACTTCCATTGCATTTTAATTGTGGACTCTGGATGAACTCCTATGAAAGCAAAGGTTCCAGAGGGCATTCCTGTGGAAGGAGAGGGAGCCAGCTAGTTCTGAGAGACTGGCATCAAGGGAGGGAGGACATGGGACAGAGGTCTCAGTCTTTGTCAGGGGCACCCCAAGACTGTTTGGCTGTGGTTTTCAATTGTTCTTTGTTGTCTTGTAATGTTAGTAGAGACTTAGCCAACAAGTATAATCTAGAACCTGAATGGTCTTCAGGTATCATGAGAAAATCCTGATTCAGCCTGTGGATGGAAAATTGGAGCTTAGGCTAATGGTGGACAAGCCAGTGGTCATCAGTAGAAGTGTTAGGATTTGGTCTGATGTGAAGCTGTTATTCAAAAGCAAATTCACTGTTTGGTGTTGCGCTATGGCCGTATGAGATGATACCATTAGGTTCAGAGCACATGAGGCCATACTGTTTTTATGGCTAATTTTGTTCGCATGCATTCATTGTTCAAATAAAGTGGGTCTGCTCTGACATTTTCATGCACGTGTTTATTGTGCTCTTATCATGTCCAGCTTTCCTCTGCCCTTCCTTATTTACACTATCTTTGTAGTCAGAAAGGTACAGATATTTCACATTTCACAGTTGGGGTGCCCCTGTGAAGGCTGAGCAAAAAACCAGAACAAAACAAAAACAAAAAACCAACCAAATGAAAAGAAAAATCAGCCAACCAAACAAGAAACCCCAACTAACCAACAAAACAACCCAAGCATTTTGTTGTAGTTTGAATCTTCAGTTAGCCCATATGCTTAGAGATGGGGCCTCCAAGAGCTAATTAGGATTGGCTAAGGTTCTTAGGACAGAGTCTAAAGAGTAAGTCTGGTGGCTTTATTAAGACAGGAGGATAGGCCTCTAGATAGACATAGACAGATGTGTGCCTCCTGTTCCCTGCCCTGTAATATATTGTGTCAAGTCATTGCTCTGCCTGCAGAAAGGACATACCCACCCCCTGTCTTCCACCGTTTTTTAATTGAAAATAGATATTTTTATAAATATATTCTGATTATGGTTTCCCCTCCCTCTACTCCTCCCATTTTCTCTCTGCTTCCCCTCTTATCTGGATACACAAACAAGCAGGCATCTAAGGAATAATAATAATAATAATAATAATAATAATAATGATAATACAAACCAGAATATGAGAAAACAATCAAACAAGAAAAAGAGCCAAAGAAAAAGCACAAGAAAAGCATATAGACATAGAGAAATACATCTTCTCACACACAGAGACAGGAATCTCATAAAAAGTCCCAAACTGGAAGCCATGTTATATATGCAAAGGACCTGTAAGGTAGAAAAAAAAATGCCCTGATTTAACATTATGAGACAAAGAGACCACAAAGATGCCACTGAGCTTGTTTTGTGTTGGGCATCTACTACTGGGCATGGGGCCTGCCCTTTAGAGTGGTTTCTTCTCCCAGTGAGACTCCTTTGGGGAAAAGTAACCTTTCATAGTGCAAGTGGCTATCAATTGGAGACAGGTTCTGGATTAAGGATGAGGCCATATGTCCACTTCTCCTTTCTTATGTAGGACATATCTGAAGCAGACCTATGCAAGCCACGTGCATGCTGCCACAGTACGAGGCTGTGAGTTCAGACGTGTGCCTGCCCTGCTAGTGTCTAGGAGGCCTTGATTCTTTGCTGTCCTCTATTCCTTACTGCCTCCTCTTCTGCAGGCTTTCCATGATGAAGACATTCAGGGCTGAGTCCCCTAAAGCCTCTCTGTACATTGTCTGGTCCTGGGTCTCTCTGCATTAATTCCCATGGACTTCAAGAAGAGGTGTCTCTGATAAGATCAAATTCCTTCCCATTTTTCTCTCTCAATATTGAAAGTCAATTCCTAACACAGGCAGCGTAGATGACTCAGGAAAGAGGAAAAAGCAGTGTTGATGTCCAAGGTGGACCCACCTGGAATGCGAGGGAAGTAGCCTTGGCCTTGCCTACATCCTACTGGAGTTTTCACATCTGTTGTGGACATGTCTTGTGGGGAGCCGCCCTCACATTCGCCATTACAAGATAGCGCTGATGTCCTGTGCTCTAACAAACAAACAAGGCAGCTGCGCATGTGCTGGGTAGATTTCCTTTCCCTTGTGCCCTGCCTTTCCCGTGGCGT
>NC_034594.1:61182030-61186391 GCF_900095145.1 Mus pahari
CCCCTTTCTCTTCTCTCTCTTCTCTTCTCCCCTCTCTTCTCTTCGCCCTTTGCCTGTTGGAAGCTTATGCTCTCCCTCTCAAGAGCATTAAAGCGTTGCTGTAGAAGGATCCTGTTTGTGTGCCGCGTCATTTCTTGCTGGCGGGAAGGTAGCGCGGGACAATGTCTAAGCATCTCTCTCCTGGTTATGTTTTCCTGAGAGTCAAAGGAATGGCTGTTCCACAAGGATATTGAGACCTTGAAGTCTTTGGCTGATTGGAGGTCAGATATGATGGTGAAGACAGCCATTGGCATGCTTCTGTGCTGAGACATATATCAATACTTCAGTCTTATCCCCCAAAAGGGGATTTATGATTACTGCTCTCCTTGGCTGAGGGCCTCCCACACAACAATGACTACAATATATGGGGATGATGCCTGTGACATTTGGAAGGCTTCCATGAGCTAAAGTCATGGTCTAAGGTCTTCCTTCCTCATACACTCTCCCCCCATCCTGATTTTGTATCACAGGCACCTGGACAACGTTCGGTGAGTATCCCTGGGAATGGCTGTCCCTTGACTGTGTGTTTTAAATTCTTTAGGCAAATTTCTATTTACATAAAAGATCCCATGTAAATGATCTCATGTTGTTTTAAAAACATTTCTGAGATTCAAACCATTCCTTCTGAATTCACAGCAATTCAGGTCGCTTTTTTTTTTTTTTTTTTTTTTTTGACACTCTACAGTGTTCCCTTATATGGATAGATCTTGCAATCTGACCTCATTAACGGAAGACTGACCAGTAGTTCAGCTTTCCTGGGCTTTTCACTCCAAGGTACTGCAATAAATACTAAATGATGAGAATTTTTTTTTTAGATGTGAAAATTTGAAACTATAAGGCATTTTTGTTTTGTTTTTAAATATCCAGATTGGTAGATTGCTGTCCTAGGAGACAATATCATTTCACATTCCTGCTTCTATAGTAGGAGAATGACGTTCTACATCTATGCCTGTTGTTTGCCACCCATTTTCAAAAATGATGAGTGGGGACTGAAAGAAAAATGCTGAAGAAGTGAAGCATGAATTCCCTAGTTATTTGCATTTAATGCAAACTGATACCAGTGATGGTATTGTAAATGTGTGTGTGTGTGTGTGTGTGTGTGTGTGTGTATGTGTATGATGTGTGTGCATTTGTGTGCGTATGTGTATGTAGATGTATACTGTCAGGCTAAAATATTTCAGGTTAAAATACAGATTTGAAATGGATAAAGGATTTACAATTTCAATATTAGCTAATACAGTCCTACCATTATTACACTTCAAGTCCGCAATAAATCCCAGCCATTCAGGGAGGATGCTCTCTTCCCACTCAGTGGTACCCATCCATCCTCCCTCAGAAATAGCCATCAAACAAGACACTTTTGTGAGGCAAAGATGTAAGGGACATTTTATGTAGTTTATTAGACATTGAGGACATTGAAGAAAACCAACTACATCACAGCAGAAGAGACACTGGGAATCCACTGTTCCCAGAGAGAGGGAAGACAGACATTGGTGGACAACAATGGGAATCAAATACAGACAATCTAGCCGGTGGGTCTGAGGTCCCAGTGATCTGAGATCCTACTCATCTACGCTTTAGGCACCGAGAGATGCTCATGTGCTCACATTTAACTACTGTGAGTCCAGAACGCTTTTAACTGGGAAGGCTTAGAGAGAAGATTGCACAAAGGCCAAGGTTCCAGAACAATCTCATAAGCAGGGCACTGATGAGAAGTGGCAGACAAGAGCGGCCCGAAGTACTTACCCCGATCCCAGGGGCATAGGCCAGGCCCGAGGGCAGACCAAATCAGCGATTTTGCCAAGAGTTGTAGCAACCAGAGAACAATCAGGAAGTTTCCATGTTAGGCCTTAGAGAACCTTGTGAGAGTTGTCCATGTGACTGCTTTAAAGCTCAAGGAAGAAAGTATGAGAGAGCTGGAGGGACAGAGAGCCAGCTGGAGACAGACACGATGGGGTGTAAGAGGCCTTGCTATAGGAAGCAATGGGACAAAGGACTCAGCTCCTGAACACCTTTCTGTCTAGCAGCAGCACTTCTTGCAGCCACACTTCTGCTGGCAGCAACACTTCTGCTGGCAACAGCCCTTCCCACAGCCACAGCCACAGCCACAGCCACAGGAGCCACAGCCACAGGAGCCACAGCCACAGGAGCGGCAGCAGCTGCGGCGGCAGCAGCAGACTAGCACAGGCTTGCAGCAGCCGCAGCAGCCGCAGCAGCCACCACAGCAGCCACAGCAGCCGACCCGGTAGCACCTGCAGCTGGTGCAGCTGTTGCAACCTCCACAACCACCGCAGCCTCCACAGCCTCCACAGCCGCCACAGCCGCCACAGCCACCACAGCCGCCACAGCCGCCACAGCCACCACAGCCGCCACAGCCGCCACAGCCGCCACAGCCGCCACAGCCGCCACAGCCGCCACAGCCGCCACAGCCGCCACAGCCGCCACAGCCGCCACAGCCTCCACAGCCGCAGCCCATGTTGTCAGTAGAGAGGACTCAGGTGCAGTGAGGAGAGAGACTCAGGAGAGGAGAGGGAGATGTGATGCTCCTCCTCGGAGGTGGCGTTCCTTATATACCAAGTCCTTGGCACATTGTTTATTCTTGTTTATCTAAACTTCCTCGTGAAAGAGCTCACAAGGCCCCTGGCATCCTTCCTTGTTGACATCCTAACTTATAGTTAGCTCTAACTTTCACTCACCTCTTCCATCCTATATTTAGATCCCAGCACGCATCCGGCAGCTTTCTATCAGGTAGTCCTTTCAACAAGGCCTGGCACGTTGTAAGTACTTAATGGGTACCTTTAAAATTAAATAAATGCTGAGAATATTTTATAACACTCTCTTGCAGATATAGTCTTTTACAGCTATGAATACCAAACCTAGGGTCAGATAAAAGTACTATGCATCCGTCTCTATGTCTTAGTCATTGCAGGTCAGACAATTATCCATCTTTGGGAACTCTCTTTGGGAACATGCCCCTTTATGAAAAGGTTCTCAGAAGAATTCATGGGAAAACTGGCATCAAAAGGGACATGGCAGGCAGCCCTAAAATTATCCATCTCACTGTAAAGCACAGATGCTCTCTTCATGGTTGCCTGGGATTCTTAATCCACTAGAAAAGCCTCTCAAGTTCTAGTAAAATCATTATGTGATGTCTAATGTTAAAAATACAGTTCTGTGGCAGCCTGGCCTAAACAGGGGCAAGGGTGAGGCTCCTGTCTTTCGTTGATCTGTTGTATGATTATGTTTGAAATCCTGAAACTCCCTTAAAATGAAATGGTGACTGGCCTGCCAGGTTTCCACTTCTGGTCCCAAGCACCTGCAGCAGTCGTGTGCACTTGATGAGGCTACATTCTTTCTCAGTTGTCTTCACAGTAGGGCAATTTGGCTAATTTAGATGCCACCAACAAGCCGCAACAGAGGTCTGTGCATGTGTTGCTCATGTGGTGTGCATGTGCTGTGCATGTGGTATACATGCGCTGTGCACACCACGCCACTGTCTCTACTGAACTTACATGCAGGCCTCTGATCTGGCTTTTCAGGGCCATATCTACTCTGGGATCCCCATGTTGCAGGGCTTCCAATTGGGATCTCTTTATTAATCCAGTGGGAAAAGAAGGAGAATGAAAACATGAAAATCCATTTCCTTGATATGCATCTTGTCAACCAGGGGCTAGGAGGGCTGTTCCTACTCAACTGTTCTGCTGCCCAGCACCTGGAGGATCCAGCCTCATGCAGAGGACACTCATAAACATCTCCTTAGATGCAGCAATTATTTGGGAATGCTACAACTACTTTTCTGCTGCATTTTATGAATCGTTTTTCTGCTCTTGGATTACATAGGCACTATACTTGCTCACTCCCCAATGAATGCTCCAAGAGTTTCCAAGATAGTAATGCTAAAAATAGCACTGCTATTGTGACACACTGACTCAAGAAGGAAGTAAATAAAGTCTTGGAAAATTCTCCATGGAAACTAGGCTAAAAATAAAGGTGGGGGTTGTATAAAAGGGGGTTCCCTGCAGAAAGGAGGCATCACACTGTCCTCTCCTATCCTGAATCTCTCTCCTCACTGCACTTGAGTCCTCTTTACTGACACCATGGGCTGTGGCTGTGGAGGTTGTGGTGGCTGTGGAGGCTGCGGTGGCTGTGGCTGTGGCAGCTGTGGCTGTGGTGGCTGTGGTTGTGGCAGCTGTGGCTGTGGTGGCTGCGGTGGCTGTGGTGGCTGTGGCTGTGGTGGCTGTGGCTGTGGTGGCTGTGGCTGTGGTGGCTGCTGTGGCTGCTGCGGCTGCTGCAAGCCTGTGCTAGTCTGCTGCTGCCGCCGC
>NC_034594.1:61186471-61190556 GCF_900095145.1 Mus pahari
TGCTGCCAGCAGAAGTGTGGCTGCAAGAAGTGCTGCTGCTAGCATGGCCACTGGCCTCTGAGCAGGTGCTACCAGTACCGATCTGTTGGTAAGTCCTGGGTGCAGGGGACGGTACAAGTCACCCTGATCTCACTGATAAGGCTCTCCTCTGCCTTAGTCTGGGTATAACCTGCCGACTCCCCAGCGTCTGTCTCTCTAGAATCTGGACTCTGAAATTTTGTTCCCTGATTTGAATACTCTGAAATTCAAGTAAATTTTCATCTTTTTGCATGCAGTCATAGTCAATTTTATGAAAGGACAAAGATGCAGGATATCTTGGTTACTGATGTCAATAAAATTGTATAATGGTCCCCATTGTGTTTCCTTCTTGAATTTCTATCTATGCTTTAGGATTCCTTGTGATTAACAATGGTAATGCCTATTCTCTGTAATGGTAATATCTATTCTCTGTTTAACAACGGTAATGTATATTCTCTGTATTCAGGGAAGTCTTTCTAGAGTCCAGACAGTGTGTTAATCCCCTTTAAATAAAATTACAAAATAAAACATAAAATGTCTCCTTTAGTCTTATTCATTTTGTTATTTTTGCTGTACTATCGTTCATTATTATGCCCTGTGAGATATGCCCATCAAACACACACAAACAAAATAATTAAGTCCCTATGTGATTTATTATCTAGATATACACAGATGACCATGAATATGAGGCAGAAAAAGAGCCTTGTAAAATATTCACATTGATGGGACATGGTATGGACAAAAGGGATTAGCACACTGTTGTGTGGGGCATGGTTGTAACTCAAAAGAATGAGAGCTCAAGAAACAGGTCATTTTGGGATGTGGCTTGAAGAGTTAGTGAGAACTAGAAGAATTGATTAGGGGTAGATGTTCCAGTCAAGACAGAAAGGTGAATAATGGGAGACTGAGACATACATGGGAGTCTGCAGAAAGTACACGTGAGATCAAGTATATTGGCATCAGCAGCTATAAATAAGCAAGAAAAGGAAGGCTAAGATGCTGACGTAGACATCTGAGGGTCATATTAAATGTAGTCAGCAATTAGACAAGGAGCCAATCACTTCGCCAAGTTTGACCCATTCTGTAAGGGATAGAAAGATAGAGAGTTGAAAGCCTAGAGACGGAAGAGCTATCTAATACTTGTACATGGTAATTCCCTAGCAGATCACCCTGCTCCTAGTCAGGGGGCGTTTTTTTCTGTTGTAGATACAACCTGGTACTGTGTCTGAAAACCTGTGAAACCGCGAGCTAAAGCAAATATTTCCTCAGTGAGGTTGTTTGTCACAGCAGTGCAAAGTCTAACACAGTAGGCTACAGTGATGGGTGAAGAAACTTGTAGACAATTTAGCCAAAGCAAAGATTCAGGAATTTTCCATGTAGTGAATTTTATCTTCTAGGAAGGGGCATGCCATTTGGTGACTTTTCATCCTGCAAAGATTATAGAATTAATTTACAGAAAATCTACATCACACACATGCAAGTACACACACACTCAACACATGCATGTGCACACATGCACACACACAGGCATAGAGGCTTTTTTTTTTGCTCCAAAGATTATGGTGAAGAACACATGAGATTCAGCCATTCATAAAAGAGAGTTGGTAAACATGGCAGTATGAGGCTATGTCAGGATGAACGAGACACACTGGTTTACAATAAACTTTTATAAGCATGAACATACTCCAAAATAACAATAGAAGTACAGTGTAGCAATAATAGAAGCTAGCAACAGTGTTTGTTATCATTATTAAACATGACATGAAGAATGTAATTGTATACGCAGTACCTTTCTGTGAATGACAGCAAGGTAGGCTTGTTCATACCAGTGATGTCATAAATTCATGAGCAATGAGCCACCACAAATGTATACTGGCTACAGTGTCACTGTATGATAGAAAATTTTCAGATCTATTGCAATTTGCTGGGACCACAATCATATGTGGCATGATACTGGACCAACATGACAGACACATGAAAGTCCTATACACAGAATGTTATTGGGCTGTGTATTGGTGCTGGCTGGCTTGGTGGGACTGCAGGACATTTCTTGAGGACAGTGAGAGAGGCCCACGGGACAGTGCCGAGGTGAGCAGTGGTGACGGGCTTGTCCTTACCCATAGGAAAGTTTGGATTTAGCCCACAGTAAGTTTTCTTTGGCTTGACTCCTGGCTCTCTCATTTGATAGCGTGGCTAATTTTGTTCAAGATGTCCAGAGTTTGAGGAATGAAGCCTTGTTGGGCTCCTTGTGATTTGGGTTCTCTCAGCCTAAAGGTGACAAGGGCTTCAGCTAACATCACAGTACATTCAGTCTTCCCTGTGTTATCATCAAATAATCGAAACTGCCAATGCCGCTTATATCTTTATTTAGACTTACTGAACCAGGTACAGATAATATTGACTTTAACCCCTGGTGATAAAGAAGATAGTGGGTTTTTTTTTTTTTTGCAGTTACTAACAACATTATTATAGAATACTAATCTATGTCTCAGCTGGCTTTTTCTGATCTGTCACCCGCCATGGGTAACCTGGATTAGCTTTCTGAGCCATCTGTAGAGAAAGACCACAGACGGCCTGCATAGAAAACGAGTTAATCTTCTCACATGTCTGAAAGCTGTGAGGTCAAACTCAAGGATCTGCTGGGGCTTTTGCCCCCAGAAACCCTCTCCTTGTTTTGTAGATGGTTTCTGTCTCCTTTGCCTCATGGGGACTTTCTTCTGTATCTGTCAGTACTGCTTGCTTCATCTTATAAAACTATCATAGAGCGTGTGCTAGTTATTCTCAGCAGCGAAAACATCTGACATAAACAACTTCAGCTGTGGGGAGCTATCAATCAGGGCAGGGAGGTAGAGCAGCTCTGTCTGTAATGGCAGGTGATTGGGGCTAAGCCTGCTTTATATGGCAACAGGCTGAGGATCAGAGCTAGACGGAAACTGCAATCTCAAAGGCCTGTCCATAATGGCTCATGCCTACCAGCTATGCCTCCTGTCCCAAAATCCCCACAACCTCCCCAACCATCTCTCTAGCTGGGAATAAAAGAGAGAAAAAAAAAATCTTCAAGTCACAAAACCATATCATGGGCATTCCTGGGGTAAATTCCTATAATTAAAACTACTTGAGAATTGGAACCAAGAAAAACAAAACTTCAAGGCCTACCTGGACAGGTGGTAGAATCATGTCAAGATCAACCCAGGTAACTTAGTGAAAGCCTTTCTCAAAATGAAAAGAAGAAGGATAGGACGCATTTCATTGGCAGAACACTTGCTTAGCATGCACAAGGCTGTGGTTCAGTCTAGAACGTTGAAAATGACGAAATAGAACTCATAGATCGAACAACTGTGTGGTGGCTCCATCCCTATGACACTTGCAGAGCACTTCTGTCTCCAAATATTGCCATGTTTGGGCTTAGGGCTTTAACAGTGAGTATGGGGGGAGTCTCTGTTGCTCTGAGCTCTTGAAAGTGGAGCAGTCTGAATAGTGTCAAAGGAGCCCCCCAAATAAACTTAACCTCTAAGAACACATGGAGGAAAAGTTGCACGCATAGCACCATTCCCGTCTCTTACCACTAGATGGCAGCATCACAATAGTCTTTTTAAATAATAATAATTAAAAAACAAAACAAAACAAAACAAAACAAAAAAACCCTCTGCACTAAGAAACTGCTCTTTGATGCTCACAGCCATCCATTGGACTGAGCACAGTGTCCCCAGTGAAGGAGCTAGCAAAAGGATCCAAGGAGCTGAAGGGGTTTGCAGCCCCATATGAAGAACAACAATATGAACCAACCATTACTCCCCGAGCTCCCAGGGACTAAACCACCAACCAAAGAGTACACATGGAGGAATCCATAGCTCTAGCTGCATATGTAGCAGAGGATGGCCTTGTGGGAAATCAACGAGAAAAGAGGCCCTTGGTCCTGTGAAGTCTTTTTTATTTTCTTTCAGTTTTGTCTTTTTTTTTTTTTTTGTAATTATTTTTTTATTAGACATTTTATTTATTTACATTTTAAATGCTATCCTGAAAGTTCCCTATACCCTCCCCCCAGCACCTGCTCCCCTACCCACCCA
>NC_034594.1:61190567-61195909 GCF_900095145.1 Mus pahari
TTGCTGATGCTCACATCTATGATTCCTGATTTCTTTCCTAGAGTTTCTATCTCCAGAGTTGTCTCACTTTGGGTTTTCTTTATTTCTTCTATTTCCCTTTTTAGGTCTTGGATGGTTTTGTTCAATTCCATCTCCTGTTTGGTTGTGTTTTCCTGTAATTTTAAAAAGGATTTTTGTGTTTCCTCTTTAAGGACATCTACCTGTTTAGCAGTGTCCTCCTGTATTTCTTTAAGGACTTCTACCTCTTTAGCAGCATTCTCCTGAATTTCTTTAAGTGAGTTGTTAATGCCCTTCTTAATGTCCTCTACCAGCATCATGAGGTATGATTTTAAATATGAGTCTTGCTTTTCGGGTATGTNGGGGTATCCAGGACTGGTTGAGGTGGGAGTGCTGGGTCCTGGTGATGGTGAGTGGTCTTGGTTTCTGTTAGTAAGATTCCTACATTTGCCTTTCCCCATCTGGCGATCTCTGGAGTTAGTTGTTATAGTTGTCTCTGGTTGGAGCTTGTTCCTCCTGTGATTCTGTTAGCCTCTGTCAGCAGTCCTGGGAGTCCAGTTCTCTCCTGAGTTTCAGTGGTCAGAACACTCTGCGCAGGCAAGCTCTCCTCTTGCAGGGAAGGTGCACAGATGTCTGGTGGTCAGACCTGCCTCCTGGCTGAAGATGTAGGCCTGAAATGGGGCCTGTCCCAGAAGATGTGTCGCCTCTGCAGTTGGCACACTCACCTGCACAGAGTAGTCTCTGAGGGACCTTGGACACAATATGGCTCTCTCACCTGCTCTGGCGGACAGAGCCTTCCAGGGTGGCCACCTTTCCTCTGGCGGGGAAGGTGCCGGATGTCTGTTCCAGAAGCTGTGTTGCTTCTGTCTGTCCCAGAAGCTGTGTAACTTCTGCAGTCCACACCCTCACCAGTGCATACTAGAGCCTGGGCAACCCAGAGTAAAGATGGCTCCCTTACCAGCTCAGGCAGTGAGAGCCCTCCAGTGCGGACACCTCTCCTCTGGCTGGAAGGTGTCCAGATGTCTGGAGCCCGAAACTGGGTCTGTCAGTCCTGTGAAGTCTTGATGCCCCAGTGTAGGGGAATGCTAGGACAGGGAAGCGTGAGTGGGTGTTGGTAAGGAGGGAGGGGGGAAATGGGATAGGGGGGGTTTCAGAGGGCAAATGAGGAAAGGGGATAACATTTGAAATTTAAATAAAGAAAATATCTAAAAAAAAAAATTAAAACAGTAATTGTCAAATGAGATTGCTTGAAGTTAAAAGGCTCCCTCAGAGTGAAGAAAAGCCCACATGAGGCGAACATCTTTTTTAGCTATCCATTTAGCAGGAGACTGATGTCTAAAGTATATAAAGAACTTAAAAATTTAAATACCAATCCCCTGATAATCTGACCAGGAAATGGGAAGGTGAGGTAAAGAGATGATTCTTAGAAATGAAGCACGCGTGGGCACTGGGTATTTGAGAGCCATTCAACAGTCCTCAGTCGCCTGGGAAATGCAAATTGAAGTGGGCTGGATCCCATCCCATCCCATCCCATCCCTATCCCCAATGAGAATGGCTGTCACCATGAAAATAACTAACAGGCAGGGTTGGTGAGGACATGGGGGAAAGAAACAGTACCCGCTGCTGATCCAGGATACAAGCTAGTGTAGCCAGTGTGGAATTCAGTATGGGGAACAAAGGGCTTCTATTGTCTTATCAATCTCAGATCACAGCATGCCACTGAGGGAATTCAGGGAACACCATCAAGGCGGGAACCCAGAGGCAGGATCTGATGTAGAAGCCATAGAGGAGCTGTGCTTACTGGCTCACTGCTCCTGCCTTGCTTAGCAGTCCTTCTTAGGGCACGGTGAACCACCGGCCCAAGGTTGACACTACCCACAGTGACCTGGGGTCTCTCACATCTACCAGAAGCTTGGTCATCAGCTCATCTGGTGAGGCCCTTTTCTCAACTGAGGTTCTCTTCTCTCCCGGGTCGAGCTTGTGTCAAGAGGACATAAAAGTAGCCAGAACGCAACTACTCCTGCTGTGGTCAGGAGCCTTTACTTTATGCTGCTAGTAGGTCTAGGTTGTAGGATTCTGTTTGCTCTTGCATGATCTCACGGAAACATGAGACTGTCAGACATTAATATCAGTTCTAGGTTTAGTTAAATGTTTAGTAGGCGGGCGGGTGTGGCACAGGGGTCTGGGACGGCACACATCTAAATCATCTCTGTAGTAGCGTGTCAAGGAGAGATTATACTACATCTTATGAGCTCAAGCTTCCATAGTGCGAGGGGAAGAGAAAAGCTGTGCTCCTGGTCTAGTAGATCTAGTGTTTTCTATTGTGTTGCTAGGCTGGAAACAATCTTACTAGGAAGGACAAACAAGCAGCTAAGGGACCTGGAAGACAGAACAAGAAAGCAGACAACTGTGTTCCCAATACCAGACAAGGATGGCCTTGGAAGGACATTATAAAGCCATTCTGACTGTGAGCATGGAACGGTCCACACAAACGGCTAACGAGCAGAACTCACTACATGCGCCTTATATGATGACCAACCAGGCTTTCCCCTAAGAGTGTAAGAATAAATTATCACTTGAGAAATCTATTCATGGAACGAACTACATTAAAAGACTAGTAGAGAAAAAAAAATGCTCAAGGCTGTTTCAATAGATGATAAATCTCATTGCTCAAATTTCCCCGTTTGCTATGCTAAAATAAACGTTAGGACTGGAATGTGGGAAAATGCCATATACCTGAGAAGACGCAGGTACAAACCAACAGCAGCTGTGTATTCTGGAAACTTCTCTTTAACGTTAAGGTGCTGCCATCATTCTTCAACCGTGGTTAAAGCTACGAATAGAAGCAGGGAGCCAGGGAAGCCATGAATGGTGTCAAGAAAATCCTTTTGGAGCGGTGCCAGGCCATGGCAAGAAACTATGAGCACGTGGGCATCCAGAACTTCTCCTCTCGCTGAAGCAGCAGCATGGCCTTCTGTGCCCCCATCCACAAGGTTTTTTGCCTATGCAGAGCTGGACCTAACGAAGCACAGGCACAACTTAACCCTTGCTTTCTCTACTGCAGAGAAACTAGCTGACTGAGCCCATCTGCCGGAGGGGGATGGCGTGGTGCCTGTTGCTGGCAGTGGCCGATGCTAAGTGCGTCTGTACTTACATCCAGGAGCTCTACCACAGCCTTGTGCAGAGAGAGCTAGTGAAGACGAAAAGGAAATGAAATGGCAAAGCCACGTGGGTGGAGGAAGCAGGGTCCAGCTGCCACCCATGGCTTGGAGGTACTTTCGTATCACCAGGCGTGAAAACAGGTGGCACCAGTCAAATTCTTCTCATTCCTTGTTGGTCCCCACACCCCAACTAGCCACACATGCATTTGGAGGGGGAAAAATGGGTAAACCTAGACTGTTGTTATTTTTATATGAAATAATTCTCTCACTGGGAAATCACAATGAGCCCCAAACTACTGGACGAGACAGAAATGTTAGAAACAAATTAACATAAAATTAACTATTTGTTATAAACTATCCTTAGCCAACAGAAAGGAAGCAGGGGAAAGGACGCTGCTTACTCTTTGAACAGAGGCTATTTGCATGTAAAGATAAATTAGTGAAAACTGTGGCGGGCCATTATTGAAGGAAACAGCCAAGCATTTAAAGAACACCAAAGGGAATCTCAGCTAACGAAGGTTAATGACTAGTATACATTATTCATCCATGGAACTTTGATTTTTTTTTTTTTTTTTTTTTTCTACTTGAGACAGATTCTCACGTAGCCTAGACTGGCTTTGAGCTTGTTATGTAGCTGAGGATGACCTTGAACTTCTGACCTTCTGATCCTCTTGCCTCCACCTCCAGAGTTCTGGGATCACAAGAGTGTGTTTCAGCATGCCTTGTTTTATGCAGAGTTGGAGTCGGGACTTGGAGCTTTGTGTTAGGCAAGGTCTCTACCAACTAGGCTAGATCCCCAGATGAAGGGAAGAAATGTTGTGAAGATGACTACTGACCCTCAAGTAAGTAGACAAATAAATACATTTAGTGTAATTCTAAAGCAACACAAACAGGTTTTAAGATGGATCTAATAAGTGTCTTAGTTCCTTTTCTGTGAAGAGACACCATGACCAGGGTAACTTATAAAAGAAGGCATTTCATTAAATGCTTGAAGCTTCAGAGGGTGAGTCTGTGATCATCATGGTGGTGACGACAGCAGGGAGATAAGCCTGGGACATCATTGGGACAGCAGCTCAGAGCACATATGTTGAGAGGACAACCACAAGACGGGGGGGGGGGGGGGGGGGGGGGGGGGGGGGGGGGGGGGGGGGGGAGGGAGAGGGATGGGGAGGGAGAGGGTAAGGGGAGGGAGAGAGGGAGAGAGGGAGAGAGGGAGAAAATTGGGATGCCTTGGCTTTTGAAACCTTAAAGCCCACCCCTGCGCCATACCTCCTCCAATAAGATCATACCTCCTAATTCTTCCACAAAAGTTCCACCACCTAGGATCAAGCATTCAAACTCATGAGCCCATGGGGGCCATTTTTATCTAAGCCACCACAATAAGCCAATCATAAAATGTGTACAGAAGAATAAATGACCACAAAGAGTCAAAACAACCAGAACTGCTGTTTGTCCTTACAGGTAGGGACGTAGCTTTGACTGCAGTAAGCCACGCAATGCTAGATCAGTAAGACAGGGAGAGCAAACCAAATGAGGCAGCCTGGGAACAAATCTAACCGCTTAGAGACTTGGTGTGTGGTACAGCAAGATTGTAATGCACTGGGAGAAATGAAGAGTTGTTCAGTTCATGGTGTTGAAGCCACTGGGCTCATCGCATAGGAACAAAGAATCAGACAAGTTTATACCCCACATCATACAGATCATAAAAGTAAATTGAGGGTAGATTAAAGAGACAAATTTGGATAGCAAAACTGTAATTGCTCTTCAAACACTTTGAAATATGTGGTATCTTTATGACTTTGGGATTATAAAAGACTTCTTAAAGTGGAGATCAACAGCACCAATGTGAATAAAATGATAAGACTGATTACATAATAATTAACACTTTTATGAGGAAGAGCCACATATGTTTAAAACGCAAGCAGTAAGATACCAGTGACACAGGAAACGAAGGAGTGTCAGTAAAGGTCCACAAGGCTCACACATTTAAAGATGTTTATAATCTAATGAAAAATATTTAAAGTAAGTACATGGACTAGTTACAAAGGAAATTCAAATTAAATACTTCCTAGTTTAAGAGAAATGTGGAGCTATAATGATGTTTCCTGTTAGATCCATAAGATTAGGTGTGTAAGCTGTGTGTGTGCATGTGTGCGTGTGTGTGTGTGTGTGTGTGTGTGTGTG
>NC_034594.1:61196084-61217068 GCF_900095145.1 Mus pahari
GAGAGAGAGAGAGAGAGAGAGAGAGAGAGAGAGAGAGAGAGAGAGACTATTTGAACTGAGACCTTGTTCTCTGTTATTTTAATATTGATTTGGATGGAAATATCTCTATCTCTATCTCTATCTCTATCTCTATCTCTATCTCTATTTCTATCTCTATAATTTTAAAAATGAGGCCACAGTACCCTTATGATTGTTTTAGTGTCCAATAAGAAATCAGTTATCAGAAGAGATGGCTCCATGATTGAGAGCAGGAAGATCCAGATTCAGCTCCCAACACCCACATGGTGGCCCACAACATCCATGATTCTAGTTCCAAGGGGTCTGTTGTCTCTTCTGGCCTCTATGGATACTAGGCATACACATAGGGCATCTACATACATGTACCCAAACACTCATCTGCATAAAATAAATACATTAAAAAAAAATAAATGAGAGCTGTTAGTGTTATGTATGGAGAAAGGGCCATAGCTTAGTCTGTCTTCTCGCTGGGCCATCCGAGCAAGCTGGGCGTGCCTACAACTTGAAGGCAGTGGAAAATGAATCTGATGACGCTCCGTCTTGATTCTAGTCTAGAAGAAGCTTAGAATCGAGGTTTTATATACTCTAGCACCAAGTAGGAGTGCATTTCTTTCCCCACTGATTTTCATAGCTGTGTGTTTCCTGGGTTCTAACCCTTTAACCCTCTCCTTCCTGCATGTGTCCTGAGTGATCTCAAATCCTTTGTGAGAACAGGGCCTAATCTCCAGAAGAAGGCAAACAAATATTAAGCTGAAACTCTGTGTGTCAGCCAAATGAGAAGAAAAAAATGGCCATGTCTTGACTTGAACTTCCCAGAATTCAGCTTTTTTGGTTTCACTTACCTGGAACAATTTACCTCCTGTTGGAAAAGGCCCCATAGCTATTTTATCAAATGCCCTGACCCTCTGTCATTATTTCAACCCAACATCTGCCCATAATATTTTGAGGCATGGTTTAAAACGGATTTGCAGATCCTCAAAATAGAAGATTACAGATAATGATAAAAAGAGGCAGGTAAGGTTGGAGGTAAAGTTGGGGTACTTGGCCTGGTACCCCAGTGAAAGAACAGCCTTCTCTGGTCCTCAGAGATAGCTCTTGTCTGTACTTGGTGGCAATTCAGAAATATTGCGTTTTAAATGATCTATACCAATCCTTCTTCAGTCTAATAAATTTTATAGCATATTTAAGAGTTAGTTTCCTTCTTTGTCCCTCCTTGCCATCCTGTAACAAACAAAGGAGTTTTCTGTCAAAATCAAGTCGAAGGATGGATTGGCTGCCTCTCCTGGAAATACATCTCAGCTTCTTGTTTTGAGATCTCATCGGAGGTTTAAGCATCTCTTCGCCATTCCGGATCCTGGGCTGTGTTCAATATTCAGGTCAGAACTTCACACGTTTATTTGTATAAATATGTACTGATGACTTGGGGGGTAGGGTGAAGAATGAAGACATTGTCGAGTGTTCTCGCACAAGCTAAGATGGCTATGACACCACAAGACAAAGTAAACGTGTGAGACCACCACTGCGATGTTGGTCCATCGCTGGCAGTGACATTGTACTTGGTATGGGGCAAATTCAGCTGCATGGACAGAAAAGAAATCCCTTTTTAGGACGCTGTAGAATTGTGTGTGTGTGTGTGTGTGTGTGTGTGTGTGTGTGTGTGGTGTGTAGTAGTGTGTGTGTGGAAGTCAGAAGTCAACTTTGTGGAGTTGGCGCTCTCTTTCTGGGGGATCTGACGTGGGACTTGGGACTCCAGGCTTGCACATCAAGCT
Organism: Mus pahari; assembly: GCF_900095145.1. Lineage (NCBI taxonomy): Eukaryota > Metazoa > Chordata > Mammalia > Rodentia > Muridae > Mus > Mus pahari. The sequence continues at coordinate 61,197,872 of NC_034594.1, forward strand.
CCTTCACCCACTGAGCCACTTATCCACTGGTTGATAGAGGGTCTCACTCTTCAAACTTGGCTGAACAGAGACCTGCTATGTAGACCAGGCTGGCTTTGAATTCACATAGAATCCATATATATATATATATATATATATATATATATATATATATATATATATATATATATATAAAATAAAACTACATCTTTGCAGCTATGCTATTAGCATGGACACTGCTCAGCGCAAATGACAGTTTTCTTTCGACTTTCCCTGGCTAAGAACCCCCCACTGCAGCAGCATTGCTTGACAAGCATGGGTTTCAGAATTTGAGCTTTGTGGGTGAAGACAGCGACTAAACCCGGCAGATAGCTCTAGGCTGGAAGGAATCCTGCTGTCTTCACAATTGTGAGGGAAGGGGCTGTGCATCTACATGACACAGTCCCCCGAGGGCCAGCTGTCTAGAGTCCAAGAAAGATGTTTCATGCGGTGAGCCCAAAGCAACTGGTTTGCAAGATAAAGGTGGGCTCTGTGTCCTTGCTGTTGCTGCCCTGCGTGGTTCTTTAGGTTGGTTGTTAGCTCCCTGGAAGTTCACTGAGATTTCACTGAGACACAAATGTTTTCTTTCTTTGTGAGAACTCACTTCCTGGCTGTGTAGCTCAGATGTAGGGTAGCTTGTGTTAAACCCTCAGTGCTTTAAAAACTCAAGCAGAAGCCACTTATTAAAAGCCATGAATACATTTAGGGCAACTTCCCTGGTAAGTTTTCACTTACTATTTTCCTCCTAGCTGGAAACTGCTTCCTTCTGAAGGAACGTCAGCTGTGGACACTAGTTAGCGCTGGAGACTAGTTAGTGCTGGAGTGTTTCCTATGACGCTCAGTACGAACTGGTTCAGAGTGCACGGAAGGGTGCTTGTTATTTCAGCAATAATCCTGAAAAACAGTGGTTGACACTGCACTAGGTTACTATAAAAACCCAGCATTTTTGTGCTGACCCCTTGGCATGTAGCAACAGAACAAAGGGCACTAGATTGAAGAAGAAAATGAGTTTAGTAACTGGCTCTAGCATGTCTTTGTGGCCATTTTCTTAGATGCTGTTTTTGAAGTGAAAAGAAAGATTCCTTGAGATGTAAAGTTTGTAGCTACTACACGTTGTCTTAAGATAGTTGTTGAACATGGGCAATTTGTGTCTCTGTGTGAATCTTAGGTCACACAGTAACAAAGTAACATGGAAGGATCCTCACTTTTCTTACATTCCTCTTCTACATCGTGTTGATCCCAATCCAGAAGGAAAGTCATGTTCAAAACTGTATGCGTGGGCTCCGTGATTTACACAAGATACGTCATACATTATGTACACAAAATGCATAGATAAGCATTCCTTCCCTTTTGCGATAGCTTTTATGATTACCTGCCAGATCTTTGCATGGAAAACTAAAAGAAGTCAAGCAAAGCAAACCGTACTTATGAGAAGAGTAGGGAACGGTCACGTCAGGCAATATAGGGAGAGAGCCCAGGAGGCGCTGGCTGGACATTTGGGTATGGGAAAGGGAAGGAATCTGGTCACTTCCTGCTGGAAAGAGCCTCTGGAGAGACCAAAGGATGGAGCTGGGCTTTAGCATGCATCTGGTTTGTCCTATCATTTGCTTCTTGCACAGGCTATAAGACATTGTGGTGGATTTATACTGATTTTTTTTTTAAGACAACACTGGTTTGTTATGGAGACAAACCATGTTGCAAAGGATATACACATCTGTTTATCTATCACACTGTTATAATAGTTTTATATTGTAAAAATAGAATCTATCTGCAGTTGCTGGCAATGCAGTCAACCAGTACATTTATGTATGGCCTCAGCAAGTTCCTACATAAATACAAGTGAACTACTATGCATGCATGTTAGTAAACTAATATGTTGTGTTCTGAGTAGATAAGTCAGGTGGGCCCTGCTTTACGTTAATAAGTGTTCCTGTAAATTGGCATAGGAATTGCTTGATAATCTGTAGCCATTCCACCCTAGATACAGCCTGCCTTTTCTGACCTCAAAAGCTGAACATGGGAGGATGGAAGAAAGGCCATGGGGATTTTTGTTTTGGCATTTTGAGATAGGGTTTGCTATGCAGCCCGAGCCGACCTTGAACTCTTGCCTCTGAGTGTGGGAATTCTTTTACTGCTCAACATCCTGGGCTTTTAAGTTCCCATTTCTTTCTATTCCTGGCTCCTAAAATAGTTGTTTGAATAGAATGGGAAAAAGACTAATTTTCACAAAACTAAAAGTTATCTTTTGGGGGCGGGGGGGGGATTATCAAGTCGTAGTAGTAGTTGAGTGAAGTTCCTTTCATAAAGTCAGATGTCAGCACCAGCAACTACGAGACAGCAAATGACTTAGTTTGCCAAGAATAAAATACCTTGTGGTTAAGTATTGCCATACATTGTACAATAAACCCTACTAATGTGTCATATACAAAGTGTGATGAACGTAGGGAGAAGAGGTGCTTTGAGGGTGTTGGGGACTTATGAGGGGGAGGGAAATAGCCAAGAGTCATTCCCGACATGAACGTTGAAGAGAAGGGGAGAAGTGCCTTCTATCCAGAAGCCATATCTGAACGCCACCACAGTAAGAGAAGGTACTGGGGTGCACATTTGGACAGGAGTCACAGTGAGGATGTCCCAAAATTATGACCCCCATGACAGTCAGGGACTTTGGTGAAGTAGACAAGAGTGTTCATTCATTCTTTAACCAAGGTCAATAGGGCTTTGAAGCAGGGATGAAGTGTAATCACTGAGCTGAAACCTTAACCCGAGGAAGAGAAATAAGAAGACCCAGGCTTTAAGCAGAGAGTTGACAAAGGGAGTTTTACAAATAGCTAGGAAATTGCTCAGAGATTCTAATAAATATGCAGCTGTAGGGATGGTACTAAGAGACTCCCGTAAAGTGCAATGGATTTTCTGCTATTCATATTTAAACATGAAAGGTTAATCACAGTCGGCTAGAGGAAGCTGACATTAAACACAGACTTAAATAACAACACGTCCCTCAAACGAGCTTTCATTGTGGCGATTTCGGAGCTCGTTTATATTGCCTCATATAATCCACACATAAATCTCGTGGAGCAGATTTTGTTATCTATACTTTACAGAGAAGGAGAACAAGGCACACAGAGGCAAGAGGGAAGATAATGAGGGGCTCATTTAACTAGTTGTTTGCAGTGCCCTTTTGAATAGAGCGCTGAAAAACAGCCCCGTGCTGCCACCTAATGGTCAGAAGTGGCAAGTACAATAAGGGAGGCGAATCCTCATGGTGAATAGTCAGTGGCTCTCTGGAAGAGGCTGAAGTGGAATAGAAATTAAGGTGATTGTTCTGGAAGATGAGCAGAGGGAGCAGCTTGTGCCAAGGTACAAAGATTACAGCTTTTGAGGCACATGCACGTTATTCACTGGGTAAGCAGGTGATGGGGAGTGACCTACAAGAGGTTTGGAGACCCCTCATTCTGCAAACAGCTTTTGTCCACAGCCCTTACCCCAGTCTGGGAAACTGCTGCATCCTTTACATCTCACTGTGACCTTTGGGGGATAGTCAACCAGTGTCGACTAGTTGGTAGTACCAAATGACTACCAAACATAAATTCCTAGTGTCCCATGACTAAAAAAATAAAGTATATATAAGAGAGACTTCTAGACAGATAAAATTGCCTACTATAGACCCTAGCAATACAAGCTTGCATATCTTCTAGTACATTCCTTTTGCTTTGGAGTACAAACAATGGTTGGTTTAAAAAAAAAAAAAAAAGCACTTTCAACATCGACACCAGCTTTAGTTGGAAAAACCATAGAGCCCAGTTGAGATGGCTAAAACCCTAAGAAATTGGTATTCTCTAAAGACTGATAATGTATTTCTTTCTAGGCGCTAAGACTATTTATAAAAGGTGATACAAAGCCAGACAGTGTGGGCAAAGCAGTTCGACCTCACATTTCCTTGAAGTGTTGTGGTTTTACAGTGCTCCTTGAATCAGTTTCTCCACTGGATTTGAAACATGACAGCATGTGATGAAACTGGAGGTGGTTTGGGAACTTTTGAAATATTTTGCAAAGGCAAGAAGAGCAAGTGGGACAAAACACAGACTGTCTGGCCTGTGGTGAAGTGTTATTCCTCTCTGTCAAGAAATACCAGTATTTCCCTCTGCTTCCACCGCTCCTCCTGCTACACGATGCTGCTTTTCCTTAGATAGAGAGGAGGAACTCTGTAAGCACTTTCAGACCCAGAGAAGGAATGGCGAGGGGATGGTGTGAGGTATCTTCAGTTTGTTGTTTCCTTGCCCTTGGCATTTTGAAATGTTGCTGCTTAGTACTTCATAGTTAACGATAGGGAGATGTGACAAGGGACCTGGAAGCTGAGCGAGACCTTTAGGCATCAGTCTTGCCTTCCCAGGCTGCTGCAGATGGCCAGCTCTGGAGCCAGGGTCCCAAAGCAAGAATCAGAAGTAGGAATCTGGTCAGGTACAAACCTCCTGACATGTGCAACCTGTGGTTGGCCAAGGATACCTATGAATGTGATCTAATACCAAAATCATACATGCATTTATAACATTATGAGATGTGTTTTTCTTGTAATTTTTTTGTAACTAGTTTGTGTGTTTTATTAAGGGTAAACTTTGTTAATGGCAATGTCAAAAACTTGGGCATGCTTGCAAGTTCTACATCTTTGGATGTCTGAAATATATAGTCTCATCCCGGGATAATCTCTCTGACACCAGGCTCTCCAAAAATAAGCCTAGAAGCATACAGAGCAGAATAGTGTCACTCTGGAACACTAGTTGCTTTAGTCCATTTGCACAGACACAACAAAATACACACCAGCTAGCTTGTAGGCAATAGATGTTTATTTCTCACAGTGTACAGGCTGCATAGTCTAAGATCAAGATACTGGCAGATCTAGTGCCTGTGAGTCTCATTTCATGCAGACAACGTCTTTTGATTAAGTCCTCATATGTCAGAAAGTACCAGCTCTCTCTCCGTGGTCTCTGTTATGGGGGCACTAATTCCACTTAGGAGGGTAGAGCCCTTGTGACCTATTATCCCCAAAAGGTCCATCCCTTAATTATAGCTCATTGGTAATTAGGTCTCAATAGATGAGGTTTTGTTGGCTACAGCCATCGGGGCATAGTCTTCCATTCCTGTTGCAGTTCATGGGAGAATCTATACTGCTGAACTGTAGATGTTTTCAAGTTGTTTGTGATTTAAAAGTGCATGTTGGTAAGAGGACACAAAGCTTCCACTAAGAGAGGGAGACATTCAAGAGATCTGTTGAACATCTTGGTGACTACAGTTGGTGGGGTGTGGCCATGCACACCTGCAGTCTCAGACCTGTGAGTCTGAGGCAGGGGGCTTATGTTACTGAGCCAACCTGAGCTACACATTGACACGATGAGACCATGTTAAAAAAGAAAAGAAGAATTCCTGCCCCCGCCCCACCCCTAAACTTTCCAATCTAGTCTAAAACAAAACTGTATATATTGTATACTTGAAAACTGCTGAAATCAGGTTTTGTGTTATCATAAAAAGATAAAATAAAAGGTAACTGTTAAGGAGATGTATATATCTCAATCACTTGATTTAGTCATTTTACAATGATGTGTATATCAAGATATACTGTGAGCATATCCAATTTTTACTTAACTAGAAAGAAAGCAATTAAGACAATAAATGAAAGAATACAGAAAATGGCTTGGAAAAACTTCCAGGATGACTTACTGGCAATAACATTAACATTATATTCTAACTTCATTCATGCGTTTCGAGGCCCAGGAAGCATGCTTAGGCTCTCTAGTGAGGCAGTGTGAGAAAGGCACTGTGGGAACTGCTAACAGATTGAGTGTCAGGTCTTGGGGGTCAAACAAGAGGCCAGGGGCAATCCTCTATTCCACCCCCAGCACCATAATTACTTTGATAGCTTCTATGACATAAAATCAATCACATCTACTACCTCTGTTAATCTCCTCTTGATACTGTGTGAATAATCACAAGTTGGTGACTTAAAATGAGCCATGTTTGCTCTCTTGAGGTTCCATAAGTCAGAGGCCCTGCACTGGTCTCATGGGGCAGAAGTCCTGTCACAGCAGGACTGGCCCCTCCTACAGGCTGAATCTGTTCCCTTGCTTCTTCTAGCACTTGGAGGCCTTGTGTATCCTCAACTGATAGAACGTTTTAACCTTGGCTTCCGCGATCTCCTCTGCAGTGAGCTTTGCAGCTGCCTCAACCTCAGAAGGTCATTCGAGATGAAATTTCAGGGTCCATCCTGACAAACCAAGATAACCCTTGATCAGATCTTCGAAGTTCCTTCTGTTGGGAAAGGTAGCATCCAGGGGTCTCAGGGGTGAAGGCAAGGCATCTTTAGTAGCCATCCTATGTCAGCCCACAGTGCCTTTCCCTTTAACATAGGTCCTACTGATGACTAAAAGGTTTGTGTTTAGTCAGGGGAAAAGTCTTACAAGATCAGAATCTATTTGCAAACTATGTGGCTGCCATAACCACCGTAGGAGCCAAGATTAAGCCCTGGGAACTGTTATCTTCTCAAGGCAAAGCTCCCATTGAAACTTCTTGAGGTGGTCAACCTGTTAGCAAATGAAGTATTTGTTTATTAAGCAAAGCTCACTTTCACATAATGACTTTGTTGTCTCATTTATTTCATCCTATTATGATTCTGGTCACTTGTCCTTATGGTAAACATAGCTGTGATGCTATCCCATAATTCCACCCAGCTTTATGTTATGGGTGGTTATGGGTATTTTCCTCAGAGTGTCTTCATTTCTAGAATTTTCTTTTCCTTGTTTAACTGCTCGTGGATCTACCCATCGGTGTGTTGTCCTTTAGTTTTTTTGCCCAGATGAATGCCCTTGGAGAGGATGAATCCCAGGCTCTACTGAGCAAGATGGTGGTCGGATTTCAGAGAGCATCTCTCTCCCTCCAAATGGGAGAATGAACATTCTAGAAAATGTGGTGTGGCACTAAGACAGGCACAAGCGGATTTTTTAAGTGGTTAATTTTGAATTTCTTTTGCATGGACCTGAAACTAGCTGATTTATGTGGAGCTAGACACTTGCTTTCATTGCTCATTGCATACTGAAAGACTTCACTAGGTCCAGGTCCCCTTTCTTCTGTTCTAAGAACTGTGACCTATAAGTTATGTCTACGTAAGTTTGGAGGTCCTTATTGAACCCTCCTTTAGGTACCATCCCTTTTGAGATCTTTCAAGAAACGATAATGGCACTCAATAAACAGAAAGACTAAAGAACAGAAGATGAAGGGGGCAGGCAGGGAGAGGGGTGGAGAATGCATTTGGAAATGAAGGAGTCTTATTCATTTGCTCCTTGCCTCTTCAAGTCATGTCAAACACACAGTCATCCCCAGTGACCGTTGAACCACCATTCACTTCCCCATGCTGTGTGTGTATCTGGGGCAAAGCTCTGCTTTCTAGGATCTAACACCAACAGTGTGGGGTAGGTGGGGACCCGTTATGCCTGCAGTCTTTCTTCCTATGTGTTTGATGATGTCTGGGACATCTGTTACAGGAGCTTCTAGTATGACCATCCATCTCCCCTAACTCTCTCATCACAGTCACATTTCGGTTGCTTTTAAAATACAAAACCCCTTAGAGCTCTCCATCCATTTCCATTTAAAAAAAATTTTTAAAAAGCACTTAAGTTTTGCATGTAAAAGAAATTACATTAATTGTGAAAAGGATATTGTCCTCTTGGCTGTCATTCTCATTGACTTACAATTCTCCGTGTCTATCCTTGGAATTCCAGGAGGAGTCAGTGTCCTCAATCTCTGAATGGTCTGGTAAAGGAGCGTGAATACCATCCATGACCATTTCCTGAACTGGAGGACTTTTGGGGAGATTCAAGAATTATGCTTTGAGGAAGCCACTTCCTTCTTGGACCTGACTGGAGTTCTGTATGCACAGCAGGAAGAAGGTAATGATATGACAGAAAAGGATATGGGTCACCAGGAGAAAAAAAAAAGGAGAGGAATATCAGAAAGAGAAAGCTCTCCTTACCCCAGCAATGGAGGACCAATGCCCTTCTGTCCCAGACAAGCCATATGTAGGAGCTTCCTAGTAGACTCTGAATGTTTCAAATTTCATTTAATTTACTTATCATGTATACACATGCGTGTTTCCCTGTGGAACAAGTGTGTGCCAGGGTGCACATGTGGAGGCCAGAGAACAGCCTGTAGGAGTTGCTTCTCTCTTTACCATGTGGGACCCAGGATCAAGCTCAGATCCTTCTGCCTGGCAGCAAGGGTCTTCATCTACTGAGCCATCTTGCCAGCCCAGTAGACCACGTGAGTAAACGACTTCATTAAGATCAAGATTCCCGTGTTCCTTGAGGCATACCGTTTTGCCTCTGCCTCCAGCTCCTGCAACTGCATCTCCAATGGCTATCTGGGGACTTGTCTGCTAAGGGGATTTTTGCATTAAATGCACAGCTTTAATGCATTACTTGCGGTGTCTGGCTTTCCCTGCTTAGCTTAAGTTTTTGAGGATCTAGGTTGATGCACACAGGACTACTTTTGGGTTTCATTGATCTGTTTTTCTATGGTGTGGCCTGGGAGGAAGAAGCCAGCAGAAGTGTTACGGAGATGCTATTTGTGTTTGGAGTGCCACGGAAGAGAAGATCTTGCCGCCCCTTTGAAATGACTTCATGGCCATAGAATGTGAAGTTATGTAAGGCAAGAGTCACATTTTTATGCATTTTTCACCTTGTGTGTGCTGCAATCTTATGGGATCCCATTTATGTGGTAGGATCCCCATGTGGCTTGGATCCCTGGATCCCTTGGGAAGACACAACCAAGCTCTGTTATAAGAAGTGATTTTTCCATTGCGGAGGCAGAGAGAGGGTGTAAGAAACACTGCCCTACTGCTTCTTATTCCTTCCTGTTTTAGAAGACAATAACGGATGCCTATTCAGGAGCAGAAGCATAGTTCTGTAGGTATGTGCACACGAGAAATGCATCATATTCCACTTTGGGAGCTAGCATATACAAACACCGCTGAAAACAGACTGCCAAAGTATCTGGGGAAATTGAATTAACAAAGACCATTCATACTGACATTCATTGTCTTGAGTGATAATGGGCCATAGCTAAGTGGAGAAAGTTCTGGACCGCTCCTGCCTTGCCCAGCTTGACCATGTGTTCCTGTTGTGATATCTGGGCTTCTAATTCTCATTGTTGGGGTTATGGTCATCTCTGACACCTTCCCTGGTTCTTCTTAAACACATTTTTAAATATTTACTTATTTATTTTATTTATATGGGTACACTGTCGCTCTCCAGACACACTAGAAGAAAGTATCAGATCCTATTATAGATGGTTGTGAGCCACCATGTGGTTGCTGGGAATTGAACTCAGGACCTCTAGAAGAGCAGTCAGTGCTCTTAACCACTGAGCCATCTCTCCAGCTCCACATTTTACTTTTAACAAGTTAATACAGGAATTCCAGCCTCACCATGAACAAGCAGCTTGGCTGTCTTTACTAGATTCCCCCTTCACTGTATACACACGGTATATATTACATATATGTATAATATATAATAACAGATACTCCTATTTCTTTCATTGCAAATGTCCAAGTACTATGTTCCTTTGCCTTGATAATTCACTGTCAGCTAGTACAACTTTCAAATTTACTGGTCTCAATGTGGCCGTATGTGAGATAGAACAAAGAATGCATTTCTAGATGTCTTGAGACCAGAGGCTGCTCAACACTGTGGAACTGCATCATAGCAGCACCAATGTGCAACTCCTCCTTCTTCTCAATAAAATGGGGCTAATACACAATCTTCCACAATTATGAAGACGGGACTCAGAACACAGATTAGACAATTTTGTTTAAACAAGAATCCTGAGACATAGGTTTGAACAGTTTCCAAATATTTCTGAGAAACAGGAGACTAAACTGTGAATACAAAATCCCCAGGGCTAGGAACATGGCTCTCAGGAAGAGTGCTCACCTCAAAATCCCAGAGCCTGGAAAGGTTTCTGTTTCATGAGTTAATATTTAAAGATCAATTAGGACTGGATTTACTACTAGAGGAATGTAAGCACTGTGTATTTGCTAGACTAGAAAAGAAAAGTTCCTCCTTTTTCTTCCTTCTAGAAATTAATAACCCATGAGGCACTGGGTGAGGCTTCAATGATAAGAGGCTAGAATAAAGATTTATATGAATTGCTTGCCATGCTAGGAGTTGGCACAGCACTTGCTTAGATTGGTCTTAGGCTCATGGGACACTGAGAAAAACTAACTAACTAACTAACTAACTAACTAACTAACTAACTAACTAACTAAAAACAGCAACAACAACTTCCAAACTCAAACTGCTATCAGACAGTTAAGAGCTCATTACTATGTTAATAGAGAATGGGATTTCTTTATATTCCACAAGAATTTATCTTACATAAAGGAAAAGTCTGATTTTTCAAACCACAGGGTGATTCTACGCCTACATCGAGTGCTACCTTGAAAGTCTCTGTTGTGTCATAGGAAGGATTGGCTGGCCCTTTACCCACCTGGCTTCAACATCATCTTGACTTCGTCTTGCCTCCCATTGCTTGCTTCACTCCCAGAACCACATAACACAATGAAAGTGGACCCTTGACATCATAGAAGTGAGCGTTAACCATGGCAACGTCATTCTGACAGTAACTGCATGGTGCTCTCTGAAAGGATGACGTTTCTGCTCTTCATCTCTCATGGAGGAAGTGCAGTTGTGAGGGGTGGGTTTGGTAGAGTTTATAGAACATTTGAGGTGGATCACTTCATGGTTTGGGGTGGGGGGCTATGAAACCCTGAACTGGCAGGAGCTTCTACAACTTAGCCAGGATGTAGGATGCTTCTGAGCCTGGGGAACACTGGGAAACAATCATACTGAGACCAGTGGCACTCCTTAGGTTTTATGCTGGTTGTATATGATTCCAAACTTGGTCATTATTGAGAATTAGGAGCTGGAAAATTGATCCCCTGAATGTGCCTACATGCTTCTGTTTCCAGGGCTAGAAGACATGCTGTATGGAATTAGAAAAATATCGATTCACCTAACGACAAAAAGCCTAACAGTCATTGATAAAGAATAGCTTGAGATCAACATTCTCTTGACTGCCTTGAAGTCATTTTAACACCTTGGTCTGATTCTTAGTGTTCCGCTGATTTTAATGTTGAGTTATTGATGGCTAAAGTTGCTTGCTATATTGAAACATGACTCTAGATACATTTGAACATTCCACTGCCTTCAGACCAAATCAACATTACATTTCTTTTTGAAGCTTGGAATCAATGGGGGAATAGACATGGAGACTAAATTGGGCTCACATTCTTCGCATTTCTCAATATGTTTGGGTTTTTCTTTGGGGGATTTTTAAACTTTTTTTTTTTAAAGAACTGATTGGCATTGGTCCCAGCATTAGGAAATTACTTGCTCAGTCAGGCCTGGAGAGGAAAACCTGTGATAAGAGCCTGGGAACAGTTATAACTTAGGTTTCTGAATGAGAAATAAGTGGACACAGTTGGGCATGGTCATTCAGATGGGGAGAAGAGGGAAATATTAGGGCTGGGAATCCATAGCCCAAATAACAGGAATCCTGTAATTCTACCATCGCAAGCAATGGAGAGGAATTCTGGGTACATTATCTGTTCCAGAAAATTCTGGATGGTTAAAATCCTTTTCATGGTAGGCTGTTTTTTAACTAAAAAATTCAAGTGTTTGAAGAAGTGTTTCTGAATTCTTCAGATCTTTAGATCTTTTGAGTTTTATCTTCCTTAAGGACTTCAATGAAAACTATGGACTAACTCTCAAAGAAAATAGACATAAACACACAAACCCGCCCTTTTACCTACCACTGCAGCAGCATGAGAGCATTCTTGTCACCTATCTCCACGAGTCCCTAGGTACCTAAAAAAATATTAGGTTAATCCTTCAGTTTGTAATTTCTGCAGCTAACACTGAGAAGGGAGAGCAAAGACCCCAGAGAAGACTGAGCTACCCCGAGCAATGCCTTGGGAAGTTGGTAAAACTTGGTCAGCAACAGACAAAAGCAAGATCACAAAGCTAGAAGTCTAGCAAAGCATTAAAGTGTAGGAAGAAACCAGGTCACTTCTGAACTCGGAAGTCACTTGCAGACTGGCAGTGTGGGTTCGGGCTTGCCTTCTGTGTTGGATAGTTTTTGTCAAATTGACATAAGTTAGAGTCTTCGGGGAAAAGGACACCTCAGTTATAGAACTGCCTCCATCAAATAGTCCTGTTGGAAACACCTGTGGGGCATATTCTTGAATAATGATGGATGTGCGAAGGGCCAGCTTGCTGTGGGCAGTGCCGCTCCTGGGGAGACCTTCCTGGGTTCTATAAGAAAGCAAAGCTGGCAAACAGCTTTCCTCCACGGGTTCTGCTTCTACTCCTGTTTGAGTTCCTGTGGCAACTTCCCTCAATGATGGCCAGTGATTGAGATGTGTAAGATAAATAAACTCTCTCCTGCCCAGGTTGCTTTTGGTTATGGTGCTTATAAACAGCAACAGAAAGCCCATGAGAACAAACACTTACTGTGGTGCTCAGAGCCCAGAGGTCTATTCACATGCATATACACCCCATAGCTGGTATGGATGAGCAGACAGCAACATAGATCCATGTGGTCAGTGGATCTGGGTGGATGCAGAACCAGGATCTGTCATTATTAGTTGGGGAACCTTAAACAAGTTACTCAGTTCTCTAGCTTTGTTATCTCTAAAAGAGGTACAGATATATGTACCTAAAGACTTTTGCAAATATGAATGTAGTAGAGAATATAAAAGACATAGAATATAAATGACATTCTGTATATTTTATTTTATTTTGACAGAGGACTCCAGTTCAACTTCAGCAGAGGTGACATCTTGAGAGCAAGTAACAAATGGTTCTATGAGGGGCCTAAGTCAGAACTAAGTATCAAAGAGCTATTGAACTGTCTACTTTTATTTTTAGAAAACACTATTTAATATTTCACGATGATATGTTCATCCTGCTCTTAAATGTGGATTTATATTAGAACGTTTAGAATGTCTTTTGATAGGTAACGAGTTAAGTGTGTATGTGTGTGTGTGTGTGTGTGTGTGTGTGTGTGTGTGTGTGCATGTGCGCACCTGAGATTCTTCAGATATTAGGTTAGCAAGATGAGTTAGTTGGGAAATTAGTGTTTTCTGAGATGCCAGACATCCCAGTGACTAGTGATGTGCCTACACAAGTCATCTAAGCTTGGTAGGCTTCATTTTGTTCACATAAGAGATAGTTCTCTTCTTAGATCTTAATATTTTAGGATCCCAATACTCTATTGGAGCCGATGTAAGGCAAAGGTATTTGTGATCTCTAGCCTTTGTTCATACAGCACTGAAAAAATATAAAATTTAAAATGTTTACATCTTAATGATGGATTTCTTGTAGAGGCTGGTTAAGGTTTTGTATTTTCCAAGGTACATTATGTAAGAAAAACTTTCAAGCTATTCATTTTATTTTTTAATTATGTTTATTCTTCAGTAATTTCATATGTGCATATATTGTGCTTAGAACATATTCCCCTTTCTGTTTCCCACTTCATTCTTGATAACCACTTTTTTTTCTTTTTTCATTTTTTATTAGGTATTTACTTCATTTACATTTCAAATGCTATCCCCAAAGTCCCCTATACCCGCCCTGCTCCCCTACCCACCCATTCCCCCTTCTTGGCCCTGGTGTTCCCCTGAACTGGGGCATATAAAGTTTGCAAGACCAAGCAGGCTCTCTTCCCAATGATGGCTGACTAGACCATCTTCTGCTACATATGCAGCTAGAGACATGAGCTTTGGGGGTACTGGTTAGTTCTTTTGTTGTTCCACCTATAGGGTTGTAGACCCCTTCAGTTCCTTGGGTACTTTCTCTAGCTCCTCTATTGGGGGCCCTGTGTTCCATTCAATAGCTGACTGTGAGCCTTCACTTCTGTGTTTGCCAGGCACTGGCATAGCCTCAAAAGAGACAGCTATATCAGGATCCTTTCAGCAAAATTTTGCTGGTGTATGCAACAGTGTCTGTGTTTGGTGGCTGACTATGGGATGGACCCCTGGGTGGGGCAGTTTTTGGATGGCCCATCCTTTTGTCTCAGCTCCAAACTTTGTCTCTGTAACCCCTTCCATAGGAGTTTTGTTCCCAATTCTAAGAAGGGGTGAAGCGTCCACATTTTGGTCTTCGTTCTTCTTGAGTTTCATGTGTTTTACAAATTGTATCTTGGGTATTCTAGGTTTCATGGCTAATATCCACTTATCAGTGAATGCATATTATGTGAGTTCTTTTGTGATTGGGTTACCTCACTCAGCATGATACCCTCTAGACCCTTCCATTTGCCAAGGAATTTCATAAATTCATTGTTTTTAATAGCTGAGTAGTATTCCATTGTGAAAATGTACCACATTTTCTGTATCCATTTCTCTGTTGAGGCTACATCTCAGTTTTTTCCAGCTTCTGGTTATTATAAATAAGGCTGCTATGAACATAGTGGAGCATGTGTTCTTATTACCAGTTGGAACATCTTCTGGATATATGCCCAGAAGAGGTATTGCTGGATCCTCTGGTAGTACTATGTCCAATTTTCTGAGGAACCGCCAGACTGATTTCCAGGGTAGTTTTACAAGCTTGCACTCCCACCAACAATGGAGGAGTGTTCCTATTTCTCCGCATCCTCTCCAGCATCTGCTGTCACCTGAATTTTTGATCTTAGCCATTCTGACTGATGTGAGGTAGAATCTCAAGGTTGTTTTGATTTGCATTTCCTTGATGATTAAGGATGTTGAACATTTTTTGAGGTGTTTCTCAGCCATTCGATATTCCCCAGTTGAGAATTCTTTGTTTAGTCTGCTTGTGGACGTTGTACATCGTGGTGCGCACTAGGCTCCGCACCACGATGTACAACGTCCACAAGCAGCACAAGCCATTGTAGTTCTATTCAGGAATTTTTCCCCTGTGCCCATATCTTTGAGGCTTTTCCCCACTTTCTCCTCTATCAATTTCAGTGTCTCTGGTTTTATGTGGAGGTCTCTGATCCAATTAGACTTGACCTTAGTACAAGGAGATAAGAATGGATCAATTCTCATTCTCCTACATGACAGCCGCCAGTTGTGCCAGCACCATTTGTTGAAAATGCTGTCTTTTTTCCACTGGATGGTTTTAGGTCCCTTGTCAAAGATCAAGTGACCACAGGTGTGTGGGTTCATTTCTGGGTCTTCGATTCTATTCCATTGGTCTACCTGTCTGTCTCTATACCAGTACCATGCAGTTTTTATCACAGTTGCTNTNTAGTACAGTTTTAGGTCAGGCATAGTGATTCCCCCAGAGATCCTTTTATCATTGAGAAGAGTTTTTGCTATCCTAGGTTTTTTGTTTTTCCAGATGAATTTGCAAATTGCCCTTTCTAACTCTTTTCTCCTACAGTGTACTCATATACATAAAATAAATAAATAAATAAATAAATAAATAAATAAATCTTGAAAAAAATTGAACATTACTTGGTAAGGATGTTCACCCTTGTTTCCAGGGACTATAGGAGACCCTATGGCTGCCCTTGACCTAAACCATTTGGGATGAGGTCACCAAGGTGCTTAAATGAACCTATGATGCTCAGAAGGCCTTTCATTCCTGTCTGGTCCTTTCTGCTGTTCCTCTCTCCCAACCCCATTTCATGGACAAGGTCTTCCCAAAATACCTAAAGGGCCTTGCTCGGCTTCTGTTCACAACCTGCCCTGCCTCCTCCCTAGACCTGAGCTGTGGCCTGAGCTGACCTTTGAGCTCTGTCCAGCTTTGCCTGCCTCAAGGCAATATCCTCGGAGACTGGTTTACGTGCTTCCAGAAGCAAAACTTGATGACGCTCCAGGAGAGAACCAAGTTCATGGACAAATAGAGAGAGAAGCTTGTGAAGAAACGGGTCATCTGAGAGCCAATCACAGCAGTATGAGTGCTGGGCCACACCCCTCACTAAAATACCCCTTACAGTCAAGTACAATAAAATGTTTAAAAATCATGTCCTAGCATTTTCTTATATGAGTATTTAATCTAGTTTGTTAATTTTCAAATCTGAAATGTTTCTCACAGACTTTTATATGTATTTATTTATTTAATTTTTTTTTTTCCTCTAGCTGGTGGTGTTATGGGATGGTGTAAGGCTTTGGGATGGTGTGGGATGGTATGGAATGGTGTAGGTATGGCACCTAGCTGGTAGAAGTATGTCTCTAGAGGGAGGCCTAGAGATTATGCCCAGCTCCTGGTTGGTGGAGGGCTCTCTCTGCTCTATTGTGTATTGTCAGCAATCTGAACAACCCCTACCACAGGCTCCTACACTGTGAACCGATCTGTAGTACCCTAATTACCACCCTATCAGGATCTGAACCCTCAGACACCACAAGAGAAAACAAATAATTCCTTTCAGAGGTTGGTTCAGTCAAAGCCTCCGGATGACAGTGACCCAGAAATAATACACTGAAAAATCTCTAATGGCTTACATCATTGGTGGACATTTAAAAAATGAATTAGAGGCTGATGAGATGACAGCTAAAGGTGCTTGCTGCCAGTCCTGATGACCTGAGATCAATGCCCAGAACCCACACAGTAGAAGGGAAGAACCAGCCCCTGCAAGTTGTAGTCGGATCCCACGTGTGTATGTTGTGGTATGCACTTAAATAAATGTAGTAAAACTTTTTTAAAGGTGACTTAATTAAAATGAAAAATAGCCCCCTAGAAAAGATGACCTGGCATGATATGCCAACATCTTTTTCTTTCTCCGAGGTGACCAAGTACAACATTGGAGACGGGTTCCTGTGTCATGTTGCTATCCTACTTTTCTTTGATTCTGTGACTAGGGTGAGAAAGTTCAATGCAGACAGAGAATTCTGAAACTTGAGACCAGACTGCCGAGGTCGGTGAGAAAAAGCCAAGTTTGAGGTAAAGCATGAAAAAGAATCAGTGATTAATTGGTATAGAAGATAAGGCAGGAGTAACCCAATGTATTTAGATCATGGCATAGACTTCTGTGAACCTCAGCAAACTCCATTTGAGGTGCTAAATAGATAAGGATGTTATGGTGAGGGTGACTATGTGCTGTGAGAAACAAAGACCCTGTGGGTGTTCACAGTAAAAACCCAAATCTTGTTTCATCTCACTGCCTGGAAAAGCAGGCTTCTAACTACATCCCAAGTGATAAAGACAATGCAACAGCTAAGAAAGACAATGATCTGGTTGCTCTAGGAATGAGGGAAGAGACACCTGAGAAAAGACCTTTAAGTTGGGAGTGCTCTAAGGCTCAGCGGGAGAGACCACAGGCTTTTAAACAGTTCTTGGAAGAGCTGAATTCCAGCTGATGGCAGAACTTTACCAGGTGAGGATACTCTAACTCTCCCCGGGCTCCCAAGACCATAGGTGTTCTTGGAAATCTTGTCTACCCTAGGTGCCACCAGACACAACGGATGATTGGAAAGCCTGGCTCCAAGAGAGGCTGAAGAATCTCAGGAAGAGGAGCAAAGCTTTTACTTGCTTGAGGCTAAGGTGCCTTTGCAGTAAGTTTCCCAGGCATTGTCTTCCCACTCTTCTCGATTCCTCACACTCCTTTTTTGATCACACCCTGGTGAGCTGGTGGTTTGCATGTGCTTACTTCAAATCCCTGTGTGAATATAGTTTTGTGGCTTGGAGGATAGAATCAGATGGCTCAAGTACAGTCACGCCAGGATGCGGTTACTCACTCCTGGGAACTGGAAGACATTCAAGAGCTGGAGCATTTGTTGAGACAAGATGCTGACAGGCTACTTTCTACTCTGAAAAAAAAAATCAAGTCTCTTCTTGGTAGACAGGAAACGATAACTAGGTCACAAAAAAAGGCAGGACCAAGATCCTCAGTCACAGGTGCAAGGGCTGATGTGAAGGAGGGAGGTACACGTGCTGGGGAAACTTTTGTAGGATGGTATCACGAAGAGTGTAGGAGGATTGCGAATGGAATGCCAAGCAAGAAGAGGGGGTGTGGATTTATTTTACTATTTTATTTTTAAAGCCACTTTGTAAAAGAAATAAGCATAGGTTCCCAGATGTATCTTAACACATTTAGAGCTTCCAAGATGTTTGCATACGTATCAGGTAAAAAATGTTTTCAATTAATTAATTTATTAATTAAATAACATTTACTCCTCCCATTTCCAGAATGTGCGTTTTCCTCTTACTCAAGGACAGCTCTTACCTATGTCATGACAAGTTTTGAGATAACAGTGATGGGGGGGGGGGTGAGGAACTGAACAAACCCATCTTATCTTCTGGTAAAGTGTCATGTGTATGATTCTCATACTACACTATACTATTTTTAATAGACATAATAAGGACAGAGAGATAATTCTTAAATTTCTATTTTTCTCAGTGTATTCATTAGTATGGGCGTCCAACAGAGCTGGGTGGTCACCTCAGTTGTCTTTTTAAATAATAGAATGTATGAAATATACAATTTAGAACCATAATTTCTTTTTTTTCCTCCCCCTCCTCTTCTCCTCCTAATGTCATCCCTTCCCCTCCCTGTCCCCTTCCTCTTCTCTCCCCCACCCCTTTAGTTATACTAGGGATTAACGAAGGCAAGGCTAACACCGATCGATCTCCCATACCCCTTAGCCTTCCTTTTGGCTTTTCTTCTGTCCAGGAGTCTACAGTTCCCTGCCCTTCTCTTCGTCTTCCCAGTTGACTGATTGATTGCATCTCCTCTCTGCCCCTTCTTCCATGATGTGTTTGCAGAGCCTTAGTGGGGGTGATAGAAACGCCATGTTAAGAGCTGAGCCCTAAACTGTTCCTTTTTCTTAACATCTTGAGTGCCGAGTGTCTCTGTTTTCATCATCATTGGATCCAAGAGAACCTTCTCATATTAAGATTAAGAGTACTATTTGTCTATGGATTCAAATATAAGTATTTTAAAGCCTGGTTCCAGGAAAGGAAGGGGTGGATCAATTTCTTACTTAGTCTTGCATGATTAAGATTTGTGAAAAATTAGGTTCTTTAGTTTTTCTTTAAAAAAAAAAAGATTGAAATTGCACTTATTTAGTGTTTATACGTGGTTGTCAGCATTGGGTCCCCCTTTTCCTCAGGCTTGGCAGCATTGGGTCCCCCTTTTCCTCAGGCTTGGCAGCATTGGGTCCCCCTTTTCCTCAGG
>NC_034594.1:61217088-61231263 GCF_900095145.1 Mus pahari
CAGCATTGGGTCCCCCTTTTCCTCAGGCTTGGCAGCATTGGGTCCCCCTTTTCCTCAGGCTTGGCAGCATTGGGTCCCCCTTTTCCTCAGGTTTGGCAGCATTGGGTCCCCCTTTTCCTCAGGTTTGGCAGCATTGGGTCCCCCTTTTCCTCAGGTTTGGCAGCATTGGGTCCCCCTTTTCCTTGGTTGTCAGCATTGGGTCCCCCTTTTCCTTGGTTGGCAGCATTGGGTCCCCCTTTTCCTTGGTTGTCAGCATTGGGTCCCCCTTTTCCTCAGGCTTGGCAGCATTGGGTCCCCCTTTTCCTCAGGCTTGGCAGCAGGTGCCTCCTCTTGAGCCTCTATCAGTCTTCCTTGGTTGTCTTCTTGCTAATATCTGGAAGCCTGCCTTCAACCTTCACTCTTTAATGAATTCTTTCCAGCAGGAGGGAGGAGATATAGCCAACACTAAGGATATTTGAAAAAGCCAAGTGGAAATTTATTATCTCATAAACTCACGTGAAAGAGTGAAAGAGTTTAATTTGGGCTACCCTACAGAGGGGATAATGCCTTTCCCAGAAGCCAAGAGGAAGGAGGGGAAGGGAGAGGTAAGGAGATAGGGAGGGGAGAGGGGGGAAAGAGAAGGGGGAAGGGCAGAGGAGTGGTAAGGGAAGGAGGGGGAGGAGGGGAGGAGGGAACGGGGAGAGGGAAAGAAGGGGGAGGAAAAGGAGGGGGAAATGGGAAGGAGGATGGGAAAAAGGAGGGGAGGAGGAAGGGGAAAGGAGAGGGAAGGGGAGGGCAGGGAGAAGTAGGAAGGGGAATGGAGGGGAAGGGATGGCGTTGGAAGGAGGAGAAGGGGGTGGAAAAACAAAAGAAAATATATCTATTTTATTGCCAAATAAAAAGTCCAGTGTCAGGTATGGGATGTCTCTTGGACTGTTGGTTAGGTTATCCCAGGTACAACCCCCAAACAATGTAGGCTATTGTCATTGTTGTTGATTGGCAAGGAATTGATGGTAAGTCCCTATTGCTGAAGACATCATGCCCTTTGGTCACAGGACATAGAGAAATCAAGTTGTCCCTCACCAATTATTTTCCTCATTGTTGGCTAGCTTTCATAAGACTGGAAAGTGCTATGCAGGCTGCTGGAGGAAAAAGCCATCAACAATTTTGCCTATCTATTAGCCTATAATAATTATCCATATGGTAAGTTATGTCAAGAGTGTGTATCAATGGCACAAATATTATGGGGGTAACAACAACTTTCTGGCTAGATTTAAGGCCTCTTCTGTGGAATGGCATGCATGCCTAGTATAGTGTATCATCCAAAACCCATAGTCGGGAAACCCACAGGCTCTGGCGGTGAACCCATGACCAGCATAGTTCTCAGACCTCATGTGAGAGTTTTCTATGTTCAGTGGACAGTGATTAATGCAGAAACTGGTCAAAATGCATAAAATAAGCATCTGTGAGATGCTTAGCCACCAATGGAACAGCTATATCACCTCCTGCCCCTGAGGTGGACCAAAGTAAAACTGTCTTCCAGATACAACAGGCCCACTGCACTCATGAACACAGAACAGCTGTAGTTGCTGCCCAAAACCTGTAGAGGATCAAGCCAGTGAAGATGTTCTAGTGTGTATAGGGGAGAAGTTCATGGTCCTCTGCTCCTAGCTGTGGAGCTATTGATAGAGAGAGCAGTTTTCTTTAGGGATGTAGTTCCTGGTAGAAAGACCATGTGCCAGTGGATGGCCCCACACCCAGGAGTGTATGGGAAACACAAATTGAACTTAGTGGGTTATTTACAAAAGGGACATGGAATTGAGAGGTGGTGTTTCAGTAATGTTCACTTCCAATAAACCTAAGAGAGGAAGAGTGGGAGGAGGAGAGAGGAGGAGGAAGAGAAGATGGAACAGAACCTTATGGCCAGGAGAAATTGCAAGAAGCAAAGGTATCATAGCTGGGGAATATGGGTTGGTGTGCTGATAGAGCTGCCCAATCTAGGCTTAAAGCTTATAAATATAATAACTGAAGTGCGTGTGTGTGTGTGTGTGTGTGTGTGTGTGTGTGTGTTTTATAAGGGTTTATTGAGGGTAAAAGTTACTGTAACAGGGTGGATGGGAGGTGGATCTTGGAAGAGAGATGGGAGAAGTAGAGATACGTATAAAAAGATATTGCATGCATTGTTTGAAATTCCCAAAGAATTAATTAAAATATGTATTCTTAAAAAAAATCTCTTTGCATTTCTGTACTTGGTCTCCTATTTATGTTTTCAGTGAGAGTCAGGATTCTTCAGAGGTGAATGAGAAAGCTGTTAGCTAATATTTGTATTAGCTGCTGTCTTAGTTAGGGTTTTACTGCCGCCAACAGACATTATGACCAAGGCAACTCTTATAGGTACAACATTTAATTAGGGCTGACTTATAGGTTCAGAGGTTCAGTCCATTATCATCAAGATGGGAACATGGCAGCATCCAGGCAGGCATGGTACAGTTAGAGCTGAGAGTTCTATATCTTCATCTGAAGGATGCTAGGAGAAGACTGGCTTGCAGGCAGCTAGGAAGAGGGTCTTATAGTCCATGCCCACAGTGACACACCTACTCCAACAGAGCTAAACCTATTCCAACAAGTCCATACCTTCTAATAGTGCCACTCTCTCCCTGGGCCAAACATATACAAACCATGATGCAGATATTCTACTTATGTGTGACCATCTGGTCTAGGAAGGAAGGAAGGAAGGAAAGGAAGGAAGGAAGGAAGGAAGGAAGGAAGGAAGGAAGGAAGGAAGGAAGGAAGAGAGGGAGGGAGGGAGGGAGGGAGGGAGGGAGGAAGGAAAAAGTAAAAAAAAAAGTTTTAAGTCCTAAGCAGTACACAAGTGATGTAAAATAGAACATTATGTAAACAAATTATAGCAGGCACCTCTGAGGGGACTTCCTGAACTTCTGTACTGCTAGCGGTGTTTGGGAAAGGGATCACAAATCTCTGTTAATTAGTAACACACTATTTTATGGAGAAGAAGCCTCCAGTGACCCTAATAGAGAGACCCACAATTTCATAGAACCACAAAATAACTTTCCTTCAATTTTTATTTTCCCATCGGCCCTGCTCACCATTGGGTAAGAGCCATCAGGGACATCTGAGTCATGACTGGTGCAGCTTCCTTCCTGGAAGCCTTGTTTTGTGTGAGGCACTTGAAGAGTTTACTGGGTTCACCCATGAGTCTCCAGCGAGGGACATCAGTAGCCCTCAGCTGGAGTGGAAGCATTGCAGAGAATACTTAGCTCAGCACACTGGGCAGATCTTGCTGGGAAATCTTCACAAAAGGCTTTGGGGGCTTATTTTGAAGAAATTGTACTGATTTTATGTCAGAGGAGACCACCATTTGTTGTGGTCCATCTCTATATTTTGTCTCTCTTCGATGAGGCAAGCCTAGAGAGAAGCAATGCATGAGCCGTTCGGTAATGGCTCTGAACTTGGGGACTTAACTGTGTCATTCTCTGGATAGCTATGTCATCACCCTGTCTCATTCCAGTGGCGATCTTGACATCTTTTGAATGAGCTAATGACTCATTTCATCTCTGAACTGACATAGAGACTTTAAGCAGATAAGTAAGTGCCTCTAGCTTAAGCCAGAGGGCATGGTGGAACATTCCAGTTGCTTATCTGCTTCTGTCATTGGGTTTACTCCCAATGGCACCTGTGAGCACTGGAGACAAGTCGTGAATGATAATGCACGTAGTCAGAAGGTACAAGGCAGCCCTGGCTTTGCCTCACTCGTGTTGAGAGAACAGTCACAGAAAATAACATGGGTCAAAATGGAGGCTTGTATAGGGCCAGGCCATGGTGGAAAGCATCTACTGGTTAAACCGGATTGTTGTAAACTAGCTTAAATTATAAGGCTCACATATTGCAAGAGCTTAGAGTCATTTTCTATTGAGTAGGAATGAAGACACCAGGTAGCAAGCTCTATAAAAATTATCCTATGTTATTGAAATGTGAACAACCTTTGATAGTCTCTACTTCCTGCAAAGAGTCCAGAGGCTTGTATTTGCATATTTTCTAGCACATAGGTTCAGAGAACATGACTTTCCCAGTCACACAGTGAGCTATTGATATGGATACTTAGGTAATTAGTCATTCTTTAGCACCAGCAGATAGAGCGATCTGTTCTAAAGCTGTTTTGTGGACACATTTCCCAACTGAACAATTAAATCAAGAAGGTTAGTAGCCATATAAACCATCTCCCATAAGGTTTTACTTACTCATGTGTTCCTGGCGGAGCTATGTCTTTCCAGGGGCCAGCCACAGGCCTACAAAGGCAGTGAGGGGTCTGCAAGGTTAACTTTGCTGCTTTTGTGAAAGTTGATGTGAGAAATGTCAAGGCCTTGCAACTTCATTTAGTGGCATTTGTGTTTTTGTTTGTTTGTTTTTTTTTTAAACTAGAAAACAACTGAGAGTAGAAATAAAAACTATTTTTTCATGGTCATATTCCCAAGTTCAATTTACTTCCTATACTAGGTCCTGGGTTCCTTTTGCTTTTGTCTTTGGAAACAATCTGTTCTTTTCCTAATTATAACAGTATTGAGTTCAAGAAAATGGGCTTACCAGCATGTTTTTGTTTTTAAAGATATAGGAAAAAATTGAAAAAATAGATGGTAAGAGCTTCCTACCCTGAGCAATAATTTTATTTTAATGCTGGTGAATTTCCTTCAGGTTTTGTTCATACACGAATGTAAGTGATTTTCTATGATGATTTAACATATCACATATAATCTCCTATAATCTCACTCCTATCATTATGTAACAGCAGTTTCCATCTTATCTGTACTTCAAAGATACTAAATGGCAACAAACCGCACAATGCTATGGTTGTTTAATAACCATTTTATGACTATATTGCTGAATATTTTTATTATCGTTCTCCCTATTCTAGTTGCATTTCAATGAATAGCTTTGCATGTGATTTTTCAAAAGCTAATATATATTCTATTATTTGATAATTTTATATATGTGTATAGAATGGGATAAAATCATATACACTCCTGCTTATCTCTCTAGTCTACTCCACATTCAAACAACCCCTTCTTTAATTTCAAATTTTTTTTTGATAACTGATTAATGCCAATTAGTGCTGTCCATATGTGGACGGGGTGGACAGGTGTGTGACTATCCACTGGCATGTCGTAACCTACAGGTGGCCATACGCTCAGAGAAGAATGATTTTCCCTTCCCAGCAGCTATCTACTGCAAATAGCTTTGTACCAAGGGGCAGAGCCTGGAGATGATCTCCCTCGTTTCCTGCACTTCGGCTGTCTTGATCTTGTGCAGGGAGGGACCCAGAGCTGTGTGAATTCATGTGTGCAATAGCCCTGCCGTTTCTAAAGAGCAGGGACAGTATTTCACAGCACTCCTTTCCACCCTCCAGCTCCAGCTCTTACATCTGTTCTGCTTCCTCTTCTGGAATGTTCTGAAAGCCATGGTGGGGGCAGGGGGGATGTTAATAAAGATGTTCTACTTAGGGATGAGCTCTTAGTCTCCTCTTCTCAAATTTTTTGATCAGTTATTTGAAGACCATTTTTGCCTTCAGATACACTTCCACAGTTGCTTGTGGATACACACACACACACACACACACACACACACACACACAAAGAGAGAGAGAGAGAGAGAGAGAGAGAGAGAGAGAGAGAGAGAGAGAGAGAGAGAATGAATAATGTAATCTTGGTTGCCAACTTAATAAGACTTAGAATCACTATGAAAATGAACCTCTTGGCATGTGTACGAGGGATTTTCTAGAATAGGTTAAATGAAGTGGGAGAAACTACTCTGAAGAGGGGTGCTACTGTTCCATGGACTGTGGTCCTAGACTGAATAGAAAAGAAGTAACTTGAGTACAGACATTCAACTCTCTTTACTTCCTGAGTGTGGACACAGTGTGACCATCTGTCCTAAGCTCCTGCTACTTTAACTTCCTCGCAAGTTATGGCTCAAAATAACCCATCCCCTCCATTCCCTCCCTACGTTGCTTTTGTCAGATATTTGTATCACACCAGTGAAACACACACACACACACACACACACACACACACTTTGAAGTACAAGAAATTGAATGCAGAGGGTTCTACCACTGAGTACAGTCCCAGGCATCCTTTCATTTTTATTTTGAGACAGAGCCTCATTATGTTTCCCAGGCTACGTATAAACTCTATAGTCCAGGCAGGTCCCGAATTTGTGATCATCCTGCCCCAGTTTCCAGAGTAGCTGGGATAACAAGCACCTGCCATTATCAAGCTTGGCTTTGAGGGTATTCTTAATAGATTGGTATTGTGTTATATAAATAATTAGGCTTAGATGTTCAGGACTGGAGAAACATGATACAAAGGAATATCTAAAGAGAATATTCTTCCCTATAGAAGTACGATAAGCTTAACCTGGCATAAAACCAAAGTACTGAAACAGTGTTCATTATCATGTCGTCATGTGGGCCTTTTAGCTAATGAGACTGGTCCAGACCAAATGGCTATTCTCAGTTCTATCCTGAAGCTTCACATTCCAAAACACCATGTGGACTCAGTGACAAGGATGAACAGAATTCCTTCGTAAGTTACTTTCTGATCAGTCAGACGGGTATTTTTAGCTGGCTTCTTCGTGGCAGGCTTGAGAAAACTATGTAGGGGAATTTTCCACTTTACAATAGGGAGCTACCTTGATTTCATCATCATAGGAGCAATTGCTCAGTTACATATTAAAACCTTTGGTCTGCTGAATAAATATACTGAATACCCCGAGGCTCACTGGAAAGTACGGGAATGACAGGCTGCCTTCTCACTCAGCTCTTTTCTTCTGGTTCTTCCATTTCTCTGGCAAACTATTTACTTGATTGGGCAAGTGCATGGCAGATCTACATCACGGGGCATGCTTTTCTTGTGAGTTTGCACTAGGGCATATCAGAGCAGAGTGAGTACTGGGTCCTGTGGCTGACTGAAGAAGCTATTTAGTGAGTCTTCGTTGTTTCCATATGTCCTTAGCAAAGTCATTCACTTCCTAAGATTCCTAAGTGTACAGGAATACAGGTCCATTTTCCAGTGAATTTCTGGAAGGAGTTTTGCTGTAACAAAAGCTATTGAGTAACCCTCCCCCACACACACCACACTGTGTATGTGAGAATTGACAATTCCATATAGGAAAATAGTTAGGATTAGGTTAAAAACAAAACAAAACAAAACAAAAAACCAACAACCAAACAAACAAACAAACAAAAAAACCCCAAAACAACAATGCAAATGTTTTTCACAGTACAAGTGATTGTAAATGAACAACTTGTAACAACAAAGGAAAATAAATCATAAATGAATAGGTAATGGAAAATGAAAGTGATGGCAAATGGTGACATATAATGCTCATTTATTGATATGAGCCAATGGCTAGGCTCATAGCCTCAAATGTAAAGGAGGCACTTTGAGGTGCATGTAATTTATGCTAAACCTGTGAATTGCAATCAGTCTAAAAGTAATCTAACATTTAATTATTCACTCTCTGAATGGTGAGCACATGATTTTTTTATTTTTATTTTTTGCTGTATTTATACATTTTAACAGGGTGTGTACCATAGTAATTTACTCATTGTAGTGTGTGTGGTGTGTGATGTGTGATGTGGCTTGCCTATTTGGTAGTCACCTGATAGTCAGAGGACAACTTTGAGGAGTTAAACTTTCTTTATACTGTGTGGCCCAGAGCGCAAACACATGTTGTCAGGCTTGTGTGGCAAATATTTGTACCCACTGATCCATCTTGATAGCCCTATGGTAATTTTTAAATTGTAAACTAAACTAAAAAAAAAAAAAACAACCCCCCCCCAAAAAAAAACCAAACTCTATTTTTTTCTGTATTATATTTTATAGACTTTTTAAAGTGCCTACCAAAATGATAGTAGGTGATTTATGTATTCACCTTCACAAACATGTTCTCTCTTGTGAGAAAAAGATGGATTGTTAACCTCTACAATTAAGACGCTATTTAAAAGTGCAGGAGATGCCAGAACCTTACAAAAACAGAGGTGGATGCTCACAGCCAACCATTGGAAGGAGCGCAGGGTCCCCAATAGAGGAGTTAGAGAAAAGACTGAAGGAGTTGAAGGGGTTTACAACCCCATAGGAAGAACAATATCAACCAACCAGATCTCCCAGAGCTCCCAGGGCATAAGCCATCAACAAAGGAGTACACATGGCTCCAGCTGCATATGTAGCAGAAGATGGCTTTGTCATGCATCAGTGGGAAGAGAGGTCCTTGGTCCTATGAAGGCTCAATAGATGTCCTAGTGTAGAAGAATCGAGGGTGGGGAGGTGGGAGTGGGTGGGTGGAGGAACACCCTCATAGAAGCAGGGGGAGGGAGGATGAGATAAAGAGAAGGAGGGGAACTGGAAAGGGGATAACATTTGAAACGTGAATGAAGAAAATATCCAATTAAAAAGGAAAAATATATATATTAAAAAAAAGTGCAGGAGTCAGATGTTCCTGAGGGTTACAAATGTATGTAGTCCTTACATTCTTTGGTAACCCTCTGACTCCAAGCCACCATTTTCAATGTGCCCTTTCCTCTCCTCTCCTTGAATGCTTCTCAGTGCATTCCTTAAATGCTGGCACCTCAGGAAACTTTCACATGCCTATTAACTGTAACACAGTTGGAAAGCGATTGTTGTTGTATTTCCCCACCGAGTTATATATTTAAAAGGAAGTCAACTACAGTGCCATGGATAATGCTTCATCAGGGAAGGGCCTTTACCGATGCTTCAGATTACTCAAATAAAAAAGTTTAATTTTAGTGTGATGAGTGAATGTTATGTGTTGCAGACGTGAAAAATCAAGACAATTTTTGTGACACCAAAAAAAAAAAAAAAAAAAAATTAGATGGAGTCTTAGAGTTCTATTCATAGTCACACACACTCAGCATCAGGTTTTTAGAAGAATCCATTTTGTCCTTCAGTCTGGGTTTCAGTGGCTAAGCCTTGGTTGAGCCAGTCAAGTTTGAGGAACTCAGTGACTGTCTGGACAGGGCAAGGCAGAGTTGGTTTGAAAATAGTAGTATTTAAGAAGACCACCTTATCCTAAAAGACATGAGGATCTAAGTAAGTAAGCAAGCAAGCAAGCAAGCAAGCAAGCAAGCAAGCAAGCAAGCAAGCAAGCAAGCAAGCAAGCAAAACAAACTTCTGAAAGAACAAATTCACTTTGGTAGAACAGAACTTATGATTACTGAAAAGAAAATGTAGCCACAGGAAGTGTCCTTGCTGGGTTATGCAAATCATTTTGCAGCAGTAAGGGAGGCTTCTTGGCTTCAGAATTCACAGTGGGAAATTCCTACAGAAACTTTTAAGCTCTCATTACAGCTACATTAACAATCAGAATCCTATTACAGTGGAGGGTTGCTGGAGAGCAACCAAATCCCCAGCTTCCTCAAGCAGTTGACATGGTGATCTGAAATCATCGGGAGCGATCTCTTTTATAACAACTAAGAACAAATCATTTTGACCACAAGATGTTGAACCTGAACACAAAATGAAAGCGTAATGATAGGTTTTTAATAATGTGGGCAGCTTTTGCTGTGTAGAGAATTTTACACCATCTACCTACAAAAGCACTCTACTCCCATTTAATTTCTATTTCTATAGAAATGTCACATTTCACTCCTGAGATCAAAGGCAGGAGAAAAGTGGTGACTCCTTCACATCTGGACAAAACTGGAGTCTAAAGACTGGGTTCTCCTTCAGTGTTTATCACCATTTCCTGTTCCTTTTAAAGGTTTAGGTAGTAAACTGTGAGGTATTGACATGAAGAACCCAGTGTATTCTGTTTAATGTCCTGTTTGGAAGGATAACTATTCTCTACAGAATTTCCACACTGTGTCTAATTAATTGTTTCAAAACTTCAAAACCTTTCAGCTGTGTCTCTGCACTGATGACCAAAATGAACGTTGAGTTGGCATTTGTGGGGAAAGGAAACTCTTTCTTTGGCTGTAACTTGCAAAATTTAGTGTGTGTGTGTGTGTGTGTGTGTGTGTGTGTGTGTGTGTAGAAATGTCTATGCCTGTTCAAGCACACAGGGGAGGCCACAGGACAACACTGAGTGTTTTCTTTTAATGTACTCCACTTGTTTTCTGAGACAAGGTTCTCACCAAACCTGGAGTTCGCTGACCAACCAGCAAGTTTCAGAGATCCTCCTGGCCTCCCCTGCACCCCCACTTTTTCTGACTTCCTCTTGTGTGACAGTGATTGAGACTTTTCTGCTGTGAACCACAATAGAAACCAAGGAGATGGGAGGGCCAGGGAAAACAGAGCTTTCCAGTCAGGATGGAGAATATATAGAAGAATGAGCTGGATTTTCTTTTCTCTTTTTATAGACACACTCATTCTGAGCTGGATGACCTCTCAATAAGATCAGAAATGTAGCAGAGTCAGGGAGAACATAATTATCTATTTGTCTGTCTGTCTATTTGTCTGTCTATCTAGCTATCTATCTATCCATCCATCCATCCATCCATCCATGTATGTATCTATCAATGTATCTGTCTACATGTCTATGTGTCTATCTATATATCTTCGATCTATCATCTATCTATCATCTATGTATGTATGTATGTATGTATGTATGTATGTATGTATGTATCTATCCATCCATCCATCCATGTATGTATGTATGCATCTATCTATCTATCTATCTATCTATCTATCTATCTATCTATCTATTGGTCATAGACTCAGATCCAAGCACTTTAATCAGTTTATTCAGTGATCCTAAAGACTCCATTTTGAGATGACTGCACCAGTGATCATTGGATTGGTTGTTTGTGCTCTTTGGCTTCATTAACACTACCCAGGAATTCATGGCAGAGCTGGCCTTCTCTACTATGTGACCTACTACTGATGGGTTGGCAATCTTTGAGTGACATGTTTCTTAGTTCTAAAAGACATCAGGGGCTCCATTGATGAAGTACTTACCATCTAAGCATTAGAATATGACTACATATACTCGGCAACCAAATAAAAAGCCAGCTAGGGTGGTACATGTCTGCAATGCCTCCAGTGCTGTGGAAGGAGTGAGACAGAAGCCTCACTGGAGCTTGCTAGCCATGCAGTCTAGCCAACTGGTGAGCTCCAGGCCCAGGGAGACCCTCACCAAAAAATACGGTGGAGAGCCACTGAAACTGACCTCTGGCTTCCTCATGCATGCACACACACACACAGGAACATCTAGGTCACATTGCACAAAAATCGACTAGCACATGGGGGCTATTAAGGACTACTGTAGGACCTCATGATGTTTCCTTAGTGAGGTAATATGCAAGCTACTCCTCGGAAGGAACTCATGAAAAATTGCAAAACTATTCTTTAATTTGGTATTTTCTTCAGGATGCTTGCCAGTCTCTCCATGCCTTGGCTTTGTACATCCCCAGAGTGATTTTTATTTATTTATATTTTTACTTTCTTTTTATAGCAACGACAATAGTTTTAGTCATTTGCAACACTTATAACCAGGACCTTTTTGATTTTCCTGAGAATATCTTATGATTATTCCTCCCCAAGGCTATGTGATCTTGCAGCATCATGGGGTTATGGGCCAAGTCTTTTCCTTCAAAATAAATGAATCATAAGGAAAAGGCCAATGGATATAAGAAAATGCACTGTTTACTAAAGAAGATAGGTTTATTTTATATTTTATTTTATTTTATTTTTTTAAACCAAAGGACTGAGTTATCCTTCTGGGTTTTTGGAGGATTCATCTGGCCTAAGCATGCACAATGTTTCTTTTAGTCACAATTGCCATTAAACTAGCTGCTACTTGAGATATTTTCTTGAGCTGCGTGTAGTAAGTATGCCTCTCTGGCATCACACATCTCGTAATTTCAACTCCAGTCTTGATACAAGCCCTTGCCAACACTGGTGTTGGCCATTGCTTGCTCTGTGTCTGCATTTCTTTCCACTCCTGGACCTGTTTCGAGCTGAGGGAGAATGTTGGTGCTTTCCACTTTTCCTAACCCTGAATATAACCAGGGAGACACTGCCTATGGAGAAAGCTTCTGCTAATGCAGGGTATGAACTAGTGCACGAAATGCTGTCTCTTAACCTTCAAGAGGATTATTTTCAAAGACAACTATTTACTTTATTCCCTTCAAAGGTTTCTAGTAAAATCAACTTCCCAGTGTTCATGGATGACTCTGGAAACTGTTCATCCATCTTCCTGTCTGTCTTCTTGCTTCCTGAGATAACCTCACAACTAAATTATCTGCAACTTCATTGCTTTCATGGGAATCCAAATTAAGATGCCAAAAATCAAGAAGTTTGTTTTGTTTTAAGTAGTCATTACAGTAATTCATATAGTTGCCATTCTTCATGAAAGTGTAACTTTTAAATTTAGTTTTAATTAATTTGTGCTGAGATAGCATATTGCTGCATTGCTCAGGCAACATTCCTGAGCTGAAATAGTCTTCCCATCTTGGCCCTCTGAGAAGTTGTGACTATAGGTGGATGCTTCTCTATTTTTATTCAGTTGTTCGATAATGCATCATTTATGATTAAGCCTGCATAGAAACAACAGTGTGTGTGTGTTCTCTGAAAGCAGCTAGGTTAATGGGTAGGTTAATGACATGTGGTAATGTGATCCATCCCAGAATTAGGCAATAAACCTTCCTGGAGGAAATGAGGAATAATACATTGACCTAGGGAGGAGGTTTGGAGCTTCGGTTCTGGTCCTTAAGGGCAATACAGGCAATGTCTCTCACGTCTCTCTGATTTCTGTGTCCTCATCTTTAACATTAAGGCATCAAGCTAGATGGGCTTCAAGCTACTCTTCTTTAGGAATTTTATAGTTTGGCACTATTCAAGAAAAAAACTGGGATAAGAAGACTTTAACTGCACTCATAATTCATCAGAAACAGTCATAATGTGAGCCAAAAATTAGAGTAATAAATAACATTGGGGAACAGGCAGACAGCAGGCTAGTAGCCCTACTTATACATTTACTAAAGAGAAAGACAAAATGTCCCATGACACGAAGAAAGTAGAAATGTAGTTTTCAGGCAACTAAGGAATGCTAAGAGTGGGAGAAATAGTTCTTCCATGTTGGCTATCCAGTACCAAGTGGTCAGCATTGAAATCACATACACATAAATAACACTGAACAGAATCAGCAGGTTGCATTTATATAAAAGAATATACACATATAAACAGATATACACATATACACAAATGTACACATGACAAGTAAAGAAAAGGAAGTCATGATTTTGTGTCTGTGTGTGTGTATGTGTGTGTGTGTGTGTGTGTGAGAGAGAGAGAGAGAGAGAGGATAGTGTATGGAGCAAGAAAAGGGAAGGTGGAAATGATGTGATATTTTAATTAAAATATTATCTTATTATTAATTGAATTAATTAATTAACTTGTAGAATCACACCAAAATTTTAAACAATTATCATGAAAATTGACCATTCATTCTTTGTCTCCAGTTGTCATGGATACTAGAATTCTACAACTTCATGTATTTCAACAATCACTTCTGAATTAAAGCATAATTGCAATAGTATGTAAATAGAGTCATGATGAATGATCTTTGAAATTGCTCTTTTGTAACTAATGATGACGTTCACTTTCTGATATAAATTTGTGTTTAAAACCCTCTTTATTACAAAGGTAAATTAGTCTCTTTGTCTTGATTCTCTCAGGGACATTTATGTGGCCACCTGTGTGCCCTTGCAGTCTCTCAGGCCAAACTGATGAACACCAATTACCAAATGGTTTGAAAATCACTGGCTTCAAACCAGTCCTTGATGTAACAGGTAACTTCAACATTGGAACCAATTCTGCCCTACAAGCACCTGAAAAAAATCCCCTCCTGACTCTGGAGGCAGAAAGTGACTCAAGTACTTTTAGTATTTATGACCAGTAGGGGATTTAAATAACTCTTCTGGATAAAAGACCCCCTATTTCAACAGCTGCTTGCTCTCTCCACTGTTTTCCTCTGAAATAACCCTGGGGATAGAGAGTATACCTCAGTAATAGAATGCTTGCCTAGCGTGCACAAGGTCATGGTTCAATCCCCAGGACCACAAAAGAAAGAAAAAAAGAAAGAAAGAAAGAAAGAAAGAAAGAAAGAAAGAAAGAAAGAAAGAAAGAAAGAAAGAAAGAGGGAGAGAGGGAGGGAGGGAGGGAA
>NC_034594.1:61231473-61239617 GCF_900095145.1 Mus pahari
ACACACACACACACACACACACACACACACACACACAGAGAGAGAGAGAGAGAGAGAGAGAGAGAGAGAGAGAGAGAGAGAGAGAGAGAGAGGCACAGAGAGAGACATAGAAAGAGGAGAGACACATTCATAGGGCTAAACATGATCTAGATTCTGTACTAAGTTTTACAGCCCTGGGGCACATGCCATGGTATATGTTATTATCTTATTTGTTTCCAAGTAGACAGAGTAGATACTGAGAATTATTTTTGTGGGATACCCCTTGAAGCTAAAGGTAGATTTTGAAGATGAGGGAATCTCAATGCAGTCATGTGTTTCTTAACAATAGAACGAGTTAGGAGATTCTGTTGTGTACCCAGAGAGTCCTTACACATTGTATGTTTTGGCTCAAAGTCTAGTTTCTTGCTCTTAGGTTGCAAACCTATACAGCATGTGACTTTACTGACAACTGTGGACAAGTGCAAGTATTTGCGTTCTTAAATGTAGGACAGGTACCATATAAAAGATGCTATAAAGATTAGGAAATGATAAACTCGTATGAGGCAGGTATCATAAGTGGAACTCGCAGGGCTGGCGGTTGCTCTGTCCCTGAGTGAGTGACTGGTGAACAAGTGTGGAGATCTGGGACACTACTATAGACCTGTGCAGAGTTTATAAGCTCTGTAAATTAATTTTTCAAACTGTTTTTTTCAGAAATATATTAGCTTTAGCCACTATGACATTTTTACTTTATAAACTTTTACATTTTTAAATCTTTTGACTTTGGTAAAAGAAACACTGCTTAAAAAAACAAAGGTTCTATAAGACTAGGCAGAAATGTTTTCCTTCTTTATAACATTTATTTTTTTCAAGATTAGTATTATTCCATTTTAAACTTAGTTGTGGAAAGGTAAGATAAAAGCATGCACGTTAATCTACTTTCTGAGTTCCCCTTTTAGGGGTTGTAACCATCTTGAGCCCTAATCCCCACAACTCCCTTAGAGTATTGGGGTTGGTATTCCCCAAATACTCCCCTGGCTTACTATAAATAGACAAGATCTATAACAGTAGATTGTGGAACTTTACAACTGGACCCTGGCACCAGGCTTATGTCTGGCTCTTTGATATCAGTCTGGGATGAATCAGGTGCATTGCATATTAAAGGAGGTCACTTTTTTTTTTTTTGCATGCTTTCAAAGTTCTCATGTTATGACTTAAATTATGGAGACCTACTTGGGTTTACTCTATCCCAAGACTCATGATTCTATCAGCAAGTACCCAATAAATTGTTCTCTCTATGCTACTGAATCTGTTTGTCTCTTGTCTTTGGTGTTACAGCACCTGGGAGCTGGTCTCACAAAATGGGGGTAGGCTTATCTGAAACACCTATGGTATTGCTTACTTTCCTTGTTTGTATGATCAAATTATTGACAGAGACAACTTAAGGGAGGAGAGCTTATTTGGGAACACAGTTTTAGGGCACATAGTGCATCACTATGTGGAAGCCATGGCAGCTGAATGGCTCTGCAGTGGGACTTGAGGCAAGGCTTGTTCACATCTCAGCAGACTGAGAAACAGAAAACTCAGGGTGAAACCAGAAATAGATAGTCTTCAAGGCATTCCCAGAAACCCAATTCAATTGGTTGGATCATAGTCTCAAAATTCTGCCACTTCCCAAGTTAGAACCACCAGTTGGAATCCAAATGTCTGAAATACATGAATTTAGGAGGTAACTTAGCCTATGATCTATTGCTATGAAGAGACACTATGACCATGGCAACTCTTATAAAGAAAAGCATCATTTAATTGGGGCTTGCTTATAGTTTCAGAGGTTTAGTACGTTATCAGCCTGGCAGGAAGCATGGTAGCACACAGGCATATATGGTACTGGAGCTGAGAGTTCTACATAGGATTAGTAGGCAACAGGAAGAAAGCCTCTGGGCCTGGCTTGGGCTTTTGGAAACCTCTAAGACCAACTCCAGTGATACACTTTCTCCAACAAGGCCACCCCTTCGAATCCTTTCAAATAGTGCCACTTCCTAAACTTTTAGATATATGACTCTATGGGAGGCCATTCTTATCTAAACCACCACACTGGGGGGGGGGGTACGTTTTGTACCTACACCATAGCACCTATGCTGGGTCAGGATCATGCCACTGTATTCTGCCTTCACACCCTGGCCCATTGGAAAGTTCTCTCTCTCTAAGTATGAGGTGCGCCCTAATATAATCATGAAAATTAGAGTGTGGTTAGTATATAAATCAGTAACATTGTCCTAATTATCAAGTCTTCTGCACTGCACACAGCTGAATATGGTATTATATACACTAATAGAATAACAGCAGGGTTACAAACATATGAGTGTAGATAGGATGTCATGGTAGCCATAGCATTGCTAGACAAAATGTTTCTGCTGATTCCATATAATCTTATGGGCACACCATCATATAAACATCGACTATGATGCATGACTCTATTGTTACATAGAGTTAAGAGGAGACATATGGAATGAGTGAATCCTGAGACTAGAAGGGAAAAATGGAAGAGGTGAATTACTTGCTGAAATCCCACTGTGTGCTGTGACACATTTCATTATACCCATTTATGAGAAGTCAGTTTCTTACTTTCTTTCAAAGTCACACAGTCAGGAAGAGTGCAAGGTTAGCATCCATTTGATTAGATGCTTTCCCCCCAGTGTGCGTGTTGAAACTTCTCTTTGAAAGACTAGAAATTTAAAGTGCACAGTTTTCTGATGACCCAGAAGGAAGACTAGGAATATTTGAATTTGACACAATGAAGGGAAGTTTCCAGCTCAGACATGCCTTCTACACTGCTCTAGACAGGGACTTCATCCTTGTTCTTCCACTACTCTTGATTTCTCTCTGATGCAGTATTTTTCCAGTCTCTGTAGTGCTCTGTGTTTTCATTCAAAGGTCTCCTCTCCCAGGCATGAGCTTCCCTTAGTAGGAATCAGACATCATGCCTCCTTGAGTTCGTAGTACATTGCCTGTCAAACCATCTTGCACCTGACAGAGGCACAATTCATGCAGCTTTGAAAGGCACTTCCTCCTTCCTAAAACGTGTCATGGAAATTCACCAGAGAGGGAAAACATTGGGTAGACACATCTTTGATTAGCATGACAAATTTGTATTCACATATCCTATAAACTGAAGGGAGACATGCAATGTCTAGATGATCAGTTTGCTAGCAGTTCTATTAATGTTTTAAGTAACACGTATGTGGCACATACTGCCTTTAAAGGTGCTTACACTGAATGCAGACATCAGATTTTAGCCGTCTGTATTTACATACCAGTAAGCTCCTCTCACTGAACAAGATAATTTTCATTTTCTTGGGAGGGTGTGGAAAGCAAGACCTGAGGGTCTACTCTATGTAGGAATTAGGACTTGTGACAATTGTGTCTAAGTTATTTGGAAAGAATAAATTCTAGAGACTCACCCCAAACCAGAAAAAAATCCCCATGATAGATTTCTTGTCACAGGGTAACATTAATAGTTATTTTTAAAAAGAAGGAAAACAATGGTCAATAAACATTAAATAAAAAACATGTTTAGTGACCAGGAAAATGCAAACCAAAACTATTTTGAGATTCTATCTCACCCCAGCCATCATGGTTGACATCAAGAAAAAATACACAGTGTTGTTCCAACTTCTTCCAACTAAAGCTGGAAAGGATATGAGAGAAAAAGCTCTTGTTTACTGGTGAGAACACAAACTTGTGTAACTGTGAGGAAATTAATTTGAACATTTCTGAGAAAACTAAAAGCAGAACTACTATGTGACCCAGCTATACACTCTTGGTTTTACTGAAGGGACTCAAAATGCTACCTCAAAGAGATATATGCATGTACATGTGCGTGTGCATGTGTGTGTGTGTGTGTGTGTGTTTACACATACATATACACCTCCATGCTCAGTGATGCGTTATTCATGATGACCAAGAAATGGGAGCTGCCTGAATATCCATAAAGATATGAATGGGTAAGGAAAATGTTAACATGTGTGTCTGTGTGTATGTAATGTAAATTTTATGCACCCATAAACAAAATTGAAATCATGATAATTGCAGGATGTATGCAACTGGAAGCATCACCATAAGTGAAATGGGTTAGATTTAGAATGAGAAATATTATGTTTTCTCTATGTCAATACCAAATTTAAAATGACAGTTGTGCCAAGTCAGCCTTGAGACAGGGAGAGAGGCGAGCAGGAGGTGTGGTCAGAGTGGAGCAATCAGAGAAGATGACCACAGACTGCAA
The DNA here is from genome assembly GCF_900095145.1 of Mus pahari. Taxonomy (NCBI): domain Eukaryota; kingdom Metazoa; phylum Chordata; class Mammalia; order Rodentia; family Muridae; genus Mus; species Mus pahari. The sequence continues at coordinate 61,235,735 of NC_034594.1, forward strand.
GGCTCTGTGAGTAGTGATAAAGAAGAAAGAGGCTCTGTTAGTTGGGGTAGGCATCAGACACGGGCAGACAGAGCACTTCTGTGTTGTTATCATCTTTATTGAGGCGTAATTGACATACCATAAAAACAACCAGCTAAGCTTCAGGATTCCGTGTGTTTTAGTACATTCCCCAGGCTGTGCGACCATTGCTTCGGGGTAAGGAAGAGCCAAAGGTCACATACGCATCAACCGCCCCCCACATTCTGCTTCCTTTACCCCAGCTGTGCCCTGGACAATCACCCTTCTGCTTCTCAAGGCTTACTGGCTTGCTAGTTCTGAGCAGTTTACACAGAAGGAACCGAATGTGGGCAGTCAGTAGAACGTGGCCATTCCCACTTAGGACAATGTTTTCCAAGGGTCATGCATTTTGTTGCTTCCATTGTCCCATTAATTTTGGTTCCTGGGTAATATGTCATAGTAGACATCTATCCATCAGCCGATGATACTTGGGCCATTTCTATTTGCTAGCTGTAGTGAGGACAGCCGTCCATGCAGTGTTTGGGTGGATAAGTCATTTTCACTCTCTTAGGCGTTTATCTAGGGATTGGATTGCCAAAAATCTCCATTCCCTTTGTCACTCCCATTACTTTGTATGAGATTTCCATTTCTCTACAGCATTGGCAGTCCTTCCTATTTGTCGGATTGACTATGGACATCCTGGTGGGTGTGATACTATATGTCACAGTGGTTTTGATTTGCATTTCCTGAATGACTCAGAATGCTGGGTATCTTGATCCTTTCCACTTGCTCACTGGGCTCTTTTGGAGAAATGGCTGCTCATGCACTTCGCTAAAATGTTAATGTTATTTAGACGTGTGTGTGTGTGTGTGTGTGTGTGTGTGTGTGTGCTTCCACAATGTAAATTCCCAGGATCAAACTCAGGTAAACAGGCTTAGCAGCGAGCACCCCAACTCTCTAAGTTATTTCATTGGTCTACTATTTTTTTGGTTATTTTAAAAATTGGATTATTTATTTTTTAATTGTAAAGATTACCATATATTCTAGATACAGATGAAGTTCCTTACAACATATTTAATTTGCAAATATTTTCTTCTCTTTGATGGGTAGTCTCTTTACATATACTTTTTTTTTTTTTTTTTTTTTTTTTTTTTTTTTTTTTTTTTTTTTTTTTAGTATTTTCCATTGAAGTGGGCAAGTTTTTAGTTTTCTGTAAGAAAAAATAGAAAGTCCTTTAGGGACAGAATAATGGGTTTTATTGTAACATTTCATGCACAGATACCATTACAGTTTGCTTGTATTTACTCCCCGTGTCTCTCTTCCTTCTTCCCCCCTCTATCTGGCTTTTATATAATTAACTCTATTTCTCTCTTTTTTTTCTCCCTTGTTTGATGCTGGATATAAAAAGCCATGGCCTAATCCATGGTCAGGAATTCTGTGTTTTCCTCTAGGAGTTTTATAAGTTCATGTCTGCTGTTTTGCATATGTTATGAGTTTAACATCAGTTTTCCATGTGACCATCTATCATTACTTACAGGGAAGACTTTTGCCAACTGCCATTGTCACAGTTAGCACAGAAAGCAAATATTGGTTCTTCCAAGGTAGGGACTCTGCGCAGTGTTTCCGCTCTTTGACACTCGTCACAATTGTCCATGCACCAGCCCACTTCTAAGTTACTGTGTGTGGCCTTGTGGTAAGAGTCGGTCTCAGACACTGTGACTGGTCCCATTCGCTTTTGCCCTTTTCAAGATCATGTGGGCTAGTCTGGAGCCCTTTGCATTCTGTATTATCTCAAATACTTTTTTTTTCTTTACTCCTATGAAGGCGCTACCTTCACTTTAAATAAAAATTGTGCTGAGTCTCCAGATAATTTAGTGACTATGGCCATTTTAATAAGATTAAGTTTATTTTGTGGAAATGGAGTTTGTTTCCATCTATGTAGCTGTTCTTAATTGTTTCATGACCTTTTTTGAAGTTTTCACTACTTTTTTGTCTGTCAAATTAAAAAATTATTAATTATGCATATGCCTCTGTGTGTGTGTGTGAGTATATGCTAACTATGTGCACATGGAGATCAGAGGACAAATTGCAGGAATGGTGTTCTACTATCATTGTGTGGGTTTCAAATGCAGGAGGTCTGTGTCACAGGAAAATGCCTATCTCGCTGAGCCGCCTTGCTGGCTCATTCTTTTCTTAAGTTTATGACATTTTATTCTTTTTTCCATTTCTGGGTGCTGATATTACAGGCATGCCACCACAAGTAGCTCGCACTTTATTCTTTTTGATGGCATTGTAGAGCTATTTTCTTAGTTGCATTTTCAGAATATGCACTGATAGTTTAGAGACATGCAATTGCTTTTGTATAGTGAGCTTTACTCTTGGGCCTCAGTGAACTCACTTCTCAGTTTTCATCATACTAGAGAATTTTAAAAATAATTTTGCATTCAGAAGCTTATGTTATCTACAAATTCCTATCTCCCTTATCATCTGGGTGCCCCATTCCTTCCCTGCTTCATGCTGCATTACATTTGTTTGCACTTCCAGTACAGGGATAAATAGAACTGGTGACATCAGACATCCTTGTCTCGTTCATGCCTGCAGGATCAGTCATTAAGCCTTTCAGCCATAAGCGTGACATTAACTATGGGGTTTTCACAGATCAACCTTATCAGATTGAGGAATTTCTCTATGGCTCCAAGATTGTTGAATATTTTCATCATGAGTAAACATTAGAGTCTATCAAATATTTTCTTAAGTGGATTATTATCATTATTATTTGGTTTTGTGCGTGTGTTACAGTATACAGTCTTCAGTTTCATGCCCTCTGGGGTGGCCAATGTTCTAGTTGGCTGGTATAATAAATTCCACTTAAGTGTAATATATAAGCCTATTATGTAAGTGGTTAGGCTCAGTTTGGTTAGATTAGTTTGTTGTAGACTTTCATGTACTTTTGTAAAATGTTCAAAAAGGATTTATCTTAGTCTTAATTATGTATATGCATGTACCTGTGAGATGAGAAGAGGGTGTCAGATTTCCCTATCGATGGAGTTAGAGGTGAGCCGCCCAGCTTGAGTGCTGGAAACTGAGATAGGGCCCTCAGCAAAACAGGACATGCTTTGAGTCATCTCTTCAGCCCCTCTCAAGTCTGTTTTCCTGAGAGGAACTGACTGGTAGCTTTCTTTGCTCATAAGTTCTCTCTCTCACTTTATTATTGTCAGTCAACACTGTATTCACAGAATGAGTTGGAAATTTTCTCTCCTGGCTTATTTGTGAAAGCTGTGGTGGACCGACAGCACGTTTTCTTTGACAGAAACCTGGGATTTTTGTGGTGAAGGAAAACTATAGTTGCTAATAGGGTGCCCTGTTTAACTCTATTCAAGTGTTCTATTCTAGTTCTAAATCTGTTTTGCTCACGTTATACATTTGGTTGGCGTACAGTTGTCTATAGTCTCCCCTTATAATTCTAATTACTTTTAAGTCATTAGGAAAGAGGTCTCATTCGTGAGGGGATTCCTGTCTTCCTGGTGATCATAGTTAAATCTCATTGTTGTTGTCAACCATGACTAAGAATAAGGTTTGGGTCACATCGGTTTCCTCCACTACTTTGCTGTCCTGTGCCACAGTTACTCCCCTCTAGTCATTATAGATTGGTCCCTTTGATTGCCTTGGGTTCTGCTTGCTCTGCTTTTAAAGTGTCTTGAAGCAGAAGGTAAGTTTACTGCTTAGCAGCCTTCTTGGTTTAAATGCAGGTGTTGCAGCTAAGGGCCCCCTTTGCTCATCAACCTTACAGCTGTTGATTTTATGAAAAAGAAAGAACCAGAAATTTGTTTGGTAGAGGCTCGGTATGGTGTGGGTGCAGGAGGTGCCTCTACAGGCTCATGCTGAG
>NC_034594.1:61239892-61259077 GCF_900095145.1 Mus pahari
GAGAGGGAGAGGGAGAGGGAGAGGGAGAGGGAGAGATATAATAGAGACCAGCCATAAACAAGTGGAGAGACAAGGGGGAGGGAAATGGGGAGAGAAAGGACATAGAGGGAAGACAGTAAGAGGTAAGAGAGTAAGAGAGTGAGGAGGGGGCAAACAACCCCTTCTATACTGAGTAAGGCATACCTGGCTGTTGCCAGGCAACTTTGGGGCAGAGCCTAGAAAGAATGCTAACAACAGCCTACCCTAAATTTTGAAATACTCATCTCAAAGTATTTCTTTACTCTCAGTGAAATTTTTTTTTTACATGTTGGTTATTTAGGAGTACATCAATCAATGTTCATAAGTTTGTGAATCCCCAAATCTCCTTCTCTTATTGATTGGTGTGTTAAATAAAAATCAAAAACAAAACCCCACAGTATATATTATTGAACTCTTTAGGAATTTATGTGGACATTTTAGTGATGTATCACATAATTTATCTTAGAGAGTCTTTCATCCACAATGGAGAGGAATGGCCATCTTTTTTCTGGGTAGAATGTTCTAGAGATGTCTATTGTCTAGTTGGGTGCTGCTTAGGTACTCTATTTTGGGGGGTCCTCAGCTCACTTTTTCTGATAATTATTGACAAGTGTGAATGGTAGTTTTCAATCTGTACTATTGAAGATTTCTCCTCCTCTTTTCAGCTCTGTCATTTTTTTATATAATGTATTTAGTGATACAATTGCTTTGTGTGTATGTATTAATAATCTCCTCATATATATTTCTATAATCTTAAATGAATAGATCTTTTAATAATCTGAGACTCCCTCTTTATCTGAAACATTGTCTATTTGTTTTATTTACCATCTATCATGTCTAGTCCAGGGCTAGCAAAACTCCATTTTCTTTATTTACTTTTTCTTAGTTCTCTTACTACTCAATTTTCTCTAGTTCTCTATATGGTATCTATGTCTTATCACACATTAGAGATCTCAATATGTTATTCATCATCACCACCATCTTCGGACCGTTTTTTCAGATTGGCCATTTCTGACAGTGTTTGCTCTCTCCCCTCCCTCAGGCTCTGCATTAAATATATCAACACAAAGAACAAAAGTCTGGTTGAGGACATTTTCTTGGCTGCCGTCAAACATAAACGATTTGTAGAGAAGTTGATATACCATCAAGGTGAAGTGGCGGGTTGAGACTGGTGTTTTACATAATAGTTTGGGACACCTCTGTGATGTTGTTTTTCTATCTGTTCTGGATGTCACTCTAGAAATTCAGAAACTTTTATGATGGCTAAACATCAACCAGGTAATCACAACCATGTGTTGCAGCATGTCTGACATCCCATCTAATCTTTCCCCTCTAGAACTGGATGTGGGAAGGAAACTGTTGGCACAATAGGAGTAGGAAATGTTCCATTCAGAGTCTGTCCCCATTTTTCTGAAAGAGAGAGAGAGAGAGAGAGAGAGAGAGAGAGAGAGAGAGAGAGAGAGAAAGGTAAACCTGGACGGATGCCATTTGTGGGCCACTAGTCTGAGCTGCTTTTCTTCCTCCTACATCCTTAGGAATTAACAGGAGTCCCTCCTTCTCTGCCCTCCCAGCCCCAACCTGACCTTTACACCTTCTCAACAGTAGGGAAAGGCAGGAAGTTTTCCCTGTGGGTTTTCTTTGTGGTGACAGGATGAGGCAGATTAATCAATGGGGGAAAACCCCGAGTGAGAACACGCCTTCTTGTGTACATTCCCAGTATTTTTGCTATAAGTAGGGCTGGTGCTGGAGCACAGGAGCACTCGCAGGGCACTGGGTACCCAGCACTGAGCAGATCCACTCCTGGAGCTGAGAATGGCCTGCAGTGGCAAGCGTCTGCTCTTCCTTGCTTTGGCATGGGTACTGCTGGCTCACATCTGCAGCCAGGCAGAAGGTAAGGGTGGCTCCTTCTGCTGGTTACAGGAGACTTCTGTCCTCTGGATCATATCTAGGGGTTCCCTAAGGACTTCAGCATGCTAAGGAATATGTCAGGGAGACTGGATGGCTCATAGATAAGAGGAAGAAAGAGTCGATGCTAGCAATCACGTTTCTTCTCTGCTATCAATCCTAGCAGATGTGAAAAGTGATGAATGGGCTTTCAGGGACACTTAAACTTCAGGACAAGACCCAAGTACCATTTCTGGGAGTGATGTGCTAGAGTGTGACATTTTCAAGATATATATGGTCATTCAGAAATGTGTAGAACATTTCACCGCCAGCTTTTTGTTTAACCTCCCAACCAAGTAATGTTAGTAAAGTTCATAACTTATTTTTTAAGGTTCTGACTACGACAGTTGACCTTAGTGTCCCCATGAGGCCTGAAGGACATTGTTCTTCAACTTTAAGATAACATTTATCCAGTACCTTACAGCAGGTTACACTTTAACTTCGAGGAGTGCCAAGTATTGCTTTATTATATTGTTATCTGCGACAGGTGCATGGCTGGAAACATGTGGTGGACTTTATGAACTGGATTTAAGTTCCAACAGCCAATACAACAGTTTTGGAGTGCTTTGGGCATGACTACAGGATATAGTCATATAGAATATAGGAGATATAGAATATAGGAGTTCCCCCCTATATTCTAAAGATGAAAGACTATGGTGAACTGAAATGAAGATCTACATTTCTTACTAAAGATGGAGAGAAGCCATGGTCTTGTGAACTGTGTTAGTTGAACCAAAATATCCCAGCATACCATTAAAAACAACAACAACAACAACAACAACAACAACAACAACAACAACAGGGAGCTATGTTAAAGTGGACCTCAAAGACATGGAAATTCATTCCTGTGGACTTAATACCTTTTATATTTCTTTTAGCAGCAAGCAACTACGACTGTTGCCTCTCATACAGACAGACGCCTCTCCCTTCCAGAGCTATTGTGGGTTTCACGAGACAGATGGCCGATGAAGCTTGTGACATTAATGCTATCATGTAAGTTATTCACCAACTTAAATTCAGTTCCTGCACGAATACATGGAAATTTTCACCGCATGCACGGTGGAAAGCAAACACACTTAAAGGCTGACTGAACGCAAATACAATTTTTAATTTTTGATTTTCAGCTTTTACACGAAGAAAAGAATACCTGTGTGTGCGGATCCAAAGCAGTCCTGGGTGAAAAGGGTCGTGCACGTCCTCAGGTATGGATCACTGAAGGACAAGCAGTCTCTCTCCAAATGATGGGGATAAGCAAGCAGAGGGCGGATCAAAGACCTGTTGGAGTTCTTTAGTCTAGCAACGCTGAACTTTAGAAGGGGGGTTTGAATTAGATCATGCAAGCGCAGGATGCAGTTTGCAGTTATATGCCAACACCATCTTCATTTTTGACATTATTTTAACTTAAGGACTTGTCTCTCAAGATGTCTTTGAATTCCCTGTGCAGCTGATAGTCACCAGCTTCTAGATTCTTGTGGCAAAGATGTTTCCTTATTATATCATTTATAGACTTCCTGACACTTGGTTGGTTGCTAAGCCCTGAAAAATAAATTTAATTAAGAGGAGTCCAGTGATACTGGCTTATGTCAGTAATGTAGCATTTTATCAATAGATGGTATCTGATACTACTGTGACATAGATACTGAATTTAGAGATGCTAGATAAGGGTTCACATCCCGTTCCTGTCATTAAGTAGCTTAGTTATGTTGGGCAAAGCCATCTTTTCTCAGACTCAAATTCCTCATAAGAAGATGTGATGTACCAAAGCCGTTCCTATCATCCAGTCATCAATTCACAATTTACACTTTTCCTCTTTTATTATAGCCTAAGAGTCAAGAATATGTAAAAGCTGATGCTCTTCTGGGATGGAATTGGACACAGCCCAAGTAAGAAATGATCACAGCTGGGGTTGGAGGCTTCACCTGCCCATCACTGCACAGACCTGATTTGTGTCCCAGTGGACTTGTCCAATGGATGAAGTTGATTCATATTGCATCATAGTGTGTCATATTTAAGCTCACATTAGAGTTAAGTTGTATTTTATGTTATTTATAGATCTGAATTTTCTATGTTTAGCTATTTAATGTTAATTTCCCACAATTCATGGGGGCGCTTAGTAGAAGGATTAATATTATGTTTAAGGGAATAAGTTTATATGGACCTTTGTGTTAACAATAAGCTATTGTAAAGATATTTAATGCTCTTCTGTGTATTTAATTGCTTCTTAAATTGATATGATTTCTTTATAAAACAGAAAAGAATTATAAGAATATATTGAAAATAAAAGAATTGAAAGGTACTTGTTGATAGAGTCATATATTACTTATTGGTATGCATACTGAAGATATTAAATCATACAACACACATAAGTATCTCCTGAAATAATTGTATCTTCACTTAATTCTGCCCGGCTTTCCCCTTTACTTCTGCTCCTCATAACTTGGGCTTTATCCACACAAACAGAAAGTTTGAACTTTTGGAATTGGAAGTCATTCTCCTGCACCCTGCACCCCCCACCCCCAATTAGAATGGCCTTATGTTTGAGAGCCACACTCAGTGTTTATTGATATACACATTTTAGGCATAAGTAAGTAGAACCATACACTTGGTGACTGTAGAAAAACAACAACCACCTAGAAACGCTTTGGAGAAGTCACTTGACTCATCTTTCTCTCAGCATCTCTTCATCTCAGCTAGGAACACTTCTGTACTTCTATCATCTCAGCTAGGAACACTTCTGTACTTCTATCATCTCAGCTAGGAACACTTCTGTACTTCTATCATCTCAGCTAGGAACACTTCTGTGCTTCTAAGTCCCGAGCCGCAGGTAAAGCAGTTTTCCGAAGGAAAACATAGGATGCTCTTAGAACCCAATTGCCTTAGGAGTCCAAGGGGACACTTACGATGGTTAAAGCTAGAAAGAATATAGCAGTAAGGCTCCTAAGGGGTGACATCATTCTCAAGGCTCACTGGTGAGCTCCACAGCCTTCCAGAGGTCTGCCTCTGTGTCTAAAGAGCACCAAAGACCCCGCCCCCACTCCAGCCGTGCTGATACAATAAAGCAAAATTCTCTCTGTCTCTCTCTCTGTCTCTCTGTATCTCTCTGTATTTGTCTGTCTCCTTTCTCTTTCACACGAACACACGCGCGCGCGCGCGCGCGCGCGCACGCACACACACACACACACACTCCTGAAGTGCAGCTCAGAGGTGGGTCATTTGATGAAATGCCAAAAATTAAGTGGCCCAATATGCCCAGAAGGTATCTCTATGCCCAGGAATAGTAACCTTGAGTCATCAGGGAAAGTATGCCTAACATCCTGTTCATTGGTTCAGCCAGCCCAGGGTTAGTCTCATTATGTGCCAAGCACTGCGTCAAGAGCTAGAGAGACGAGATGATGTAAGAGTTGGTAACTTGCTCATAGTTAATTAGGGTTAAGCCATGTGGTGAGTAATGGCAAGTAGCCTGGCTATTACAATGCCTGGTGGCAAGCACTTTAATATAGACAGTCATAGAGTATACCTGTACATCATTAGGGAGGCTTCCAGAAGAACAGAATAGTTAGATTAGCCATATTAAATAGCCAGTGCCTCCATGTTCTTAGACTATAACCAAAGCAGTTCCACGTGGCTCGACTCAGCACTTAAAGTGTGGTATGAAAGACAAGTATGACATAGTCAGTTGGAAAGAGGTCAGCTCAGAGTGTTTGGAAACATCTGGAGCATATTTTAGTTGTCACAATATCCGAAGGAGGGTACCACAGGCATCCAGTGGGCAGGATCCAGGGATGCTAAACCTACTGGAGCGCATGGACTACTTACGCACAATAGAGAATTGTCCCATCTAAAATGTCAGCCACAGTCATGCACCCATGGAACAATATTGGAAGGAGCAGAATGCTGCAAGAAGGGAAGTGGGTGTGAGGTAGCAGATTAAGTAAGACTGTTACATTTACTAAGTACAGTGGTTTGAGCCTGGTCCTGGGCTTGCCAGGGAGCCACTAACGAGGCCAAAGCAGGTGGGGTCTCTGGTAATAGAGGAAAGAGAGATGAGGCAAATGGGAATTACAGATGCTTCAGAGTGAGAGATAATGAAACCTCAGTTAAAGTAAGGGCAGAGGGAAATGGGGAGAAGAGGTAGGCTGATGAAAATGGAAATAGCCTAGATATTGTCTTGGCTACTCCTACAGGTCACCCTTTCTTGGTATTGCATAGATAAAAGAGAACCATTGTCAGGGGGAATAAAAATTTTGGCTGACATATTGGAGGGGTCACTAGGTAAGCCAGAAAGGGAACAAGTTTTTATTAATATCCTGAACATGTTTAAATCTTTGGGAATAAAGCATTCTAACAACTGCTAGGTAAGTTTCTGGACACTATCATCTCCAGGACAGGTGGCAGCTTAATGGCTGACAGTGAAGACACACAGGTCATAGATACATGGGCCTACATGCATGGGTATATCAATCAAGCAAACTATTTAGAAATTGTGTTAGAATCATAAAGCTGGTTTATTGAACTTGACCTCTGAGCACAGGAGAGCATCACTTTGTATCTTAAGTATTTAATGCACTAGTTTATTACACTAACCGTGGCCTTAAATCATGGGTACTGTCTTTAGTTTACAGGTCTTTTCAATTTTCATTTTGGAAAATGTACATTTTTCTACATTGAGGCATAATTCACATGCACCAAAATATGTACATCTTACATATATAGTTTGATGAATTTTCTTTCACATTCATATACATACCTTTCAGTATCCCTGATAGCTTAGGAGTTGTAAATGTTTTTAGCACCCAAGACTGTTCTCACGGGCTCTTTCATCTGCACAGCCCAGAGGTAAGAGCTGTCTGGATGTGTTTCATAGAAGATGGCTTCTTCTTGATTTCATACTCATGAAACTACAGAATCTACCCTTTGGTCTCTGGCTTTTTAAAACCAAAACTAGACTCTCTGTCTCAACTTGCTTTTCAATTGCATGTATAATTCATAAGTTCATGCTCCATTCTCAGGTCCAAGCAACAGCTGTGACAGTGTATAGAACGATGAACTCCATCAAACCTCAGGCCTTCATTGATAACATGGGGAGACGTCTTGGCATACATTAAGATAGGCAGATTTAAAAATTTGTTTTCCCGGAGCTAGAGAGATGGATTGCTCAGTGGTTAAGAACACTGACATGCTTTTCTAGAGGTCCTGAGTTCAATTCCCAGCAACCACATGGTAGCTCACAACCATCTGTAACGGGATCTGATACCCTCTTCTGGTGGGTCTGAAGACAGCTGTAATACAGTTGTATACATAAACATTTGTTTTCCCTACTATGGTATCAACTCAATGTAAGCAAATACATATCATTTATAAAGGACTGGCACAATGATGCAGCTTTGGACAGCACTGTGCATAGTTGAGAGTGGTACCCTGGTCTCTACTTCCCTAATGATCACTGTTGATTTTGAAAGGCTGACCCAAGAACATCATTTTATGCTTTATATTTCTATTTTCTTTTTCCTAGGATGAATAACAATAGTTTGTTAACAGTAATATGAGGAGTTGAACTGTACTTAATCTCCATGTGTGGAGATGAGTTAGAGTTATACATATATCAAGCTATCCTAATGAGCTCAGGGCTTTTCTGTCATTCGGGAAAGACAGAACTGCTTATCGGAGTGGCTAGCACTTGAGGCATCCAAGCAGAGAGCTGATGCAGGCTGATCATACAACATTTATCATATCTTCTCATAAACTCCCCCCTAACATCTATGAAGACCATATTTTACTTGACTGATTTTTAGTTTTTAATTATTTTGTGTCAGGGATTTTGGAGGTCAGAGGTCAACATTGGCTGTCATCCTCTTTAGTTCTCCACCATATTTTTGAGACAGGGTCTCTCATTGTTTGGTCTGAGTTCATGATTTAAGCTGGTCTGACCTGGTAAGTCAGGAGAATCTTCCTACCTGTCTGAGTTGCACAGCATGGGGCTTCTGGGTAATCAAGGGGTCAATGTTGAAGCGAGTGCTAAGGATCCGAACTCAGGACCTTATCCTTTCCCACTCAGCCAGCCATCTCCACAGTCTGAAAACTGACTCAAGATCTTCAATTCCTAATGTGAATTCTTTGATCACAGAAATGTCTTTAGCCTACCTTGGTTTGTACTCTCTCCCACATCCTGTGGTGGTAATAGAGAGTCAGTATGCTCTTTTTCTTTGTTTTAATGAGTGAAGACAACCTTGGCTTTGGAGTTTCGTTGTGCCATTGTCATCTGCAATAAGATAAAGTCTAGGGTGGTTGTGCCAGTTATCACCATCCTCTTTCATCACCCAGTTCCGGTAGTGGCTCCCTGTATTTGCTGGGTTGAGCACAATCTGATCTGGCTCTGAGATGTTACATCTCTCTGTTGAAAGGGCTTGACTTCCTTGGTTTCAACCCTCAGGACTCACTCCTGAGCCAACCTTCTCCCATCTGCCTGCTTTTGTAGCTCAGCCATCCTGCACAGCTTAGCCTGACCTTGTCTGGGCCTGACACATCCTGCCTTCCTCCCTGCCCTGATGTGAAAGTTAGCCGTACTTTCTCTGGATGCTAGAACCTGCCCGCACATGAGTCACTATGGGTGCCAATGTCATTTTGAGTAAAGGGATGTTTCCTGTTTTACAACAAAGGTGTAAAATATTGTTCCCCTGAGCCCAACCAAACAAAAAAACCCCACCAACAAAATCCCTAAATCCTACATTTATCCTCCTATTGAGAAAGACAAAAGAGACATTTCCTAAACTCATAGAAGTGACTTTAATAGTTATGGGAAGGGCCAGGCATTCTACTTGGGCCTTGCAGGTTCTGCCAGGGTTTCCAGGGAATACTGCCAAATGAGTAAGGATGTGCTTACCATTGTTGGGTGGAAAATCAACATCTGTACACCAAAACTCTTATTCATGACGTGTTAGTAAATGTTATGTGCTAGGGTGTGTGTATACAGCCTAATGAGTGTGTATGTGAGTCAATGCTGCAGAAGTGCCTGGATATGGGGGTTGAAAGAAGTAGTAGTCACCATAAAGTAGTTCTTTCATGCTTGAGATAGTGAAACCCAGCAATGGACTCTAGTGGAGTGACAAGCCTTGTGCTGGCCAGTTCCTGAGGATGGATGCTACAATTCTTGTTATTTGAATTCATTGGTACCAGCTTTGCTTGACACGTACATTTGCTTTGTTTATATTTTAATTCCATAAACTTGTCGAATTTCTTGATTCCTCCCCTAACCTATCTACCTAAACCCCAGAATGCAACACTGAATCAATTTCCTGTCTATATTTTTGATCCTCTTGGTCTCCTGTGACATGCCCACACTTCAGTGGTTTTATTTTATTTTATTTATTTATTTTTTTTGTGATTCAGTCTTGCTCATCCTCTTGATGGTCAGGTGCTGCTGGTCACAGTGTTCCTTCACTGTCTGTTGTCTGGTCCAGCTGTAAATTCATGGTTCTCAAAATTGACTGGGCATCAACGTGCTTGTAAGAGCAATGATTGCACTGCACAGAATTAAACAGTGCTATTAACAGTGTGGGAAAGAAGTCAGTACGAAATCTGGACTCAATTTTGCTTAAACAAAGGACAGAAACATTGTTAAGAGCTGTAAGTAGGATATTCTAGGCAATGTGTGTTTGTCAATCAGCTTTGTGCTTTGTCAATAGGAGAGTAAATTCATCCTAATTTCATTATGAAATGGTTTTATATCTTGGGACAACACTTGCCTGAAAAAGTTAGGTTTTTCTCCTAAGGCCAGAGCTAAAGAGTTTAGAGTATTAAGTTCCTGTTTTTGATGATTACATGTCAAAAGCTGACTTTTGGTTTCTAGAGAAAATCATACCTGGGTTGTAAAATACAGCTTTTCAAAAATTTATATTTCAAAGGGGCAGAACCCTCCACCCCAAGGAAAGTTTTCTAATGTAGATACTCTGAGAAAGGGGCAATATTAGAATCCTGCAAGTGGAGCAGCCTGCCTGAAGTTGAAGCTAGCTGTAGGTAACTGCAAGGCCTTGTGGGTATTTTTGAGCTGACCCCATTAATTCACACAGCAGGATTCTGTACACACTGATAAGGAATATCCTTACCCAGGCCTTTAAGCTGCTCTAAACCTCTAAGTCAGTGGTTCTCAACCTTCCTAATACTGTGACCCTTTAATACAGTTCCTTGAGTTGTAGTGACCCCCATCCATAAAATTATTTCATTGTTACTTCATAATTGTAATTTTGCTACTGTTATGAATTGTGATGTAAATATCTGATATGCAGGATATCTGATGTGTGATCCCTATGAAAGGGCTGAGAACTGCTGCTCTAAATTGTAATTTGTAAGTAAACAACCATCTCCACAAGAGCAGGCTTGTCTGGCCACTTGACCTGAGTAGTTTTTCCTAGTTCTTTATTTTATAACATCTTGTTCAAAGCTAGGCACCTGGTATTTGTCTTTGCACTTGGAAAAATGGGAAGTATTAAACGAACTTAAACTCGGAACAAATCCTGATGCTTAGAAGGCACCCAGATGTTGTCATTCCTGATATGTTCATTACTGCAACTATTTGATTTATTTATTCATTGGCTAGCTGCTCTTTTGACCATGTCCCACCATGACAAGTCTATTAAGATCCAGATTTCAGCCTACCTGTTCATCACTGCATTCCCAACATCTGCCTGTGTCAACAGAATCAATCTCAATATCTGTCTGTGTCAACAGTATCAATAACAATAGAGATATAAATTGATTTCTGTGAAATAGCAATCAGACACACGTTGAAATACATATAAAAACATGTGAGAACATACACAAGCAAACATCAGCATTTGTAGTATTATCTTTAAATAAGAAAAATGAATGTGCATAGGAAATAAAATGAAAGAAGAAACAATGACCAAGCCATTTTTCAAAAATTTAAACTGTCAGGTAGTGAGCAACTTTCATCTTGTCTGAACAAAATACTATAGCATGTACACATATTAACTATGCATGTGTTAATTTCTTAATCAGAAAAGTCCTCAAAAAGAATGCTATCTAAAACTTTGAAAGGTTATTGTGATAAATCTGTAGTATGATTTGTAGAATACTTAAGACAAATGTTTTTGAATCTAAAAGGACAGAAACCTTTCCATTTCGGAGAAAACAGTAGGAACAGTTTTAAACAGGGTACCACAGGATAACCTTTTCTTTGAAACCTCTAATTAAAAAAGCTAATCTAGCTACGGTCAAAGAAACTAGATGGTTATCTTTCCTCTCAGCACCCTGGGAGAAAAATTCCTTTTATGCTTATCAAGCCTCCTGGTGTTGGTTCATTCCTAGATTTTGTTTGGGGCTGTGTGATCCTTATATAGCTTTTCTCCATGCTGCTTGTTAAAATTGAAATCCCTGGTGAATTTGATAAGTGATGATTAGGTCTGGAGTGGAGGCACCTGGACCAACTGAATCTCACCATGGTCTCTGGGCCATGTCCAGGGGATACTCCTCTTTGTGGAAGCCAGAGTCAGCTGGCAGACATCCTATCTGAATGGGGTTCTCAAGACAGAGCACTTCAGAGGGAGTTTGTAAGAATTTTGTTTTCTTTCCCCAAGTGCTATCCTTCCACATCTGAAAGATATTGAATTAACTGTCTGTCTCTATGAGATAGAATCAAGCTGTTTGCCATGCTGGTACCTTATTGACCAATGTATCTACTCTGGGCAACAGAAGAGGAAGGGAAGCAGATGGAACTCATTTTCTGATAGTGACGATCAGTACTGTGTGCTCAGTAAGAGGTGAGGCTAAGAATTAAGTCCAGGCCAGTGTAGCCCCAATGCTGACATCTTTATAGTGTCGGGGCAGAAGGAAATTCTGAGACCACTAGTAGCATTCCAGATATATGTAACATGCCTGGAATGTTCACCACACTATCTCATGCTAGGAAGACTCTATTTCACATGCCAGGTACCTAGTACATATTGTCTAAGTTAGTGAACCATCTTGAATTCACTGGTCTAACTAGAACATAATAAATGTATGACCGTCTACATTTCAAACAGCTGAATAAAGTTTTTGGCCTCCCTCCCTTCCTTCCTTTCTCTTCCCTTCATTTCTTTTTCCTTCCTCCCTTCCTTCCTCCCTCCCTCATCCCCTTTCTCATGTGCTTGGAAGTCCTCCAGTCACTAGGCTAGGTCGTAGCAACTAATATCTACTTTTAAGTCTGAGAGTCTGACTCTGTGTATACAAAGCTGTTAGCCATGAACTCCTGAACACATTCAGATGTGCTTTTGACACGTTTATTTGTATGCAAATATAAGTTCTCTACCCTAAAGTTAGTTTAGGTTATTTCTGGGATATTTAACTAACACCTGTTCAGTCCTACAGTTTTCAAGGAACTTCATGAGTTCTCAAAAAAAAAAAAAAAGGAAAGAAAAAGTTAAACGAATTCTACTATATGCTCTGTGCTTGTGGACAAGAGAAAGTGAGGCCTCTTCACATTTTTGCTGCCAGCACAAACATCAAGAGCAGAGCAACTTCTGGAATGAAAGCCTCACGAGGTGAGAGTGGGGGAAACTGTATTGTTACCTCAGTTTTCTGACTTAACTGCTGTAAACCTTTCTATGATGGGTTTTCTCTCTGAAAATCATAGATTCCTGCTACTTTACAAAAATTGTTTCCCTGCTTATTTCTGGTCAGGTCCAACTTTATGTTAAAATGGGCTCTACAGATGGGATTAAGCCAATGGACATCTCAAAGAAGGGGTTCAGTTACTATGAAATAATGACAAAGTAGGGAGTGGACATGTATTGACATTTACTTGCAAAATCACTGGAAAGTCCTGTTCAGTACATTAGTTTTTGTTCAACAGTTACTGAGTAAAAGGAGAAGGGACCTCAACCTGTCTTTCTTCTACAATGCACTTGTTTTCAAGATTGTGCTTTCCACTATAGATCCCTGTTACTGCGTAATTATCCTTACATTTGCTGCTAAGTGTGTAATTCCTTATTTCCATGACATACTGCCTTCATATCTTGCTCGTGACATTCCAATCTGGAATGTGTTTTAAGCTAATAGTGCAATTGTTTTCTCTGGTGTGTGTGGTGACAAAACACACCACAGAAGCAGTGTAAGAAAGGAAGGATTTATTTTGGCTCCCATTTCGGGAGATTTCAGTTCACCATGGTGGGGAAGGCCTGGGTGTAAGTGGTGATTCTGTCGGTGCTGCTGTGAATGTGAAAAGGTGACTAGTCACATCATGGGTAGCTGACAGGGAAGCAGAGTGCTTCAGCAGGAACCAGGAACAGCTAGCCGTTGCTCCGTAACACAGTTCTACCAGATAAAGCGCCCGTCCCCAAGCCTCCCAAAACTGGATCACCAGCTACAGACCAACATTGAACAGTGTGAGCCAGCTATGGGTACTTTACTGTGACGGGAAAGGAATTCATTTAAAACCACAACAACTAATAAACATCCTCTCAAAGAGCTTAAGAGCTGTGGAGTACATACAAGGTTAAAATCAACTTTGTTTTTTCAATCACAGTTTAACCTGGGCATTTGCTGTGTTGCGTATGTAGTTCTGAAAGCAGTGACTTCATTCTTTCTGCGATGGTGACTTGGGTTGACAAAATGCTGTAGACAGCGTTTGTAATCTGAAGGAGAGGAAGATTGGGAAATAAGAAAATGTCAGCCCTGACAGACACTCTTGCATCAATTAGGCAGCAGGTTCAGTTTCATGACGCCCAATGACCTCACATTTAATAACCTTACATGACAGCCTCTGGGCTTCTGCACTGAGTAGGTGGCCTCACAAACACCTGGAGGCTTAGCATAATGTATCCGGTATTCTGCTGGAGAGATTCTTCCTCTATGGGTCTAGGGTGGAGTTGAGTAATGTATTTTTCCCACCTCAATTGTCTAAGGTGGTTTCATGTTCCAGATGTTTTACTCCTAGTCCATATGGAAGTTCTTATGTTTGTTATTTCAAAATAGCTTATTTTTTTGAAGCTTATTTCCCAGACTCACATAAATCTGTCAGTCTAAGTTTTACGTGGGGAATAAAAACAGCTGTAGATATTTTAATAAAGATGGGAGTTAGTATAGGAAATTGGTTATAGAAAAGTCACTAGAAAGTGAACTCACAGTTGAGATTCTTAGGGATGGTTCTAGAAAAGACTGTTCCCTTGCAAGTGCAGTTCTGAAGCTGAGAACATCCAGAGGAACTGCGGCTGCCCTGTGGTGTGTGTCTTAGCCCTTGAGCAGCTTCTCCATGACCAGGACCTGCGGACGGAAGGTCTCCTGAAGAAGCTGAGCTACCTAAGGAGTGGTAGCCAAAACATCACCCTCTGGCTTCTCCAGACATGGAAATCTAGAAAAAGGAGAGAGAGAGAGAGAGAGAGAGAGAGAGAGAGAGAGAGAGAGAGAGAGAGAGAGATGGTAAAGGTGATGCTGTCTCACTTCTGAATCTGTAATCTTTTTAAATTACCTTTTATCTTCTTGGGACCACAATTACATCACTTCCCATCTCTTTTCTCCTCCTAACCCTTCACATGTATGCCTCTGTGCTCTCTTGCAAATTCATGGTTTCTTCTTCTTCTTCTTCTTCTTCTTCTTCTTCTTCTTCTTCTTCTTCTTCTTCTTCTTCTTCTTCCAATTGTTGTTATGTAAATGTTTGTATAATATATAGGTATATACATATATATTCCTAGATACATAGATGCATCCTGCTCAGTCTGTCTAATGTTACTTCAATGTGTGCATCTCAAATCTTGAAGCAGATTATCTGATGGCTGGTCCTGGCTCATAGCCAACTCTCTAGCTAACAGGTCATTTGCAGATTGCTACTGTTAGCTTTTCAGTTTAGAAAGCTAGGAGAAGAGAGGATGGAGATAAAAGGAGCCATGCCCAGTGTCCATCATGGATGGAGTACAGAGAAGCCTTTGATGCACTTTTCTGCAGGGCAAAGCCACTTGTCTGACTGAGCCAGAGTCTGCAAGTCAGGAAGTGTCTAAAGAAAGCTGTGATTTTATCTCTAAAACACAGAAGGATGGAATCCACGATCTGATCTTCAATAGCAGTTTGATAATAAGGTATTGATCCATTAGATGAGTCTAGGAGTAAATGTTAGATATTTTCATGGATAGAGCAGTACTGGGGATCGAACCTACCTCCTCCCAAATAACAGGTGTGCACGCTAACATGAAGGTGTTTCTCCAGCCTTTCTAAATTTGAAAACAGGAACTTCCTAAGTTCCCTAGGCTAACCTTACCTGGCTGTCCTGGAACTTGAGATCTTCCACCTTCATCTTCCAAGCAGCAGGGACCTCAGGGATGTGTGACCAGGCTTGACTGATGTTTAACTTTACTTCAAATGCAGTTTAGTTTGCTGCTACTGTATTTTGAAATCGCAGACTTTATTATGAGTTCATGAAGTTTTTATTTATTATCTTCCATCTTTCTCTGTTGAAATTTTTGAAAATTCAAAAAAGGTTTAAATGTATAGAAAAGTAAATGACTTAACTGCATATCTGCTAAGCCAGCGGTTCTCAACTGTCCTAATGCTTCGGCCATTTAATAAGGTCCCTCATGTTGTGGAACCCCAACCATAAAATTATTTTCACTGTTACCTCTTAACTGTAGTTTTGCTTCTATTATTATTCAAATGTAAATATCTGTGTTTCTGGATGGTCTTGGGGAACTCCTATGAAAAGGTGGTTCAGTTCCACAGGGTCGAGACCCACAGGTTGAGAAGAACTGTGCTAAGCAGTCTTCAGTGCTCACATATTTTGCTACACTGCCCCTCTGCCTGTATGCTTTTTCTTTCTGATGTATTGACCTGGATTCCTCAGAATATTTGGAGAGCAATGGTTATCCTTCCCCTCTAAGTGTTAGGCAGAAACGGAGAGAGCTGAGGTTCTCTTGTATAATCTGCATAATGCCACATCTAATAAATGTAATTACCTTTCTCTAGTGTATAGATCCATATTATACATCCCATATAAGGGGTTCCACCCTTCTTCTCTCTTTCTGTTTTTTAGGTTTTTGTCTTTTCCAAATTAAGGTCCCACAATGACTTATATGAGTTACACCTCATTCCTCTCATTATCCTTTAAAAAAAAACTCACTCTAACTTTCACGCCAAATATTTAATAATTTTAAAAAGCTTTCTTCTCTCTTTCATATTATTTTCAAGCTGGAAGCTAGTTCTCACAATCGTGTAGCTTTACACAAACACTTCTGACGTAATTTCCTAGGCAAGGCTTGGCTTGTGTGCCTAGCTCCACAAAGCACATGATGCCACCCCGTCCTACCATTAGTGATACTAATCCAACTATTTGATAGGGTTGTGATCTTTCCATCTTCAGGGAGGTGTCCCCTTGGCAAATACTAAGCCATGGGTGACACTAGGAGACCACATCCTGCTTCCACTGAGATTTTACTGGAAGTTTTGTATGATCCTGAGTCATTTACTTCTTTGGTGGTTAATATATCTGGTTACTTCTTCTACATATAGTTACAAGTTTTGTAGAGCTTGGTATTCCTTTAACCCTTGGGAGGTAATCTCTAGTTGATATTCTTCAAAGTAGGAATTTGGAGTAACTACAAGTAATAACAATCGTACGCTTTCTTTCATCATGGCCCCATATCCCCCCACTTTGGAGACAAGGATTTGCTATGTAGCTCAGGTAACTATATAGATATGTATATGTATATGTGTGTATATATGCTAAATATTATATTTTACATATTTGTATATATTTGTATGGCATATTTATATTTTTATCATATATTACATATTATATTTACATATTATATGTAATATATAATATATAATATAACATATAATATATACTATACAATATATAATATAACATATAGTATGTAGCACATAATATATAATATAATGTAATATAATATATAATATATACTAGATAATATATATATACTATATACTATATAATATAACACATAACATATAATATATAAAATAAATATATAAATATAACATGTAATCATAAATATATCTTATATGAATAATGCATACAATATCAGCATTTGGATAGCTGAGACATAGATATTATGATCTTAAAACAATGCTTCAAGACCTGTGAGATATTTTAGCAGCTAAAGGCCTTTGCTGCCAGCCAACCCAGTTGACCTGAGTCAGGAAACAAGAGTCAAGAACAAATATGTCTAAGACAATAAACAACTTCACTCAGTGGTTTAATTCTTTTTTATTTATAGAAGTCATCTATTTATACATTTCTTTCTTTCTTTTTTTTACTTTATTGGATATTTTCTTTATTTACCTTTCAAATATTATCCCCTTTCCTGGTTTCAAGTTCTTCAGGACTTGTGTACTGGAAAGGGAGTTTGGACTCTTGCAAGTTGTCCCCTGACCTCCACTTGTGCATGAAAAATAGGTAGGTATAAAAATTCAAGGATAGTAAGTGTTTCACCAAAAGTAAATAATGTTTGAGGTAGAGGATATGCTAATTATGCTGATTTATTTATTAAACAAAGACTATATAGTCTGCCTATATGTAAATAAATGTAATTTTGGTATATTTTCTTTTTTTAAAAATAGAGTCTTTCATGCAGCCCAGGCTGGGCTTGAATGCACAGTCCTTCTGCCTCAGGCTCCCAAGTCCTGGGGATAACAGGTTTGCACCACCACGCACAGTTGATTTTGGGTATTATTAATTCCAACCACTTTACAGCTGAGCAAACTGAGGGATAAAGAGCCTGTTCAAACTGTAGAACATGAGCCCTTGGTCTCAGCGTGGAGACCTCTCTGTCCCATGAGGTCCCAGCTGCTTGAGTATGCATGTTCGTCTCCTAACTACTGACACTCTACTTCAGTGATCATATTCCTGCCTTAAAGCAAGAACAAGGCTGAGTAGAAGGGGAAAGTATGCATGTCTTTCTGCCTTCTGTTCACTTGTAGGTATAACCCATTGACAGGACTCCATCCGTGACTGGTGGAGTTTGCAGAACTGCTAACCAGACAGTATTAAACTCAGAGGCTTGTCATGTTTGTAAGTTTCAAATATTGCTTTTGGATGGCATTTGGACAACTTAGAAAAATTTCCAAATGGCGGGGATATTCTTATCCTATGTACATGTGAGAAAATTCTTAAAGGTAAGGCATTTCACATCTTAACATTTGATTTGAAGAACCATTTAAATGTGCATGGAGATGGAAGAGGTTTGAAGATGAGAATTTTAACCAATGTGTCATAGAAGCCTTAACAAAAATGCATTTAAAGGTGTTACAGCAGTAATGCCCATATTTGAGTGACATCTGAATTAAAAGAAACATTGTAGGTGGAGGAATTTTTATTTTTTAAAGCAACATTTTGCTGCCATTGAAAAAAGTCTGGTTAAAAAAAAAAAGTAAAGAAAATGAAAAAAAGGAAAAAAGTCTGGTTAAGGAACTAGCTAACTGGGAAAGATTGCTCACAGTGTGGAGCGTGGTACCAGTGCCCAGGAGAAGAGCTTACAGCCAGTGCATGCGCATGCACCTTTAACCTCAGCATTGTGAGGTGTGAGACAGGAGGAAAAGTAGGGTTTGCTGGATGCTGGCTCAGCTCCAGCGTCAGAGGGACACTCTGTGTCAAAGGACAAAGGCAGATAGTGATAGAAAATGATACTCAGTGTTTACACACACGCACACACATGCACACACACACATATGCATGCATGCACACAAACACACAAAATAGAGACAAAAAAATATGAACATGTCTGTACAAATTTGACTCATTTTGTCCATCTTATTCGTCTACCCTAGGAAATAATCTCCACAGAAAGATGAACGTGCGGTACAAGATGTATAGAAAAAGTCTCTTGACCATCTTTCAATTAAAAAGAAAGTCAATACACAAAGACTTGTAATCTTAGGAACTACGTGGTTGAGCATTAGCTACTTCACCAGCAGTGAGGGTTTCAGCAGAGGTTCCTCGAAGTGGTTAGAATATACTACCCCACTTTGTAGCCTGCTCCTAAAGTTAGCAGAACTTTTTGGAAGTCCCTGGGACATTCAAATCTGTTGAACCCAGAACTGCACTGTGAGTGGTCAGTGGACAGGATTCTCCTGAGCACAAGATTCTGGGAAGTTCAGGCTGGGAATGTGGTTCTGTGGTAGAGTTCTTGCTTAATATGTACAGGGACTTGGGTTCAATGAGAGAGAGAGAGAGAGAGAGAGAGAGAGAGAGAGAGAGAGAGAGAGAGAGAGAGAGAGAGA
>NC_034594.1:61259392-61277472 GCF_900095145.1 Mus pahari
CCCCCCCCCCCCATAAATCCATAGTATCACTAAAGCAAGTATTACATGCATTACTGGAAAATGGGTTTTCTGAACAGGTTTGTCCACATGCATCCAATCTTAAGACTTCCTACAGCTGATCCTTGGGGAATTTCAGATACCAAATAGATCGGTAAGGATCTAAGTGTAAGAGAATTTCATGAATGAACACATAGGTGGAAGAGCTTCCCACACATCAGTCAGCTTGGTAGCTCTGAGCATAGAGAGATGAAAATGCCAGCCCTGTCCACCCGATGAGCACGGCTTATGTCAAAACTGTAGAGTGAAAGGAGGTCCCAGGCTCTGCTGATGGGAGAGCAAAGCGAGACACCTTTGGAAAAAATCATTTTGGCATTTGGTAACAAAGGTGTATGGGCTGTGACTCAGCAGTTCTAGCTGCCCTGTAGAGACTCATGCACGTGTGGGTCAGGAATCTTGTTCAGGAATGTTCACAGAAGCATTGTTTACAGGAGCTCCAAACTGGTCTGGCAGCTTTATGATGGATAAGTGAATGGTAGACTCTCAGACACAACAGCAGTCTAAATGGAGGAGATAACAAAAGATGCCTAACTAAATGTAGTGACACCCAGGAATGGTAATCACAGCTTTGAGTGGAAGGACGAGGACAGAGGACTTACGGACATCTCACTTTTTATAAAATTGAAAATGGCTAACAGTAAACTCATGTGTTTCAACACAGATGCTGTAGGGAAGATAGAACAGTGCGGAAGTGTTTGCTGGGAAGGCAGGAAAGTCTCCTGATAAGGCACCAGAGAGCAGGACACGATGTGTGGGGTTGAAGAGCTTTGATTTTTGCAAAGGTTCTGTGAAATTTTAGATGGTAATCACTGAATATACCAAGTATTTATCCATGCACTCTATATGTTTTCATATCCAGTGTAGTGTTCCAAATGTCGAATTTACAATCTCAGTGTGATTTTAGGTTGGTAAGAAGGTTTAATCTGTGGGCTGGTGGATGCATAGGTGAAGTTTTACTGACCAGCCTAGGAAGGCCAAGTGGAAGGTGATCCAGGAAAACTAGAAGATAAGGAGAAAGCATTTGAGGCATTGAGGCAGCAGCAAGGCTCGCTCTAGGAAAGTTAGGAATTTTGGTGGCTGCTGGGTCTGTGTGAGGGTATGAGCAGAATGAACTGTGAAACAGGTAAAGACAGAGAAGTCTCTACAGGCCCTCTGGAGGTATGAGAATTTCTGCTATGAAAAGGAAGATCTAAAATGTCTCTGGTCTCTTAAACGAGCAAATGCAAAACACTGGCAAAATCATGGACCGCTGAAGAGAAAGGGGCCAAGGGAAACCTGGATGGGATAATTAAGGCATAGACATGATTGGAGGAATGGGATGGGAGGGGGAAGGAGACAAAGAGGGAGGAGAAGAAAGATTCAAAAAGAAAGCAGAGGGAAGAACTATGCCAAAAGGCAAGAAACAAGAAGCAAGAAGTAAAAGAAACATTTGCAGCTAGGCTCTGAAGTTCATTCCCATCTCTGAGGAAGGCAGGTCAAAGGTCAAAAGAAATGAAAAACAGTGTGGCTGGGAAGAGAGAAATTACTCAAAGATTTTAAAGAAACAGGAAGATCAAAAATTCATGAGTAAAAATGAAATGATGCTATCTTTCTTTCATTCTTTTTTAAAATAAGAAATATTGATAGGAAGGAAAACAGAAGGGTTCACATTTCATAGCTTAATAAAACAAAGTAATAGGAAAATAAGAATGACCTAAAAGTCTTCGTAATTGGACTATTAAGACTGGGATATTAATTGTGTGAAGGATGAAGTGATGCTGTCCACCCATCGATCATAGAGAAGAGAGCAGAGAGATGACTCGGTGTTTAGAGTGCTTGCCAGCAAACATGAGGACTTAAGCTCTGTCCTTCAGAACACACCTTAAAAGCAGGAGATGGTGGCTAGACTGGAGGAAGTACTAACTGGGAGATTCCTAGGGCTTGCTGTCCCATAAGTCTGCCCAAATCAGCAATTTCCCAGCCAATGAAGGGACCTTGCCTCAAAAAGCAAGGTAGATCATTTTCCTGGGGATACATGTTCTTGACCTCTGGCCCCCACATACGTGCACATGCACCCACACAAACGTGAACACAGACACAAAGGAAATAATACAGATCACAGATCTGCTAGACTTTTCTAAATGCCAGTCAGTGCTACTTGCAACTTGTTTTGTTACAAGTAAAACAAAGGAAATAATACAGATCACAGATCTGCTAGACTTTTCTAAATGCCAGTCAGTGCTACTTGCAACTTGTTTTGTTACAAGTAAAACTGAAAGGAGGCAGAAGTGTCAAGAAGGACCACAATGGCCATCTATTTATTCGGAGTCACGCCTAGTCATTAAAACAGGGGAAAACCAGCTATTGCAGGAAGGAATGCTTGGTAAAGCTGGAGAGGTGGATGGGAAAATGCAAGTAGAGGGCTGTTTAAATTATGAGTTCATCTCTCTTTCCCTTGGGCTTAAGCACTAGCTCCACAGGAAAAGCAGGTTACATACCAGCCAACGGGGCCCTAAGGAAGTGACATCACATGGTCCTGTGCTCCGGAGTCATTTGTGCCTTCCGTGATTTCGCTCAGTCTACCACATCTTGACCTAGTTTGAAAACTGGGTCAGGCCATTTTTCTTTCTTTCCAAACAGAAGTCTAAAAAGCCCCCCTCCCTTCAACAAGTGCATATTATGAATTGTTTTGTACAACAAGTTTCCATTCTACCTCTTTGGAGATGCTAAGAAAAGTTAATAAAGACAGACTGCCTTGACTCAAAGTCCATGAGACAGAATCTGGGAAACCAGAGGGAAGGCAGACTTGAGAGTAGGACCTCTTGGTCTGGCCCTGAGGTTAAATGGCAGCTCAGTGTCTACATATTCTCTCTGAGCAATGGGGAAGGTACAAATGATTCCATTTCACATCAAAGCTTTCTAAGAGAGATACAGAGCAGAAGTGATGGACATGGAAGAGAAAAAACATCAGTGAAGGTACAGAAATCGATCCAGACATGATCACCAGACCGCACTGAGAGCTTTTGAGGTGATAGACTAGGACCAAATGCATTCGGAAGCAGAGCAGAAGAGAGTAGTGTGCCTGGTGAGTGACTCGGGAGCCATCAAGGAGGAGTGTGGAGCTGGTCTGAGAGAACGCTGGCTGATGAGCAACTGTGGTTCAAACTGGACCACAAACACTCCTTGGAACACCATACCCTGTTGTGTTTTTCCACCCAGCTGGTTGGTATGACTACAAGAAAGGTTTTCAGATAAAATGAGCTCTGATTTCGGGCAAATAATATAATTGCTGTATTTATTCTTTATTTAGATATGTGTCTGGGTGTGGGTATGTCACTTGTGTAGGGACCATGATGGCCAGAAGACAGCGACAGATCGACTGGTACTGGAGTTACAGGTGGTTGTGAACCGTCCTATGTGCATGCTGGGAACCACACTCAGGTTCTCTGTAAGAGTAGTGAGCTTGCTTAACTGCTGAACTTTCTCTCCATCCCCCAGCATAACTTTTTAATTGAAATTATGCTCCACACATTTCCTGCCCTTCCTTCCCCTCTTTCTATGCTTGCTGAGGAAATGCAGAGGATGTGTAGGCTGGAAAGACACTGGGGATGCTCAGAATCATTTTGTTCATTCTCAGAGGAGGAATCCGAATGCATGATTGACAGATAATCCAGCTGCAGAATAGCTCAGTATTCTTTCCTTAATATTGCCTAGACATTATTTCTCTTCTATTTTTCCACCCAAACATCATTCAAATCCATCTACTCATGAGGACCATTATTCTTCGGTTGGTTTTTCATTATTTAAAAAGAACACTCTCAAATCTACTAATTTTGACCTCTTCCAAATACTTCATACATTTTATCATATCCTGCCACAGTATGCCAGTAGGCATGGACACAAGAATGAACAAATATTTTACTATTGAGTATTGAGTAAAGGATGTTTGAACACTATAAATATGGGAAGAACAATTTCAGAAAAAAGGGGAAAATATAGTAAGAAGTCATTGGAGGTAAACATATTGACATATGGGTGTCTTTGAAAGAGGGTTAAAGAATTCAGGTAGGTTAAAAATAAAAACAATAACCCAAAGGTTTATTTGACTTTCATTTGTACTCAAGCTTGTCAAGTTACACATTTATATTTGATGCAGCATGATTTTTGTTTTATCAGTTTACTATTGAAGCTCTGTTCTCATAAGGTTAGGTGAACAGGAACAGAAACAACAAGGCTGAGGCCATTTCTCTCAGTCTAAAGCACTCTGTATCAATAAGAAGTCCTTCTGGGTTGTAGTCAAGCCCTTCCTTGTCTTACCCTTTTTGAAGAAGATGCTGTGGTTGACGACTTTTACCAAGAGAAAGAAAAAGAGCCAGAAGACTCAGGATACTTCTTTCTTGAGATCTGCACGTACCCTGAACTGTACCTCAGAAACTTAGTGTGGGTCCAAATGAGAGAGCTCTGCCCAGGGGAACCTTCTCTTGAATATACACTACGGCACTCATGTCTGCTTGAGAGCCAGCCGTTTTCATTGTGTTTCAAAGGATGATGGAAACTTGCCAGCTAGTGGTTGTCCAGAACAAACAAGAAACTTCTGCATAAGTTTACAAAAATATGGCTATTCAGTTCCATTTGAGATCCAGAGTTCCCGGGGGCGTGGCTATTAATTTTTTCCCAAACCACTCAAGTGATCGAATGCCCACTAGTGTTAAGAACCCTGCTCTGTTTCTGTGTTTCCATTCCTAGCTGTGTTATAGTCTCACCAAAGACTGCTTACATCTGGATAATGTGTGTGGGCTGTGGGGCACACAAGACGTTTTAGTTGCTCCCCAGACAGATATTATACAACCATAGTAGAGAAATTTTCGTGAGGAAAATGCTTGCATCTACATAACTTTGCAGGCTGTTCCTCAAGCTCAATATTAGGGAATCTTGCCCATGCTACTCCTGAGCCAAAAGCCAGCCACTCCTTAGTGTGACTGTAGAAATCAGGGATTCCTTGAGGAGGCGGGACCAAGATAAGCATTGTAACATGCTCAGTACTTCCCGAACACTCACTGAGTCCTCAGGCATGCGCTGCGGTGGCCAAGTATTACCACATCTCTCAAGGACTCAAGAGTGTATGGATTGTTATCAACTCATTCTGTAGGAGAGGAAATGGAGATTAACTCTACAGCTTGGATTCATGCTGTTGAACGGCTTGGAGCCTGATGCAGAACTTGTCTCTTCACCCGGCTGGTAGACAGGAGAGATTAGAGTCTGTCTGGGAAAGGACTTAATGAGGGATTGTTAAAGGTACTCAGGCTTATGGTATGTTCACTTTCAAGGGTAAATCCAGGAAAAGCCTCACTCAAGGCAAAAGCAGAAAGGAAAGAACACACAGGACCATCCCTATGGGAAGGAGCATGGATGCCTGCTTATGCAAAGCCACGTACTTCCTTGACCCCTTTCAATAATTTCCAGAGGATGGACAGAACCCGCCCCTTAGTGTGAAGCATGTCAACTATAAAGTACTCATTAGGGAAAGGTCCTATCATCATGTGGCTGCCCCCTAGACCCATGCAGTCGTTCACAAATGGCACAATATTGGATTTGGGGTTTCTAGAATGAGAGATGGATCAGTTCTTTCTTTTGTTTTTCTTTAGGATCACACCAAGCGAATGAACCATGCTTGGAAAAGAAGAGAGGATGGAAGTATTTTCAATGGATATGTTAACTTTAGGAGGGAGGGACTTATTTGGCTCATAGTATAAAGGCTATATATATAGTTCATCATAGTGGACATGGTGGAGGGAGCTGGCAGTGGGGCTTGTCATATCTCAGACCAGGAAACTGAGAGCTGACCAGAAGTGAGGCTGGACCACAATCCTTAGCTTCTCCTTAGCAACCTACTCGGTCCAGACCTAAAACTTCCACAGTTTCCCAGAATACTACCATCAGCTATGGACTAAGTATTAAAATATGTGAGGAGCACTTTGAGGGCATTTCAACTCAAACTGTAGCATGGTCTCAAGGATGAAGGCTGTGGAGATGGTGTGAGGAAGGGGTGGGTCTTGGAGGCCATTTTGAAAGGTACGTGTCCTGATGGCTTCCTGTGAGCTGTTCTGTAGAAGTTAGCCTTGCTGAGTATAGTCTCAAGAACTAACCTGAAGGAAAGCAGAGGCAGGAGGACTTGATATGAAGAGATAACAGTGTCCAAATACCTTGAAGAACATATCCCATGTTACTGTAAAGAACCACTGGAGCTCAACGATGACTGTAGACAAGGTCCGAGTTTTAACGTCTTTCTAGTGACTTGTGATGTTGTGGTTCTCCCATGATTCCCTCACTTCATGCAGAACAATGGTTCATTGGCTTGATGTTGAGCATGATTAATTTTGTGGTAGACACACACATAATTGGAAAGTGCAGAAACAAACAGCATGACTTATGTGCCTCCAATGATAGACTTTCTGATCACTTTAAAAAAAAAAGATAGTGCTTCCAACTTAAATTTTAGAGTTAATCTCCCACTCTCTGTTTTCCTCCATCCCTCGCTGTCTTTGACTTTCATTCTCTGTTCTTCCTTCTCTATTTCTGATTCATTTTCTTACCATCTGTCTCTTCCTAAGGTCTTTTATTACTCATTCTTCCATCTACCTCATTGCCATTACCCACTAATATATATACAGCATTGACACATTTGTTGAGTGAAGTCTACTATATAGATACAAGCATTTGTAAAATATGCAGTCATCATTTCTATATTATTGGTTGCAGAGAAAAAATAAAAATTTAATACAGCCTAAATTAGTTTCATGTATAACTTCCTTTGAACTCCCAATATATTTCTATAAAAGAAAGAAAGAAAACCCAAGTTCTTTATCTCTCTCAAATAAATTCACAAAAGAGGAACTTTCTCCACCCTGGGAGGTTTATACCAGAAAGTACATTACATGGTGTGTGCTTTGTTACTGAATAATCTACAGCTCTCTTGTTCTACCCCAGGTGTTCAGGTGTGAGATATTTCGGAAGCAACACTCTGGGCAGAATGGTTCACTTCACTTCATTGTTGAAAAGGAGGTACTTTCCACTGGTAAATAAATCATTTGAATATTTTTTTTCTGTCTAGAAGTTAAAATCTTGGGTGAATTGTAAAAGCAGGGGATCATATGGTTCTGCTGTAGTAAGAGACTGGAGGACGTGTAACAACAGCTTTCGGGAACTTTACCTTGCAGGAAGAACTTAAAAAGAGGTCACTGTGGGCAATCTTTATGTATTAAATAGCACACCCTGCTCCATGAGGGAAAGATAACAAGACAGTACTGGATACAAGAAATGCACTTGATACATTTCTGTCCTGTATCCCTGCAAGGCAAGAGATGGTCTAGAAGTTTTATTATGACATTAGGAGGCTTTGCTTAGGTAACTTCACATGCAGAAAAGAAATCAGACCCCAGCAGGGCTAAGATTTCCCCTGACTTCAAGCCCAGGTAGATAATATAGCAAATTCTTCTATTATCCTCCCCATAACACCACACAGGGTTTTACTCTAGATGTCCCTGGAAAAGACATGACTAGATGCCACATTGCCAAATCCAACTCTCAGCTAGGTGGCTTGGTATCCTATGATTTGTGCCAGGTACTATACTACTAGTGGTTTGCATGTCTTTTTCTTTATTTCTTCCAGGGATAGACATCTATCTATCTATCTATCTATCTATCTATCTATCTATCTATCTATCTATCTATCTATCTACCTATCTATTTTCACATGATAGGAAGGCTCAGAACTCTATGAAATCCACAAATTGTCCACATTCTTATAGATTCAGGAACAAAAGATGGGTTCAAATTCCCATTTTTTTCTGATCTGAACACCTCTCAACTTTTTAGAAATTCAGTTTAAAAACAGCCCATATCTAAGCTTAAACAACCTTTGCCCTTTCCTTGGCACAGCTCTCAGAGAGCGTAAGTGGTCTGGTCAAGAGAAAGAGAGAGAGAGAAAGAGAGAGAGAGAGAGAGAGAGAGAGAGAGAGAGAGAGAGAGAGAGAGAGAGAGTTAGTTTCAGTTCCATCTTGTAGTAAAGTCTAGAGATAAAGTGGTTGAAGTAGACTTCATGGAGCCAATGGGCTACCCTTTGTCTCCCACCACATCATCAGCTACTAGATACACATATGCACTCTTTTTCCCATTTAAGATTTCAAACAAAGCAAAAGCCTGGAGAAATGTGCTCATGGATGTAATGAACCCACCATTCATACAAATGAGAACACACACAATATTTTTCCCAAACTGAGACCCCAGCAACAGCGTTCATCTCTGGACACCATCCTTTCCTCTTATCACAGCTGTCATACTTTAACTTGTGGACACAATTGTGAACTTGCATGCTACCAACAATCTCCCAAGTATGAGAGAGGAAAGGGATGGAGAGAATAGAATGACACACAAGGAAATACATTAGCTACAACAATGAACAATGTTCCTTTGCAACTGACCATAAGGTTTAATTAGTATGTATACCTTGTATGTTCCCTATTCCATTGCCAATTTTGTCTTCGCTATCCATCTACCAAGTTAGGGTCTAAGTTACAAGATAATTCAAATCTTAAGTAGTGAAGAGCATGGAGATTAGTGAGATATTTATTGCACTAGTACCCACTGTGCAAAAATCAAACTAAACTAAACTAAACCAAACCAAACCAAACCAAACCAAAAACAACCCCTATTGTTTTTTTCCACTTGGCACAAAAATGCTGTCTCATGGAAAAATCTAGGTTTGAGGAATAGTCTCTCATTTTAACAGGAACCCCATTTCCTCTTGATAATCTAATCTTTCCAGTCACTGTGATAACTTCTCATTTTGTTCTATTTATCCTGGGACATAAGCAACCTGAAATGGCCCAAAGGAAGGTTTTAGCTCTGCGAACATATTTATCATCTTTGAATAATTTTGTCCTTGAGAATCTCAGTTTCCAGAATGGGAATGACGATTGAAAAAAAAAATCCATTTGAGTGAATTAGATGGAATTTTTCAGAGATGCTAAAACCATTTTTATTCTTTGGATCTCAGAAGAGTGTGTTCTGGCTACAGAGACTTTGCACCCAATAATCATATCAGGGCGAGAAGGTATTGCTTTCCACCCAACCCTGTAGCTGTGTACTCTGCACATGTCTGTCACTTTCAGTCATGCAGTGCCTTGACAAGAGCAGGAAGTTCTTTGAATGTCTTTATTCTTTGGCTTAGATATCAGGTTCATGTTGAGAAGCAATACTGCTTAAACACCATGATTGTGGATAAAGCACCCTGTGTTTCATAAAGGAACAGAAAGTTCTTGTCCAACTTCACTCTTTTCCGGTGAGCATAACCTTTCGTTTCCTCACAGGTAGGGTATTTCCATCTCATGGGGATCATCCTAGCCTTTCAGGATGCTGGGATTTAAGGTTGGTTTCTGTTAAAGGTGACCTCAACATTCAGCAAGCAATATGTACTCCAGTCCAGTGGCAATTGGTCAGCTTTGCTGAGAGGGGCCTCTCTTTAGCCACATCGTCCTCCCTCCCTGCCTCTACAGCCAATTTACACATGGCCTTGTAGAGTTCAAAGTGGAGTTGATGGAAAGGAGACTGATAAAGCCCTTCACCACAGGTCTCCTTTTTCAATTGTCTTTTGCTAATACTCATAGAGCTTAGGATGTAGATCAGAAATATAATGTCTACTTGGTATGCATGAAGTCATAAGGTCAACCCTAGTTAAGGACCTAGAACCCCCCCACCCCCACCCCCCAAAAGGGAAAAAAACATTGTGATAAGCTCCACTCTTGTGGAGACCTTGGTGAGCATTCTCATAGGCCATAGTCTTTCTAGCTAGACTGTAACTTTATATAGCCATCTACTCACCACTTATGGGGACATATTTAAAATATTTGATTATATTCCCTACTGCAACTAACTGAGCTCTGCAATAGAAGAAAGTTATAGGTGGAGGAAAAGATGTTAGGTAGGCATCATCTCCAGTTGGTTGTACTCCTATTTTGTTCACTCGGTGAGTTTACCGTCAGAGGTTTCTTTAATCAGATCATTAGATGCTGTTCTCACTTAGTGTGCCTAGGGCAGAGGATTAGTTTCTACCAGGTCCATGTGAGAAGCCAAAACTATTTTCAAAAGAAGAGCTGCTTAAAGAACAGGAGATGGTTCACTTCCAACCCTGGGTTCTAAACTCTAGGTCTCCGGGAAGGCTTGTCAGAGGTTCTACACCACATTCTGTGAAGCTGGAGACCTTTGGCTCAGAACCGCTTCTGTTTGCATTGCTTCCTGGTACAGATAGGACTCCTTCTTATAGCCACCTCTGTTCATGTTGATTGCTTTAGAAGTTTACTCTGGAGACAGCATGCAATGTATTTGCTTCCTAATGAGATGGGATTTGTGTGCATTTTATTTTTTCTATTTTTACTCATGAAGAAGCCCAAGAACACGGGTCTCCTAGAAAGTCAGTGCAGTGGCAGACCCTTGTACTTAGCAGAGATTATCTTTAAACCATCTTGGTTCATCATCAGAAATCCAGGGTTTTTTTTGTGTGTTCATATTGTCTTATCAGCGTGGTGACATCACAGAGGAGCAGCATGGGTTGCTGAGATGGCCCTAGACCTTGTATGTGGTAGCTCTCTGCATCTCTTTCTGTTCTGGTTGCTGGCCCCAAATACCCTACAACTAGTCCTGGACTCTGCTGTTTGAGAGTCTGTTGCCTTTACTCACCTCTCTTACTAATTAATGATTTGACTCAATGTTAGTTCAAACCGAAATACTTAAAATAGGGAAATAAAAAATTTCAATACCACTAGACAGCCAGAGGAGTAGAATTTGAAGAGAACTTCCAGATGAGTTTACCAAAAATGGTGACAATCAGGCTTGTCACTAGCTCTGCTGTGACTGGGAGTAGGGAGCCAGGACATCAGCACATAGGTGATGACTATGGGACCTCAGGATTGATGGTGTTCTCATGGCCTTTGCTCTGCTTTTCATATTTGTGAAGCCAGAATAGTCTAGATGCAGATGATGCCATGAAATCGCTGCAGAAAGAAACCACATGGCATCAGTGACAGAGTGACTGAGCCTATCCAGATACAGGGTGTGCCTCTTACTGGTTGTCTTAGTTGGGGTTTTACTGCTGTGAACAGACACCACGACCAAGGCAAGTCTTATAAAAAAAACATCATTTAATTGGGGTTGGCTTACAGATTCAGAGGTTCAGTCCATTACCATCAAGGTAGGAGCATGGCAGCATCCAGGCAGGCATGGTGCAGGAGGAGCTGAGAGTTTGATGTCTTCATCCAAAGGCTGCTAGTGGAAGACTGACTTCCTAGGTGACTAGGGTGAGGGTCTTAAGCCCACACCCACAGTGACACATATATTCCAACCAGGTCACACCTATTCCAACAAGGCCACACCTCCAAATGGTGCCACTCCCTGGTCTAAGAATATACAAACCATGACACTGGTATTTCGGGGATGCACATCTTCCTGGCGCTTCATTTTCAGAAGGCACGGGTGTCATTTGCTGGTGGAAGGCAAGCCATATGCTACACCTGGCCTGTGAGGATGCATACACTCTGCAGCCAACACTAGGCCATCAACAGAGAGGGGGAAATAAAGCCCAGTGAGCCAACCCACTAAGCAGCCAGAGTGACCATTAAGTGTTGTAGAAATGAAAAGTCCTGCAGGGTCACTGAATATGCGAGAACAGAGAAAAGGAGTCCAGGGAGAGGCTATCGAAGAGATGATGGAGCATAAGATGTGGAGTTAGAGACAGAAATATACTGAGAGGCAGAGAGAGAGAGAGAGAGAGAGAGAGAGAGAGAGAGAGAGAGAGAGAGAGAGAGAGAGAGAGAGAGGCGAGACAGACAATGTTTGAAATCCTGGCATTGACAAAATTCCAGTGTGTGCTCAGCCTTTCTCCCACAGCTATACAGGAATGTAACTATTCTACATGGTTGCATAGTCCGCCAGACTTAAGGTTTGGCCCAAGACATGATAGCTTCATCAGCAATGAACGCAGACACAGGCCCTAAAAATGTTCTAAGTTTTTGTAAATACTTCCATGCAAAACAAGGGAGGCTGATTTTACATTTTTTGATTTAAATATTATTTTTTAGCAGCCATGCACTTGGTTCAGTTATTGTACATCATCAAGATTCTGTCTGAGATCTACCTGAGCAATTATCTTTGATTTTGTCATTAATTAGAGTGCAGGTTGTAGGGACCATGTGTACGGAGTCCCACACAGACACAGGAAAGGAATACATGCAGGTCTATATTCATGGTGAAAAGGTGGCATTATTTGAAGCAAAGATATAAATAAAAATATTTCCGTTCTTTTTTTAAATTGAAAAATATAGACTAAAAGCCAAGCAAGAAAGTTTTGTATTGATGCAACTATGAGCCTTTAATCATGTTTTCAAGATTGGCTATACATTTTTATCTTGTTCCACTATACTAAAATATGGCTAAAGGCACAGTAGTAATAGTTAAGGAAAATTAAATGCAGTGTAAAATGACAGCTAAGTCTAATTCACCAATTTAAAAACTCTTTTAAATATACTTGATCTTTAATTGACACTCAATTCTTGTAGATTTTTGCAGAATATGTGACATTTCAGTCTCATGTGCAGTGTGGCTTACTAAGTTGAAATCTTTTTTTTCTCCCAAAATAAAGATGGGGATACTTTCAGATTGCATGAATTTTAGAAAACAAACATGTATTTTAAAAAAGACCATTCTTCTTTCCTAAAATACCTCCTGACTTCAACCATCCCTTCCGCCAACCCTCCCAGTCTTCTTCCCACTTCCCTTCTCTCCCAGACCCACTCATTCCTCCTGTTTCCCTTCAGAGTTCCCAGGGATATCAACAAAATAAAGCATAATGAGATACACTAAGACTAGGCATAAACCCTCATATCACAACTGGACCAGGCAACTTAGTAGGCGGAAAAGGTCCTAAGAGCAGGTGAAAGAGTCAGAGATACCCCAATTCCCACTGTTAGGAGTCCCATAAACACCAAGCTAACAACAGTAACATCCGCAGAAAAGGGGCAAAATAGCATCTGTCTTTATATTGTTTTGTTATGTCCATGTTATTACTTTTAAAGATAGATTTCATGAAATTAAAAGGTATTGGTTTATTCCACTCAGTACCTAATGCCCTTTGGTCTGACCTAGCCAAGGTTCTTTTCCAAAGGAAAGCAACATCGTTCAAATAGCACCATGTGAGCTGCTGCCCCCTACTGTCCTGCTGCTATTTACCACATGCAGAGCCTTTCCCAGTTGCACAATTCCCTCCGTGATAATTTACTTTCAATAGATCTTTTGACATACTCAGCATGCCAAGACATACTGGAGAGTTAAAGGATTCTGTTATAAAAGGGGATAGCTGAGGTACAACTTTCTAGAGAAATGTCCTAAATATCTAGAACTTGGGTCCAGTGTACTGCGTGTATGTCATCAACTCTAACACTCCCATGAGGCAGGAAGTATTATTATGGAATAATAATGGAAGCAACTGACCCTTTAAAAGTGACTGCGGTAATACATGGCAGAATTGAAACCCAAATATCGGGTCCCTCTGGTTGATGGTTGTGCCCTATGATGTGCATGCTGCCTCCCCGAAGAGGATGATAGAGGTTTGACTCTTAGCAGTTCTAGTCTAGTCACATGACACATAGTTCCCCACATTTGCCCTTTGTTGAAAAGCAACTTGAAATGAAGCACAGATGCTCTCTTGACTTACAATGAGCTTATATCCTAATGAACCCATCCACATTGAGAATGCATCCCGGGGCTGGTGAGATGGCTCAGTGGGTAAGAGCACCCGAGTGCTCTTGCGAAGGTCCAGAGTTCAAATCCCAGCAACCACATGGTGGCTCATAACCATCCGTAACAAGATCTGACGCCCTCTTCTGGAGTGTCTGAAGACAGCTACAGTGTACTTACATATAATAAATAAATAAATCTTTAAAAAAAAAAAAAAAAAAAAGAGAATGCATCCCACTGAGCACCACAGCTTAGCAGTATAATATCCGGTTGAGTGTTGGCAGTTGTTCTATGTGGGTCATTGATTCTCTCCAGCATAGGGAGCCTGAATAAATATTAAAATTCAAAAATGAAAGTATGTGATTTCTACTGTGTATGTATTGCCTCTGCATCATTGCAAAGTCAAAAAATTGTAAAGTTCTAAGTCAAATTATCCTAAGTGAGAGGCTGGTCACACACTCAAATAAGGCAATGTGCAGGGCCCTCACTGCCAGGAGTGTTAGCTTAGGGATAACTCCTAAGGACTGGAGTTCCTACAGCTGGGAAGTGTCATCAGCTAAGAGAACCTTGCTATAGAGGATGGGCAGGATAAAGGCTGGCTTTGAGGGCCTACCTCTCAGCTGTGTGAATATCCCTTTTGGCTTCAGCCTAGAGGTTCTGGAAGTGTGACAACCGTAGCAAATACTCTCTCCCCCAGAAAGACAAAGGGCATCCAAGAACTGGGTTCAGCTCATCCCCTTCTAACCATGCCAATACCAGTAATATGTCTAGGTTGCAGAACTTCATTGAAATTTTGGGAACCAAGATGGAGGGGGGAAAAACAGAACAAAACCAAAACCAAAAGAATAACATGTAACTTCCCTGAGGTGATGATGCACTTTCAAAAGTCCCATAAAGAAACTTTCATGTCCCGCCAAATGGGTGGAAACTGAGCAGAAGTGATGACCGACTGCAGGCTCCAGTGGATCCTTAGGGTTTTTTTTTTCCTGTTGAGCCAGGAATGAGGCATTTGGAAGTCCACTGGGACCCTGGAGTAGACTGTGAGATTTACTAATAGTTGGAGAGATCTGTAAATGGTTACATGGTGAGGTTCCAGACTACAGTGTTAATATTTGGATGATGGTATAGACATGAGAAACCTTTGAGGGACAGAGGCAAACGATTTCATCTGGTCAGATGGGAAGTGCGCCCATTGAAACCAGGAGTTCTTGTAATTGTTTGGCAGTAATGTGTGTGGATGTGCTAAGACTGACCTCAGGTCATCGTCACTTCTCAGGGTAGAATGTAAGAAGTGTAGAGATGCCAGAACGCACCACGAGTGTCCCCCAGTGCAACAGCTTAGGTCAATCTCATCCATACAGAACTTGTCTAAAAAGATTTAGTACCAGTCATTCAGCTCCTAGTTAGTGTTTCATGGCATCCTGGTAAGAAAACTCTTAGCTACTTTTTGGGTCTGGATTTTGATGCTGATGTTAGAATTTTAGGTATATTTTATAGACCTTTTGGATCTTCTAGTGCCCAGAAAACTTGAATCTAAGGTAGTAGAGCAACCAAAAGTGAGAAAAGAAAGATGTTGTTGTGGAAGATGTGGTAAGTTTTCATTAATGAGTTAGATGGCAGGACCCAGTCCCATTGGCAGAAGATAGGGAAAGCATGGTGTACACACATAAACACAAACACACACACAAACTCACATATACACACAAACACACACATATACATAAAAACACACATAATCATGGGGTGAGGATGGAGGTGGGGGCAAACAAAGAAAAAGAATAAAATTGGTTGGAAGAAGGAAAAAAATAAATTTAACAGTAATGGAGCTTTCAATGTGAAGTAGGTGAGGAATCCTGCTCACGTGACTTTACCTGACCAATGTGGTTTTCTCTATGAAGGCTTGAGGAGGGCGTGGCAGAGCAGGGATGTCATGGAATAGGTGATATGCAGTCCACATGCACCACACTCTGTGGAATGAAGTTGAATTGAATGCGTTGAAAAGATGAGCTTACCCTGGCAATGCTTTAAGCAGCTGGAGTAGAAGGTTTATCAGGATTCAGGAATGAGAGGGATAAAATACAGTATAGAAATGACCAGCTTGTGGGATGTGAGCCCTGAATGGAATGGAAGAAAGTCATGTAGAGTTGAGTAACCAAAGGTGAACAGGGTAAAGGGTCTGCTTCATTAAGGTCAGGGTGGGAGGGCCAGACGCAGGAAGTGTAGGTTTCTAGCTAGTAACCTGCATTAAAAAAAAAAAAAAACCCTTCCCTAATCTCTTATGAAATGCACGGATACATTAAGAGAACGGAATCAGAACTTTGAGGGAAATTTCATCTGGTTCTGTCGCTGAGCCAGTTTGGCAGCAAGTTCTGTAACTTGGCTGCTGGTCACACCATGGCAGCTAGAACATTTCTGGTGCTAGGAAATTCTCTGAGCTTTAGAGACAGCCTGTGTTAGTCAGCTTTTCATTACTGTAACAATATCTGAGATAAAGCAATTAACATTTTATTAGTTCCTTGAAAAAATTTGATCATAGTCAGTCCCCTCTCCCAACTCTTCCCAGATCCACCCCACCATATCCGCCCAACTTTGTTCTCTCTCTCTCTCTCTCTCCTTCCATCATTTCTAGTTTGTGCTGGGTTATATTTTTGGACATGCATACTTCCATTGGTACATGTCTGACTTACCAAGGATAACACTCTGAAAGAAAACCGACTCTCTCTTTCCCGGCAGCCATCTATTACAAATAGTTCCTTGACTAGAGTGGGATTTCACCTCTCCCTTCCCTCTCCATGGGATTTAGTCTGGCTTGAGCTTGTATGGGGCTTGTGCATACTGTCACAATCTCTGTGTACATTTCTACATTGTGTTCAGAGGACACTGTTTCTTGTATTCAAACCCATGGCTCTGGCTCTTGAAATGTCTCCTCCCCATCCTCTGAAATGATTCCGTGAACCATGGGAGGAAGGGGTGTGAAGTAGACATGCCATTCAGGGAGAAGCCTTCTGCAGCCTCTTACTCTCTTCACCTTAGAAAGTTGGGGGGTTTGGGGTTAATAACCATGCACTGCGAATGGAGGCTTCTCCGATGAAGGCGAAAAGATGCATTAATGTATAGGTATAATTGGAATTCCTTAGTAGGCTCTTCCATAGGGCCTGTGACCTGTGTAGCCACAGGTTCTCAGTCCAGGGATGGTGCTGGGTCTGGGTTTCACCTCAAGGAGTAGGCTGTAAATCAGATCAGAAAGTGGTTGGTCACTCACATGATGTTCATACCACAACTGCACCAGTGGGGATGTCTGGAGAGGACAGATGTTACTGAAGATCACAGGGTTCAAGGCTGGGTAAGACTGATGACCATTTTCCTTTTCTTGTAGTGTGGAGTGCATCACATCTTTCTGCACCATGAAAACTAGCCAGGAGAGGAGGCCTCTCGGTCAGAAACAGCTTGATGTATCCATGGTCTGGGTCCCAAGTGTGTGGTGTCTTCAGCAGTAGGGGATTTGATTGCTATCAGGTTCTGGACAGTTATCAATAACTTTTGCAATAGCCTGCAATGTTCAAGGGTCTATGGTACCTCAGTGGCCAACAAATCTGAAAAAGGTAATCCATTCCTGGCACTAGACTATTATTTATTTAGCTTGTAGTGTCTAGTAAGGGCATCATTTTTTTCCATTTAAGTTAGGTGTTCTTTATTTTTATTTTTATTTATTTATTTTAAAATACAGATTTTATGCTCCTCCTGGTCCACCCTCTGGAATGTTGCACATTCCATACCTCCTTCCTGCCCCCTGTCTCCATGAGGATGTTCCCACCCCCCACCCCCAACCCACCAGACCTCTAAACACCCTGGGGCCTCCAGTCTCTTGAGGGTTAGGTGCATCTTCTCTGACTAAACCCAGACCCAGCAGTCCTCTGCTGTATATGTGTTGGGAGCCTTATATCAGCTGGTGTATGCTGCCTGGTTGGTATTCCAGTATCTGAGAGATCTCGAGGGTCCAGGTTAACTGCTGGTCCTCCTATAGGGTGGCCCTCCTCCTCAGCTTCTTCCAGCTTTTGCCTAATTCAACTACAGGGGCCAGCAGCTTCTGTCCATTGATTGGGTGCAAATATCTGCCTCTGACTCTTTCAGCTGCTCAGGTATTCTAAATATAGTGCTCAGCTCCTAATGAAATTGTTATTGTAAGGGCATCATTTTCCTGAAAAAGGTAATCCATTCCTGGCACTAGACTATTATTTATTTATTTATTTATTTATTTA
>NC_034594.1:61277770-61305025 GCF_900095145.1 Mus pahari
GGTTTTGTAAACTTAAGTTCAGGAAAGGTTGTTTCTGTTGTTGTGACAGCACATCACAGTGGGGGAGTGTGTGGCAGAGCAAAGTGTTTACTTCATGGCTGATACTCAGAAGAGAGAAACGAGAGAATTGGACCCTTCTATCTGTGTTCAGAACATACCCCAACCTACGTGTGACTCATTTCAAATCCACCTGAACACCGATTCCTTGGCAATGTTGCTCAGAATTAGGTGCGACTAACAGTAACACATCCAGCTTTACCAGATCCTTCGTGCATATTGACTGACTGACTCAGGGGATCCTTACTGCCAATCTTCAAGCTCCAGGTAAGGTCAGATGTTTCCGAGTTCTGCTTTAGGAGTGCAAGGAAGGACACTTGGGGAACTGGTAAAATGTATACAAGAGATCATGTACTCTGGCGCTAAGCTGTCCCTCTACTCCAAGACCCATTAAGCAAGGCCATCTCTAGTTTCTGTGCATAGCTCACCTCCCCTGTGTGGCTTTTAATGTCCAATATTTTCTTCCTCCCCAATAGAAGATGGAGTCTGTCTTTTATCTACTACTCTCAGTGAAGGCCCAGTGGTGCAGACTCTTTGCTGATGCAGGTCTCTCTCAAGAAGGCTCCAAATGGATTCCACGAAGCCCAACTGTAGATGGAAGCTGTACTCCTACTCGGCTCTGTCTGTCCTCTATCAGTGCTGAGCTAGACCCTTGCTGCCTAGCCTGACTTCTCGCCTTTGTCCCTTGCCTTTCTCTGCCTCTATCACTTTTAGGAATGACCCTCTCCCCCTCTTTTACCATCCTGGTGACCTTATCACTCTCCCAGCTTGTGTCCACTGGCATTTGTCAGTTACTGGGATATCTAGAGCACAGTTATGTAAAGAATTCCAATTTCTTCCTATGTATATTTTGGGGGCTCATTCAGATATGAAGATAATCTCTCTCTCTCTCTCTCTCTCTCTCTCTCTCTCTCTCTCTCTCTCTCTCTCTGTTTGAAAAAGAGATTATATTCCATCATCTACAGCATTTGCACACTTGGTTCCCAGTTGGTGATGTTGTTTGGGGAGGCCTACCAGCTGTGGCCTTGCTGGCACTGGGGATGAGGATTTGAGAGTTTAAAGAATCCTACAGTTTTTAGTTCTCTCTCTCTCTCTCTCTCTCTCTCTCTCTCTCTCTCTCTCCTCTCCTCTCCTCTTCTCTTCATGCTTGTGATTTAAGAAGTGAGCTTCTAGCTTGCTGCTTCAGCCACTATGTTTGCCTACTGACACACTTTCTCACCACGATGGTGAAGGACTCCCTCTGGAATCATAAGCCAAGTGAACCCTTCCTTCTCTAAGCTGCCTTAGTCACAGCAACAGAAAGTAACTATACACTGACCTGTTATGAATATAGTACAGAAAATAGCTGACAGGGCCCAGCTTGAATCACTCAGTTTTTCAGTCAAACTTAATAAACTAATGCTGTGAATCTCAAACTTCATTCTTTGTGATTATCACCAACAAATTTGCTCAGCAAGTGTAGGAAGATAGGAAATGAGCACAGAACAAAATTTTCTGAAGGATCCCCAGATAATTTTGTTGCTTCCATGTCTGGACCATATTGTGAGAACTGAAGGCCACAGTACCTTCACTTGTCTAGCTTGATTGGTGTAGTGGCTATTCCTGGTTGTCAACTTGACTATATTTGGAATGAACTACAATCCAGAATTGGAAGGCTTACCAGTGACCCTAATCTAGAGGACGGGAGATAGAAGTTTCTGATCTGGATCTTGGTATGGAGATCTTGAGGCATAGTGGCTATGGATTNCAGAAGATTAAGACAGGGAGATCTCCGAGTTCAAGGTCATCTGGGATTAAAGGTGTGGTGGCACACACCTTTAATCTGGGCTACACCTTCTGCTGGAGACCATATGAGGACATTGGAAGAAGGGAGTCTGGCTCTCGCTCTTTTGCCTTCTTGCTGTGTGGGACTAAGCAACTGCTAGATCCTTGGACTTCCATTCACAGCTACTACTGAACCACTGTTGGGAATTGGACTGTAGACTGTAAGTCATCAATAAATTCCTTTACTATATAGAGTATATCCATAAGTTCTGTGACTCTAGAGAACCCTGACTAATACAATTGGCTTAGAGGAGTGAAATTAAGGCTACTGTCTGCTCAAGGCTGGTCCCCACAAGAACATCTCAGTTCAGACTGCTGCAATAGTGTCATGGATCATAGAAATGGATTCCATATGATTCAGGAGGCAGGAAGTCTGAGGGGAGGGTGACCCTAGTCCTGGTGAGTCTCTCCTGTGGGTTTTAGGTTGTTAA
The DNA here is from genome assembly GCF_900095145.1 of Mus pahari. Taxonomy (NCBI): domain Eukaryota; kingdom Metazoa; phylum Chordata; class Mammalia; order Rodentia; family Muridae; genus Mus; species Mus pahari. Next base: position 61,280,083 of record NC_034594.1, read on the forward strand.
CAACCCCACTGTATCCTTACATAGAAAGAGGATTGCAGAGCCCCTTGGGGCATCCTTTATACCAGCCTTACCCTTAGGAACTAAGTAGTTTCCAAAGCCCCATTTCCTATACTATCCCTTTTGGGTAAGAATTTGAACAGGAAATTTGGAAAGAGTGGAACAGATAGTCAGCCCACTGCAGGGGACAGCGCCAGATTCAGACACTACATTCTGTAGAAGTCCTTGCCAATGTTGGTTGCTCATCTAGTGAGGAATTGCACAAAACCACTGAGGGTTCCATCCATGAAGGGCGGTAATGTCACCCTGTGATAAAGCCACACTAAGCCACACACGGTGATGCGGACCATCATCTGGGGTAGTGTGTGCACTTTGTGTGTGTGTGTGTGTGTGTGTGTGTGTGTGTGACTCATAGCTCAATGCACTGGAGGTGAAAGAACTCCACACACTGGTTGAAAGACTGGTCCTGTGGCTTCTGGTAATGATTAAGCAATAAGTCAGCTTTGACCTCAATTTGAGCCATTGCCAAGAGAGATCTGAGTCCATTTGACACTCTGTCTCCTTTTTTTTTTTTTTTTTTTTTTGGATGACCTGTTTGTACACAACTAGAAGACAATAGTTTTCTAGGAAAATGACATAGGAGAACTTAGATTGGGTATTTGACAAGGGTTCTGGTTTGTTAAATTAGGACCCTAATGTCCCTAATATAAGAGGTCCTTGAAAGAACTACTATGGTTTTGAAAACTGAATAGAACTCAGTGTGCCCCTTCTGAATAATTGTTCTCATACAAAGACCAAGGTAAAGGCCTGTTTCCTTCCTGGAAGGTCTTGGCCCTGAAGAGATTGGGATTCAACTTGAAGGGTATGTTATAGTTTGGGTTTGAAGAGGTATGTATTGAGGGCTTGGACCCTAAATGTAGTGGTGTTCAGAGACGGTGTCTTTTGGAGGTGACTGGGTAACTCTAACTTCATCAGTAGATTGACCATTGAGGGAGTCACAGCTTAATTGTCTATTGGGAATTAGTAGCAGCTAAAGGAATTGGGGCCTACTTGGAAGAAGGAGAACATTTAGGCGTTCCCTTAATTTTCCCGTCTCCTCCCTCTGTTTGCTTCCTGGGCACAATGAGGTGGATAGCCTCCTCTAGAACATGCCGTGATGTTTCAAGGATAGACCCCCAAAGTGACATAAGCCATAATCCAAACCTCAAAAGCCATAATCCAAAATAGGCCCTTCATCATTTAAGTTGATTTCTTTCAGGTATTTTATTATAGTAACGGAAAGCTGACCCAGAGAGAATGGGGGGGGGGCAGATGGTGTTGCCTTTTGCATTGGGTCAAATAATGCATTCTGGGCAGGACTTTCAGAACTGTATCCTCTCTTGTGGACTATGACAGCAGATATTGAAGTAACTTGCTATGGTTATGAAGGCATTGATGCTGTAAAAGAAGCCCTGAGGGAAGGTTTGAATTGTTCTACATGCCCATCAAGATTAATCTACTAGTTCTGCCCAGATATGTGATGACAACAAGGACACTGGAGAGGGCAGAAGGCCTCTCTGTCCTCAATCAGGCTATGGCATTCATCAAAGAGAAGATTGAGGAGAAGAGGGGAGTGTTCAGTGTTCAGATGGAGCCTAAAGTGATCGCAGATACAGATGAGACTGAACTTGCAAGGCAGCTAGAACGGCTTGAGAGAGAAGATGCAGAAGTGGATGGAGATGACGATGCAGAAGAAATGGAAGCCAAAGCTGAAGATGAACGTTTTGGAAAGCAGTCCAATTTATGGAGTACGAAGCAGCTCTTCCTGGCTGCAAACCCTAGACTTGAAAGTTTTCCAGTATTGGCAACTTCAAAGCTGAGTATTTTTATGTCCAAGTATTTAAGTATTCAACAAGCCAGAATCTAAATGCCCTCATTCACGTCAGCTGTTTTCACATAGTGGCTCTAACACCTCAAGCATTTTTTTTAAGAGAGTGGCTTGATTTGACCAGAGACAAATCTTAAACAGCAGTCTTAATATTGGGCTTACAGTTTCCATTTCTCGAAATGTCTCTGGAATGGTACTTTTATGGTTCAGAGATTTACCAGGGGCTCCAAACACAAACAATCCCAATATTTCTATGTAAAATGTATTCAAGCAAACATCAAATAAATTTCTGGGATATTTTAAAAAATTGCATAATTGTATTTGCTCTTCATTGAAAACTGTACGAACATTTTATTTTCCACAACTCTTTTTATTTCACTCTAAAAGAAGCTAAGATAATCAGTCGATTTGGGGAAATTTTAAACAGTTAAAGAATTAACTCTTTTCTATGTGGTGGACCGATGTCAACACTGGGAACACTGGCTGCTCCTCAGATGGCTCGCCCCGCAGCAAGCTGAGCAGCAAGCTGAGTTTACCCAGCTCTGGGTTGCCGCTGGGCTCTCCCGTACCCGCCCAGAAAAGCTTGCGCACGCGCCTCAGCGTCCTACTGCTGTTTGTTGGTTTCCATGGCTACGAAGCCCCTCAGGATAGGAGAGTAGGAAAATGAAGCTTAAGAGCCTCTTGCTTCGCTATTACCCACCAGGTACGGGGTTCCCACCACTGGGCCCTGGATTCCCATTCTGGGATGTTCTGGGAGGAAGGAGGGGGCGGGGACTCGGGGAAGGGCTCTGAGTGACCAAGTGGGACAGGAAGCCAGAGCTCCCCAATCTGGGTCGCCCACCTTTTCATACTGCCACTGCTCCTCTAAATCTTTTAAGTGACTCTTTGAGAAAGTCTTTAAACTTTTAAATGCTTTCTAGTAAGTCATGAGTCTGAGGAGGGAGGGGCTGAGGGGTAGTGAACAGTGATGCCCTGTGTTTTCTGGAACGACAGAGATGAACCTCCTGTTATTTTAAAGTCTTAATAATCAAGTTAGCGAAGGACACGTGAAAAGAAAAACTCATACTCCACTGAGCGCACCACCTTTGTCACACTCTCCAGTCTGCTGCATTAGGAAATCAGTTTATGATATGAACCTACAACTTAACCTGCTTTGTGTGCCTCGCCATGTGACTTTAAAGAAGGCCAGAATCCTTGATTCCAACCTGGTGATTGTGAAATAAGCCCACGAAATGCTGCTGTTTTAGTGTAGAGTATGCTTTTCTGGTGGTCGTAAGTTATGTGTTGGGGAGGGGGAGTTTGCTCACCATGAGAGAGTAACTGAAATACAACTTGTTGAGGACAAAATAGGAGGAGAACTCTCAGCTTCTAGAAACTCAAATTAAAAATAAAAGGGTCGGGGGTGGGGTGGGGAGGGCCTCAGTGAGGAAAGTTATTTTCTGACCTCTGCACACATGTTCTGTGGCTCTCATGTGTGCGTGTTCTTGTGTGTGCATGTGCAGAGACACATAACATAAATAAATAAATGTAACTGAAAGAGCAAATACAGCGAAAAATATGTACAACAAAGTCCTTACAATTTGGCTCAGGATAGCGGCTGACTACAAAGGCTCAATGACACATTGAACTTGAGGAATCTCAAGGCACGTGTCTCATTTGCCCCAGCAAAGCAGCCCACATTCTTTAGCTGAAATGTCTAATGTTCAAGGCTGTTATTTTTCCTTTCTTTGAGGCCATCCTGATTTTGTTCCTTTTGAACTTTGTCCCCTGCCAGCAGGGGATAGGATCACCATTTTGTAGTTTTTCTTTCTTCAGAAGCTACACAGACATCCTTTACTCCCCGGTGACACCTCTTACCGTCCCTCTCTGCTCAGTCTTGTCCATCTACCAATAAATTGTATAAGCTCTACTTCCAAAACATTTGGTGACTCTCAGTTCAGCCTTCTTTCCCCTCCCAGTTGGACTAAGTATCCTTTCCATTTGCTGACATATTGCAGCCCCGTCTCTTGTTGGGAAACTTCAGGGTCTGCTCAGGTGCTTTCTTGGCTTTGAGTCTCATCTACTGTTTGCCAGTAGAATCTGAACCCATCACCTCCAACAATCACCTATTATGCTCCTGTTAGGCTTAGAGTAAGATCTACAGCCTGAAAGAAGTGGCCCAGCCTGCTCTGTTGACTTCTAGAACTTTACTCTCTGCCATCTTATAGTTTAGGTCTCTGACCTATTCTTCTAAAACTTACAGGAAGGTCTGTCATGCGCTGTCTCCTTTCTGGACAGAGCTTCCCTAAACCTCACAATGGCTTGCTTCTCTTTATTTTGTTTCAGTCAATGTAACTGACCCACAGAAACCTACCTTTTCCACATCTCTTACTGACTTCCTGGATACCATTTTTTTTTTTGCTTTTGTTATATTTATCAACATATGACACTGTGATGGTTAGGTTTTTTTCTTAACTGGACACAGCTAGAGTCATCTGGGAAGAGGACATTTCAATTAGCAATTGCCAGCACTCCCCACCAGATTGGCCTATAAGCAAATCCATGGTCTTTTTCTTAATTAATAATTGATATGGGAGGACCTAGGCCATTATGGCTGGTGCTAACCCTGGGCAGGTGCCTGGACTGTATAAAAAAGCAGGCTGAGCAAGCCATGGGCAGGAAGCCAGTAAGCAGTGTTCCACCATGGCTCCTGACTTTGCTCCTGCTTGAGCTCCTGTCTGGACTTCCTGCATTGACAGATGGTTTTAGGTATGTATAAGCCAGATACATCCAACCCTCTCTCCCTCCAAAGTTGCTTCTAGTGAGATGGTGTTTCTCTAGGAGAGAGTCTGATAAATGATCACCTCACTTCCATCCCTCGGCTACGGAGCTCAGGCTAGGAATGTGGGCTCTGAAGCCTGAGCAGCCAGTTCCTAACACATTAGACATTTTCTTTGGGGGGTGAATTGATTGGATACATCAAGTTGTCAGTCAACAGCACTGACCTCACCCTTCTGCTGACTTTTCAGTTATCACCTTTGTTGTCCCTTCGCTTCAGCACAGGGCTGCTTTGAGCGCCACGGGTCCTGACCTTCTCCTTTCTGACTTTAGCTCCTTTCCCGTTTTTCACTGCTACTGTGCTCTGGAGTCTGTAATTTTTACGATTCCCCACTGACCTCCATGTTTCTGAATCCACTCCTTTTTGTCTCAGGTTGGGGGCACAGAGGTCCTTGGACTCGAAGAGAAGCACCAAGAGATCCAGAAATGTTAATCACACAGGGGTGTCTCCTCAGTGGAAGAGATAAAGTCAAATGCCATCCAGAAACCTGAGAGTGGATTTTGTTAACAACTTGGTGACCTCTTTGCTATCTGTGGAAGCAGACCTCACCCAGGTTCCCCTAAATGGTTATTTCAGACTCTCTGCTCCGAAGACCGTTACTCATCCTTAGGGGAGATGTCTGTCACTCTTACTTTATGACCTGCTGACTTCGGTGCTGTTGGTTAGAGACCACATTAGATTCTAGGCTTTTTAGCTGTAGACCTCATCCCCATGGCCACTTATTTTTTGTAAAGGAGTTTCTATGTAGTCACACCTTAAGCTTTACTGTGTATCTGGAACTGGACTGATTGGTTTGACTGTTACCTGGAAATTGTGCTGTGTTTCAAATATGCTGACAACGAGCTGGCACCAGACTCCTCAAGGTCTGATCCAGGTTGATGAAGTCAGCCTGCACAGGGTTTTTCATTCTTACCTCTTTGTGTGATTCACTTTACTGTCTGGCGCCTACAGGGAACCCCTAAATCCCAGTCGTGAGCAGCAGACGGTGGGATGAACATGGCTACCCTTTGGTTTCTAAGATGAGCACTCTGTCACCCTTTCACTTCACTATGACTCCTTGCTCTGTCCCATTGGCTCCTCTCTCTTAGTTTGGAATGTTCCAGACCTCTGACTTCAAACTTCTCTTACCCATTTGCATTCATTTGCTGGGCATCTTCACCTATTCTCAAGGCTGAAAAAGCACCCTGAGTTGTCCAGAGCACCTAGCTATCTATCTGACATCTTCATAGGCACGTTCAGTGTAAACATGGGATAAGTTCCTCATGGTCTCTCCCATTTCAGCTGCAGCTTTGGATCTATACTAGCTCAGGACAAAAATTGGGACTAATTCCTATTTGCCCCCCTCCCACCCCTTCATATCTTGTTTGATGAGTCGTTCTGTCAGTTTACTTTTCCTCCCTCCCTCCCTCCCTCCCTCCCTCCCTCCCACCCTGTCTCTGTCCCTGTCTTTCTCACTCTATCCATCTGATTTAATATTATCCCAATATCACACCAGTATTAGTAGATATCAGAAGCCTCATTCATTACATTTGTTTCTCTATTACTATAACTTCCACCTTTCCCCATGTCAGCAGAGCGACCTGGTGACTGCTGAAGTGTCCATCTGAACAAGTCACTCTGCTGCTCCAGCTCCTCGTACACTTTTATTTATTTTTAATCTCAAAGGCAAAGGGCCATGAGATCCAGGCTCCTGCAGGACCTCATCCTTCTGCCTCTCTCACACCTCACACCAACATTTTCTGAGTCCCCCTCTAGCAACAGCACTCTGTTTTGTGTGCCTTGGACTAGCTGGGCATGGTCCTACCCAAGAGTCCCCGGGGCCGGTGCTACTTTTTCCTGAAATAGTTTTTTAGCCCTTTCCTCACAGGTATATCAAGTGAAGCTTAGATAACTTCTCTTTCTAAAAAGTTCCATCTTCCCAAGGTAGTTTCCAGACTTTTGATTTTATCACTCACCCTACCACACCACACCCCACCTCACCCCAGGGCTATGTCAATCCAATATACTTACTTTTTACTGTTTCTTTTTTTTTTCCTGCTTAGCCTTCCTCACAAGATAAGAATTCCAGTAAGGACTTTGCCTACTCTGTCTATCATCTATTTTAAGCAGCTACATAGAGCTCAGCGCATAAACTATCCAGCCACATGTGTGTTGAATAAGCTAGCTTGATGAGGAGACATGCAAGGATGATGTTGGAACTTTAGCTGAAATGAGACTAGAACAGAGAAATCTGATCTCTTCTTGATCCAGCTCTGACAGCCAGTATTCTAGCAGGAGTCTCAGACTCATCGCAGGCTGCAGAATCTGACCTGTCACGCTTGACTTAATGATTATATTTTTTCTAGCAAGGCTGCATGGTTTAGCACAATTAGATATTTATGACTTTTAAATTCCAATCCTCGGGGTGGTATTTGATATGCAAGTTTTCCAGACTACTGAATAGCGAGTGGGTGTTTTAATAACATTATCATATGGGATAAAAATGCTCGACACGGAATGCTTCCTGTACTCCATCAGGTCTATATAGAGAATCATTTTGTTTAGTCTTCTGAGGCTCTCATTTCAGCTCTCCCACTTACAAGTCTGGGATATCCTTCTGCTAGCATGTACTAAATCAAACCTGTCCCGACCTAAATACCTGATGGCCAAGGGCACGTAGCAGGATGTGGCTGAGTCAATGTAGATCATTTCCTGCTTGTGCTTGTCACGTGCATTGGTTCACCAACCGATAAGATTTTGGATTTTTGAAATTTATGTGCTGACTGAGCCTTTCCACCAATTCGTTACGGCATCCTGTGTCTCCTTTGTTGTTCTGTGCCCAGTTCCTTGTTCTTTGGTTAGGACTAAATACACAACAGCTAAACTGGCCAAGTTCCCATCAAAGCTTCAGCCGTCCTGAGTAAAGAATATGACTATTTCTTGATGCACCGGTGATGTTTGAGGGTAGAGGCTTCTTTCTAAAATGCTTCCAGAATTATGCTTATTGCACAGTGACTGACAACCAGGAGAAGATGGAGAATACTGAGGTGTGGACACAAATCACTGAGGGGAGATGTACACTATCAGCACCTTTGTCTGTGTTTTGTTTGTATATTCTCTGGAGCTCTGGTTGGAGCTCAGGAGCTGTGAGAAGGGCAAACACACTCCCTTGACACTTTTCGCACAGTGACACAGCCTAAAGTGCTCATTTTGAAGGAATCAAGATAAGTAGTGAACAGAGATAGAAGCCGAGTAGATCTTTTGAAAAATTCGTTTGCTTATTTTAAAAATTCATTTTCTTAGGACACTAGGTTGTATAATTTAGGGTGCCAGCTTCTATTTTTCCCCAATCTTTTTTCTTTTAATTTATTATTATTTTCTTTATTTACATTTCAAATGCTATCCCGAAAGTCCCCTATGCCCCACCCCCGCCCCTGCTCCCCTACCCACCCACTCCCACTTCTTGGCCCTGGCCTTCCCCTGTGCTGGGTCATATAAAGTTTGCAAGACCAAGGGGCCTTTCTTCCCAATGATGGCTGAATACGCCATCTTCTGCTACATATGCAACTAGAGACTCGAGCTCAGGGGGTACTGGTTAGTTCATATTGTTGTTCCATCTACAGGGTTGCAGCCCCCTACAACTCCTTGGGTACTTTCTCTAGCTCCTCCATTGGGGGCCCTATGTTCCATCCAATAGCTGACTGTGAGCATCCACTTCTGTGTTTGCCAGGCACTGGCATAGCCTCACAAGAGGCCTCTATATCAGGGTCCCTTCAGCAGAATCTTGCTGGCATGTGCATTAGTATCTGGGTTTGGTGGCTGATGATGGGATGGATTCCTGGATGGGGTAGTCTCTGGATAGTCCATCCTTTCATCTTAGCTCTAAATTTTGTCTCTGTACCTATATCCTTTCATGGGTATTTTGTTCCCATTTTGCAAAATGTTTCTTGGGTATTCTAAGTTTCTGGGCTAATATCCGCTTATCAGTGAGTGCATATCTAGTGACTTCTTTTGTTATTGGGTTACCTAACTAAGGATGATATCCTCCAGATACATCCATTTGTCCAAGAATTTCATAAGTTCATTGTTTTTAATAGCTGAGTAGTACTCCATTGTGTAAATGTACCACAGTTTCTGTATCCATTCCTCTATTGAGGGACATCTGGGTTCTTTCCAGCTTCTGGCTATTATAAATAAGGCTGCTATGAACATAGTGGAGCAGGTGTCCTTATTACCAGTTTTTCCCCAATCTTTCAGGCATAGATTATTGTACTACTTTTTTCATCCTTATAGCAATGGTTCTCAACTTAGCTAATGCTGTGACCCTTTAATACGTGCCCTCATGTTGTGGTGACCCTTGACCAAAAAATGATTTTTGCTGCTACTTAATAACTGTACTTTTGCTACTGTTCTGTGTTTTCAGATGGCTTTAGGCAACTTGTCTGAAAGGGTCATTCAACCCCTCAGAGGGATTGAGAACCACAGATTGAGAACCTCTGCCTTATAACTTTTACTTGACAATGTTTTTTTCTGAATGCTTGCTTTCCTCAATAACAGTACACAACACGTCAATTTATATATAATGTAAAACCCTATGGTCACAGTAGAGAAAAACTATTTTAATGATAACAGTGTCTTGCATTCAAGTAGGCTTTACATAGTTCAAAATATTGTATCTTTTTTTTGTGTGTCAGGTAATCAGGCGGAGCCCCCATTCCTTAAGAGTTTATACCTTAACAAAGTTAACCCCTTTCACCTTTTCTCTCTTTTCTTTATTGTTTTTTGCAGTCTTCTTATTCTTTTTAAAATTTATGGGCACATTTTATTAGACCTAAATCTTTAAAAACACACTGAAGAAGAACTAAGCATGCTCTTGTCCTTTGGAGGACGCGTGATCCTCTGATAAAGTCACTTCATACAGTTGTATGAGCTCCATTTTTAGGCCCATTACCACTGAGTCGCACTAACATCCACAATCTTTATTAGTCTCTGAAAATTATATTTTTTATTTTTCTCTCACTGATGAAGCCGAGATTCTTATTGTGTATATTCTCATTAATGAGACAGAGACTCTCAGTTTGACATTTACTCATCACTGTCTGTTGTATTTTTATTTTTCCAAATTAACCACTCATGCCTTTTGTTTGCTTTTCTTCTTTAATATCAGGCTTAGAATTCTTCGTACGGAACTCCCAGAGTCGAAATCTTTCCCCGGATAATTGTTTGTTTGTTTTTTTAATGTCATCCACGTTTTTACTGTGTGGGAGCTTAAAATTAATTGCAAAAGTCTCTTTCAAAATTTTCATTTTTAACTCTTGAGTTTCACATACTTAAAAATGGTTATAGATATTGAAATATAAAATGTAAATATGTTCCATTATTCAACCTATGCCATTTTATTACAAATTTAACATCTCTAATCAACTTGCAGCATGTTTTTGTATGTGTGTGGCAGTAAATGTTTAAAAAAAGATTTTTAAGACAAGGTCTTTTTTTAGAATTATTTATTTTATGTATATGAGTACACTGCAGCTGTCTTCAGAAACACCAGAAGAGGACATTGGATCCCATTACAGATGGTTGTGAGCCACCATGTGGTTGCTGGGAATTGAACTCAGAACCTCTGGAAGAGCAGTCAGTGCTCTTAACTGCTGAGCCATCTCTCCAGACTGATATATATGTTTATTTTCAAAAATCCAATGGATTTTTGCATCATTACTTGTTAAACAACACATTGTTTGCTCGTTAATTCTGTATGCTCTCTTCACCTTACTTGAACATGTCGATAATTTCTATCATGGTGATTAATTTTGTATCAGAACTATACTTATTGTGTTGCATAGTAAAACAATAACCGTTTCAAACATAAAAATTTCATGATAGCAGCTTCATGCATTCATTTGTCATCTTTACAATGCTGACATGTCTTTCAGAATGCCATCTCTGCATTTGTCATATTTTTCTGGTTGTTGCTAAATGGTTCAGATATATTGTGTGTTTCTCTTTGATTTTACAGTCAGGCACCCAGTTATTTCCTTTGCAATAGTAAATGGCATATTTCTATTAATTGCATCTTCATTTGTTAATATGCACACATTTCTTATCAAACTTCAACCTTCGATTGTTGAATTGTTCTTTTAAACTCCATTCAGTTTATTTCTATGTCATAGTGCACTTAACTACGGTCTTAAATGATTTTAGAATGTGATGGATTTAATGAAAACCTCAGGATGCAAACTAGAGTGGGTAGGGAGGCAAGGAGTACCTCGCGGAGAACCTGGAGAATGGTGGAAGTATGGTCACAACACATCATATGAGCCTCTCAAAGAACTAATAAAATGAGAAAAATGTCAATATCCACATTTTGCTGAAAAGATCATCATGCCAAAGGCTATGGGTTTTCACTCTAAACTAGAATTTTCTTTCCTTAGAGCATTTTATATCTTTACGTTTATTTTGTAACTATAGAACTAGAGTCAGACTCCAAATCTTTACTACAATTACCTCCTGATGTGGTGGGGGAATGCCAAAACAAACTATGGTAAATATCCCCTTAACTTCAGTGTTCTCCTGTGCTAGAAGGCTCTGGGAAGTCCATCAGTCACTGAAAGCATTCCAAATATTTTTTGTTTTTATTCTATTCTAAGGTACTTCTAAGTTACTTGGGTGAGCTGTGTAGGTTTTGCCAAGTGTTGCAAGACTGTATTGAGATGAATTCCCCCCAAAGTTGTGACACCAAGAAGGAACCTTAAAGGAGGAGCAGGGCTGGGAGAAGAGCCTTGTTTGTTTAGCATGATGGCAAGTCACCTACATGTCTGTAACTTAAGAGGTCTACTTCAGAGAACTGTAATTGTTTATAATTACAAGTATTGGTTAATGTATTGATGACATTTCCAAGTACCAATGAAAGATAGACAGACTGATTGATGATAGCTAGACAGACAGATAGATGATAATTAGATAAATAATAGACAGACAGACAGACAAATTGGTAATAGAGTGAGAAAGAAGAAAAAGTCCTTGGACAGGGACTCTAAGAGCCTTTAGTGTTTACCAGTATAGGAGAGTAAAGGAACAATGTCATTGAAAAAGAAAGAGGGAGAGCATTTGCAAAAGTCTGAGGAAGATGTAGTTGAGGTAGATGGTGTGAGCTTCATGATTGGGTACCTCTGAGGGTCATGATTAGAAAGGCAAGAAGCGCCAATTTAAATAAGGAGTCTGACGGCACATATTCAACCACGTACCACGTTCATGTGTTTAGCAAGTATCACGGTGGTTCTTAGGAAAATATTTGTGGTTGTGAGATGTAGAATGAGGCACCCCACCTAACTCTTACCCCTTGAAAGTCATTTTTTACTCGAAAGACTGACAGTAACTGACGCTTTTCAGATTTGAGGCATTTGGCAGACATTTTCTTGAAAAATAATAAGCATGAACCTTCAAGTTTCTACTGAAAGCTTACGTATTTCTTGCCATTGACAAAATTTGATCTTTCAAAGAAAAAAAAAAGAGAGAGAGGTTCAGAAGGCTTGTCCCCACCACCATGATCCTGATGGTTTGCCAGCAGAGAGGGTTTTTTGATGACAGATTGAGGTGCTGTGAACAGATGTGGTCAACTGGAAGCTCGATGTTAGAGTCTGAGAACACTTCGAGGCTATGCATAATCCGATGAGTGTTTTTACAGGTATGCCTACACAAAAACCCATGGAAAAATCTAGATTTTCATGTATCTGTATATCAAAGAACTCACCAAAGTGGTTGTAATGGCACAGTGCAGCTATCACTTGATAGTTGAATGAACTTTTAACTGTTAAGTTTCAGTATCATACTGATGAGCAATGAGGGACCACCATCATTTGAAAGTTAAAAAACTGTTACATATCTGCATATGACCATCTTTTTTCTTGTATTTCATCCAAAAGAGCATATGTGCGGTAGGAACTTGAATGCCGAAGTGGGAATGATAACACAGCTGGTTTTAATTAGGCTGCGTGTTGAAGCTGTATTTAGAACTGCTGTGCCGCTGTTCTAGTCGGTTTCTATGGGGGAATACATGGCTACTTTTTTTTTTTTTTTTAAGTATACTGTCATGCTGGTATGTGATGAATCTGCTATAAAAACCACTGAAATGTTTTAAAATTCTCAACTCTAACATGGAAACTATTACACACTAAAAGCATATTTATTGTCCCAAGGTGTCTGGAAAGTGTAAGTTGCTCTTGTGGCCCACACTTGAGTTTGGAGGCACTGAAGGTCCCAGGGAGGAAGAAGAGCCGGGCGGGCAGTGCATGTGACCGGGATGTGATGAGGTCTCCGCTCTAGTCTCTTATCTTTCTGTTGGGTGGGTTGAGTATCTTTGATTTCTAAGTGTTCACAAACACAGATAATGCATTTAGTCATCTTTATGACTGAGACAAACCACAAATATATTTTCCTCAAGTTATCATCCTTTTTGTTTTTTAAACTTTTCATTTGATTCATTTAAAGAAGTTCTGTTTAATAAGTCTGAGATTTTTTTTTTAAAGATTTATTTATTTATTATATGTAAGTACACTGTAGCTGTCTCAGACACTCCAGAAGAGGGCGTCAGATCTCATTACGGGTGGTTGTGAGCCACCATGTGGTTGCTGGGATTTGAACTCTGAACCTTTGGAAGAGCAGTCGGGTGCTCTTACCTGCTGAGCCATCTCACCAGCCTAAGTCTGAGATTTTTTTTCCCCCATTTTTTTAGTCTGATATGTTCCTTTATAGTAAGGTCCTGCCACATTTTCCCCATTAATTATTTATTCACTTTACATCCTGATTGTGGTGCCCCTCCAGCCCCCCCTCATACAGCTCCTCCCCCACCACACTCTTCCCTTTTCCTCTGAGAAAGGGGAGGTTCCCCCTGAATACCAACTCACCCTGGCACATTAAGTCACTACAGGACTAGGCACATCCTCTCCCACTGAGGCCAGACAAGGCAGCCCAGTTAGGGGAACAGGATCCACAGGCAGGCATCAGAGTCAGGGACAGCTTCTGTTCTAGTTGTTAGGGGGCCTGCATGAAGACCAAGCTGCACATTTGCAACATACATGTGTGCGGAGCTATGTCTCTCTGGTTGGTGGCTTCAGTCTCTGGGAGCCTCCAAGGGTCCAGCTTAGTGACTCTGTTGGTCTTGTGGAGTCCCTGTCCCTTCCAGGTCCCTCAATCCTTCCTCTACATCTTCCAGAAGACCAACGGTGCTCCTTCTAATGTCTGACTGTGGGTCTCTGCATCTGCTCCTATGTTGAGAATTCTCTGTTTAGCTCTGTATGCCATTTTTTAATTGGGTTATTTGGTTTGCTGGTGTCTAACTTCTTGAGGTCTTTACATATTTTGGATATTAGCCCTCTGTTGGATGTAGTATTAGTGGAGACCTTTTCCCATTTCATAGGCTGCCATTTGTCCTATCGATGGTGTCTTTTGCCTTACAGAAGCTTTTCAGTTTCATGAGGTTCCATTTATTAATTGTTGATTTTAGAATTTGAGCTATTGGTGTTTTGTTCAGGAAGTTATCTCCTTTGCCAATGAGTTTAAGGGTATTCCCCGCTTTCTGTTCTATTAGATTTAGTGGTTTTACACTGAGGTCTTTGATCCATTTGAACTTTGAGTTTTGTGCAGGGTAATAAATATGGATCTATTTGCATTCTTCTACATGCAGACATCCAGTTAGACCAGCACCATTTGTTGAAGATACTTTCTTTTTTTTCCATTTTATGGTTTTGGCTTCTTTGTAACAAGTCAAGTGTCTATAGGTGTCTAGATTTATTTCTGGGTCTTTGGTTTGATTCCATTGATTAACCTGTTTGTTTCTATATCATAGCTTTTATTTCCATTACTCTGTAGTATAGCTTGAGGTCAGGGATGGTGATTCCCCTTGAAGTTCTTTAATTGTACAGGATTGTTTTACCTATCTTGTTTTGTTTTTTTTGTTTGTTTGTTTTTGTTTTTTTCCATATGAAGTTGAGAGTTATCTCAAGGTCTGTAAAGAATTGTGTTGGAATTTTAATGGGTATTCCATTTAATCTGTAGATTACTTTTGGTAAGATGGACATTTTTATTGTGTTAATCCTACTGATCCATGCACATAGGAGATCTTTCTGTTTTCTGATATCCCTCTTATTTTCTTTCTTCAGAGACCTGAAGTTCTTGTCATCCAGGTCTTTCACTTGCTTGGTTGGAGTTACCACAAGTTATTTTATATTATTTGTGGCTATTGTGAAGGGTGTTGTTTTCCTGATTTCTTTTTCTGATAATGTATTGTTTGTATAAAGGCTACATTTTTGTTGTTGTTTTTGAGTTAATTTTGTATCCAGCTACTTTGTTGAATGTGTTTATCAGCTTTATTAGTTGTTGGGTAGAATTTTTTTTCTTGAGTCACTTATGTATATTATCATATCATCTGTGGATATCAATTCTTTGACTTCTTTTACAAATTATATCCCCTTGATCTCCTTTAGTTGTCTTACTGATTTAGCTAAAACTTCAACTACTATATGAAGAAATAGGGAAAGAAATAGGGAGAGAGTGGACAGCTTTGTCTTGTACTTGATTTTAGTAGAATTGCTTTAAGTTTCTCTCCACTTAATTTGATGTTGGCTATTGGCTTGCTATATATTGCCTTTAAATGTTTAGGTACGTGTCTTGTATCCCCGATCTTGCCAATATTTTTAACATGAAGAGATGTTAGATATTGTCAAAGGCTTTTTCAATAGCTATTGTGATGATCATGTGGTTTTTTTTCTTTCAGTTTTCTTGTATGGTGGATTATGTTGATGGATTTTCATAAATTAAACCATGCCTGGGGATGAGCAATGAGTTTAAGGGTATGACTTGATCATACTGTATGGTGTTTTTGATGTGTTTTTTGGATTCGGTTTGCAAGTATTTTATTGAGTATTTTTACATCATTGTTAATAAAAGATACTGGTCTGAAATTCTTTCGTGGTTGAGTCTTTGTGTGGTTTAGTTATCAGGGTGACTGTGGCCTCATAGAACAAGTTTGGCAGTGTTCCTCCTGTTTCTATTTTGTGGAATAGTTTGAGTATTAGTTTTAGCTCTTCTTTGAGAGTCTGGTAGAATTCTACACTATAAACATCTGGCCCTGGACTTTTTTTTTTTTTTTTCGTGGAGACTTTTAATGACTGCTTCTATTTCCTTAGGGGTTATAGGACTATTTAGCTGGTTTGCCTGATCATGATTTAACTTTGGTAAGTGGAGTCTATCCAGAAAATTGTCCATTTCATTTATATTTTCCAATTTTGTGGAGTATAGACTTTTGAAGTAATCTCTAATGATTCTTTGGGGTTTCCATTGTCTGTTGTTATGTACCCATTTTTATTTCTTATCTTGATAATTTGTATATTGTCTCTCTGACTTTTAGTTAGTTTGGCTAAGGGTTTGTCTATGTTGTTTATTTTTTTCAAAGAACTAACTCTTGCTTTCATTGATTCTTTGTATTGTTCCATTCATTTCTAATTTATTGATTTCATCCCTGAGTTTGAGTATTCCCTGTCATCTACTCCTCTTCAGTGTGTTTGCTTTTTTTTCTTCTAGAGCTTTCAGGTGTGCTGTTAAGTTGCTAGTATGAGATCTCTCCAATTTCTTTATGAAGGCACTTAGTGCTATGAGCTTTCCTCTTAGCACTTGTGTCCCATAAGTTTGGGTATGCGCATGTTTTGCCTTTATTTTCATTAAGATTCCAGAAAATAATTTCTTTCTTTATTTTGTCTTTGATCCAGTTGTCACTGAGTAGAAAGTTGTCAAGTTTCCATGAGTTTGTTGGCTTTCTGCTGTTTCAGTCCAGCTTTAATCCATGGTGATCTGATAAGATGCAAGGGTTTATTTCAATCATCTTGTATCTGTTGCAGCTTGCTTTGTGACTGACTAGATGCTTAATTTTGGGGAAGGCTCCATGAGGTACTGAGAAAGTTATATTCTTTTGTGTTTGGGTGAAATGTTCTGAAAATATTTGTTAGTACCATTTGATTTATAACATCTGTTAGTTTCATTATTTTTTTGCTTAGTTTCTGTTGATGCCCTGTTCACAGGTGAGAGTGTAGGGTGTTGAAGTCTCCCACTATTAATGTGTGGGGTCCAATATGTGATTTAAGCTTTAGTAATATTTCTTTTACAAAGGTGAGTGCCCTTGCATTTTATTCATAGATGTTGAGAATTGAGAAGTCATCTTGGTGTATTTTTCCATTGATGAGTATGAAATGTCCTTCTCCATCTTTTTTGATTACTTTTGGTTGGAACTCAGTTTTATTAGATATTAGAGTGGTTGTTCCAGCTTGTTTCTTGGGTCCATTTGCTTGGAAAATCCTGTTTCAGCTCTTTACTCTGAGATACTGTCTATCTTTGTTTTTGAGATGTATTTCGTGTATGCAGCAGAATGATGGATCTTGTTTCTGCATCCACTCTGTTAACCTGTGCTTTTTTATTGGAATAAAATTTTATATTGTGAATTGAGTTTGTTGATGTTGAGAGACAATAAATTGGTTAAAGTCCAATAAGTGAATATATATATATATATGTATATATATATACATATATATATATATATATATGTATGTATATATATACACACACACACACACACACACACACACACACACACACACCTATATATAACTTAGTTGATATCTGTGATCTCTTAGGATTCAAGACATCTGTCAAGGCCCTTCTGGCTTTTATAATCTCTGTTGGGAAGTCAGGTGTAACTCTGCTAAGTCTGCCTTTATATATTATTTGGCCCTTTTACCTTGCAGCTTTTATATTCTTTCTTTGTTCTGTACATTTAGGATTTTGATTATTTTGTGACAGGAGGATTTTCTTTTCTGGTACAATCTATTTAGTGTTCTGTAAAATTCTTATACACTTATAGGCATATCTTTCTTTAGGTTAGGGGTGTTTTTTATGATTTTGTTGAAGATATTTTCTGTGTGTTTGAGCTGGGAATGTTTTCTTTCTTCTATTCTTATTATTCTTAGGTTTTGGTATTTTCATAGTGTCACAAATTTTCTGGATGTTTTGTGTCATGAACTTTTTAGATTTAGCATTTTCTTTGATCAATGTATCAATTTCTTCTACTGTGTCTTCTATGCTTGAGAGTCTCTCCTCCATCTCCTGTATTCTGTTGGTGATGCTCTCATCTGTAGTTCCTGTTGTTTTCCTTGATTTTCTATCTACAGGACTGCCTCATTTTGCATTTTCTTTATTGCTTCTATTTCTATTTTCAGTCTTGAACAGTTTTATTAATTTCCTTCAGTGAATGATTGTATTTTTCTGTATTTCTTTATATTTATTTGTTTCCTTTTTAAAGGCCTCTATCATCTTCATATTATTAGATTTAAGGCCATTTTCTTATGATTCAGGTGTGCTAGGATATTCAGGTTTTGCTATACAGCAGGATAGCTGGGCTCTAGTGGTGCCATATTGCCCGGGCTTTTGTTGATTGCGTTCTTATGCTGGCCTTTAGCCATCTGGCTGTCTCTGGTGTTGGCTGACCTGTAGTCCCTGATGGCAGAAGGCCTCTGGAAGTGCAGTTAGAATTGTCCCAGGTGTCAGCAGGCTTCCAGGGATGCAGGCAGAGCTGGTAGTCCCTGGTGTCTTTAGGTCTGTCCCAGGTGGCAGCAGGCCTCCTGGGATGTAGGCAGAACTGTGGCCTAGGAAATGGACTGCAGATCTGGAATTGCAAAAAGGTGTGGACTGGAGGATGGAGCGAAAAGGGGACATCGCGGACCTCCTGGCTGCTGGGCTTGCTGGATGACCCAGTGGGCTGGGGTTTGGGGCATGGGGAATCTCACCTGGTTGTCTCAGGTGGCAGCAGGCCTCTAGGGATGTGGGGAGAGCTGTATCGTGGGGAATGGAGTGCAGAGAAAACAGGGCAGAACTCACCACAGCTGGATTTGCTCGGAGAAGCTGGCAGGCAGGGATCAGAGTGGGAGTCTCACTTGGTGGTTCCTCATGGCTGCAGCCCCTCTGGAATTGCAGGCAGAGTCGTGGACTGCAGAGAGGACCGAGCAACCTCATGTCTTCCTGGGCTTGTCTGGAGAGTTGTCTTGGCAGGGGACCGGGGCATTGGGATCTCACATGGTTGTCCCAGGGAGCAGCAGGCCTCTAGGGACACAGGCTCAGCTGTGGCCTCTGGAACGGCTTGCAGAGAGGCCAGGGTGGAGCTTGGACTTTTTCCCCATTCTTATAAAACATCACGAGTAGATTTGTGATTAATTATTAAAACATGCAGTATTTTATTAATTCTTTGAAGATGTAATGCACACACACACACACACACACCACACATATAGTATTTTGATTACATTCATTTTCCATGCCTCCTCCAATGCCTCTCACACTCACCCACCCCTCAGCTTCTTGCCTGTCCATTTATGTATCTGAATGAGTGTGGGGCCATCCACCGAAGCACAGCTTGCCTACCAGGGACCACACCCTGAAAGAAAAAGGCCTTCTCTGCAAGAGTCACCAGCTGTCCATAGCTCCTCAGGTAGGGTTGGAAATTGTGACTCTATTCCCCCCTCAGTGCTGGGATGTCGCCTACCTTGGAAAGCCTTATGCCAGCATATACAACTGCTGTGAGTTGGTTGAAACATTTGTTTGTTGTTAAGATTTATTTTTGTTTTTAAGTCTGATTCCTCTGAAGCTGGGTTTGCAGGTGGTTGTGGGAACTGGGGACAGAATCAGTGTCCTCTGCTGTGTGCATGTTGGACTGCTGAGCCATCTTTCCAGCCCACACTGGGGCACTCTTTAATGATACTTGCTTTAAAACGTATACCAGATAACCGAAAAATATCATTCATTGATACTGGCGTTTGCTATTGGCCTTCGTAAGCTCTCAGCATGATAAGTGATTTTAAAAAAATGTATTCTGGATATTGGTATTTGTTGACAGTTGCTTCCTGACTTTAGCACCAAGGTGTTATTATTAAGGTTCCATCTAGAACATTTGTTTTATAGGCTCATCACCTTGTTACTAATAGCAAAGCTGTCTGGTCCCTTGCTGTGGGGTTCAGTGCTGAGACAGTTTGCTCTCAGGACCCTCAACACCATCTCTGCACTCTGCTTTGCGTTTCTGGTGCTTTTGCGACTTCAGCCAGGGGCACGAAAGTCCATGTCTGCTGTTTCCAAGTGACCCCCTAGGTAACCGCAGGAGACGGACAGTGCCACTAGCTAGAGGACAAGGGACACAAGGCTTCTCGGCACCGCTTCAGCGTGTGGTTGTGGACAGGTTTGGCACATGCCGAGCTTGACCATTTCCCTCTTAGGATGGCTGCTATGGGTTTCCTCCAATGATCAGCTTGGAGAACGTGCTGGGAGTCCTCCTGTCTGCTGCTGGATTCCAATTCTTCTAGCTTGGGGCCTGTGGTAGGGCGGGAACTGAGGGACTGGAACTCTGTCGTGGCTGTTTCTGTCCACTGGGACCCAGTGCATGTGGTAGGACAAGTATAGCTCGGGGCTTCCAGTATGGCTGCGCTGTGGATGGTCACGGGAAACCGAGCAAGAACACGAAGTGGGACCCAGGTACCGCCGCCTCTGTCCTCTCGGTGACGCACTTCCATCAAGGAGGCTCTGTGTGACCTCCCTAAACTGCACCACCCGCTTGGGACCAATTGTGCATACCTGGGACCTGATGGGAGACAGTTCATATTCAGATCACTGTGCCACACAAAATCGTCAGCATCCTAGCACTCGGGATGCAAATCCTGGCAAACTTCTGATACTCTTTGGCAAGGCATTCTAACCGAATTGATGAGCTTGAGAGACACTGCCTCGAAAAAATAGGGTAGAGAATGATAGACCTGACCTTGACCCCTGCTCCCCAACCCTGATATATGTGCTCTTGCAAGTGTGTGCACGTCCTCTTTTGCATGGGTATATAGCCACATGGACATGTGCATATACCACATACAAATACAGACACAAAACATTAAGAATCTGAAAAGTAAAAGTGAGAGAGAGAGAGAGAGAGAGAGAGAGAGAGAGAGAGAGAGAGAGAGAGAGAGAGAGAGAAGAACTCTTAAGTGCATTAGCCTTTTCTGGGTTTTCTTTCTGTCATGCTTGTTTATTTTACAGGAATTATGTTGGAATATGAAAAAGGTGGAGAATTAAAGACCAAATGCATAGATTTACTTGAGCTCAGTCCTAGGTAAGTGAGCCATGCCCTGCAGTACGTGCTTCATACCAAAGCCTTTCAGGCGAACACCCCAATAAGGATATTGGCTGGGAGGATGCAACTTTATTATTAAAAACATAAAGGTCCTCACTCTGACCATTCTTCACTTTTTTTTCATTTTTCTGAGCAGGACTGTTTTGAAAGATGATCTGGCTAATCCAGAATAGCTTTTAGAATGTATTGAAGACAGAGTGGCCAGCTTTCCCTATTCGTGTAGAATAGTCACAGCCGGCACACCAGTATCGAGACATTACTATCGACCCATCGAGTCCATTCTGTACTCAGGCTCTCGGAGGTTTGCCCTACTTCCCTTCTGTGTCCCAGGACCACAGCCAGGATCCTGTAGGTCACCCAGTCTTCATGTCTCCATAGTTTCTGTCATCTGTATGGGTTCCACAGGCTTTCCTATTTGTTGGTAGCCTTAACACTTCTGAGCAGTACTGGTTACTGAGTTTCAAAGATGCAACCTAGCCTGTTGTTTCCCCAGTTAAGAAGGATTTCACAAGGCTGATGGACCATCAGAGAATGGGCAGAAGTTTGAGACCAGAGCTCCCCTTCAGCTGAAGCTCTATGTGAGCCCAGAGGAATTCTCTGTAGGTTAAAGTACCCCTGATTCACCGTGTAGGAAACCCTATGCAAACCTCCATTTGCCCAGGCAGAGCCAGTATGTCACATGGACCAGTAACATACTGAATTGAAAAAAGCTACAGGCTTTGTGTGGTCTTGGATTTTCTTCTACCGGAAATAAGTCTCCTTGTACGTTCCACCTATCAAGAGGAGCGCAGTCATTGCTGGCGCTTGTCCTGTTCCGGGGATTCACTCTCAGGTCCTCCTGTCTGTCCAGTGTGCACCTTTACCCACCAAGCCACCTCCCCAGCTCAAAATAACGTAATTCTTCATGTTGTAAACATAGATGCAAATTTGACATGCATGTATTTGGGGTGATTTTCAGTACTGATGTCAACACCCTAGTAGGAGAGATCCAGCAAGCAGAGCCTCTGATCACAGCGTCCCGGACAAAGCAAGTCAGACTCCTAGTGCAAAGGCTTCAGGAGAAACTCAGACAGCATTGCGACCACAACTTCTACCTGTTTAAGGTACGGTGTGCTTAGGGGACACCAGGACCATGACTGCTACCTTCCCTGTTGAAGGCGTGTGTGGGAATGCCAGGAAGGACCAATTGGGTGCTTTTTGATGTCTCTTAAGAGTCATGTCTTTTCTTAAAATATAGGGTTTTTGTTTTGTTCTGTTTTGTTTTTCTTTTTGAGACAGTGTTTCACTGTGTAGCCCTGGCTGTCCTGGAACTCACTCTAGACCAGGCTGGCCTTGAACTTTGAGACCCACTTGCTTCTGTCTCCTGAGTCCTGGGATTAATTGCGTGTGCCACCGCCGCTCCTGCTATGTTTACTTTTTATTTTTTTTTCCTAGAAAAATACTTGTTTGTGGTTTTAGTATTTCACATGTATTTTGCCAAGACTAACCCTCCAATAGGTATTTGTTGAAAGAATGAGTGATTCTCAAAATACTAACTCTTGAGAAGTTCAAGAAGGACTTAAAGTAAAATTACTTCTCCTTTTTTTCAGATTATTAAAATTATTTTCTAGTTAGAGTACTTCCAAGAAGTTGTATTTCATGACATGTCAACATTTTTCCATTTTCGACTTTATTGTGAACTAAACTGCAAGCAGTGAATTGTTGACCAAAGATAGTAGAAGTATGCCTTTTTCCCTTTATGTTTCTGAACAAACTAGAAATATAACAAATGCATCCATGAAATTACTTAAGAACAGCTTTTAAAATAAATTAAGAATGTTCTAAGATTCTTTTCATGCTATACTGAATTACCATTTTGTTTTAGGTATTGTTGTCATCATCATCGTTATAAAAATCACATTCTTATTTAGCAATTTAGCATTCATTGGTTCTACCTGATAAAAATATACAGGTTCTCCTTGGTCTCCATCTAGTCAAGTTCCTAGACTATGAGACGCTTCATTCTTCATTTTCTCCAGTAGGTGGCAATGTTTTATCACAAATATAAGCTGTATATCTACCGTGACCCGTAGTTTCTCATTCAAGAGAACATATTTGATAGCAAAAAGGAAGTTGTAGTTTAGAAGCAGATCTATCTGATGCTGACCCCAGTTAACCACTCAATCAATCAGCTATTCAGTTACTATATTTATTCAATGACCATCCATTTAGCATCCACTAACTGATAGATATGGTAGGGGTTCAAAGATAAATGAGGCATTTTAGGATTAAAATTAGTTAATAATGCAGTGTAAAATATATTTGAAACATATTTAAGGTTTTTTCTTATGTACACTGTTCAAATTTCCATAGAAAACCATATGTAGGGTGTATAAAACAGTGTGCCATGTGGAATCCTCTTCAGTAACCACAACTCATCTTAATAGTAAATTTATATTGACAGAAAGTGAGTCAGTTACTTCTTGCAATTGTCTGTGGCTACTAAGAGTACAGTTTATCTTTCATTCCTAGTTTGTTTGACTATTGAGTATCTTGTCCATTTACTACATATGGCTAAGAATACATCAAAAGTCACTGCTTGTTTGAAGTTAAAATAGATAGACTTAATTTGGTGTGAGTCCAAAATAAATGGTGTTTCCTTCTGTTGAAGGTTCTCAGAGCACACATATTGCCATTGACCAATGTGGCACTCAACAAAGCAGGCTCCTGGTAAGGTCCTCTTGTTCTTTTTAATTTGTGGCAATTAGGATGAACATTTCTTAGGGTTTCTCCAATAGTTCAGTTAGTTACAGGCCTGATGGGCCCATCCCTTGGATATCCTGATTCTACTAACTGCGGAGGAGGGATGCAAGCACTTGTTCCCACTTCTCTGACCCAAGTTTTCTATTTGTTTATCTACTATTGTGTGAGAGGCACCCAGAGTGCTATAGCCGAGAAGACCTGAGCAGACCATGTGGGTGCCTGGCTTGTTGCCTGGCTACAGGAGCTGCCAATCAGGGGCAGCACCTTGGCTATCTGGGATGGGTTGGTTCAAAGAGGGCCTTTTCTATCTAGCTTTGCGTTTTGGTGTACAATGCCTAGAATCACCAATGCCGTGTTCAGAGAATGCTTTGCTCAGCTTCGGATCTGAGGGTCTGGTTAGGAAAGTTGAGATAAAAGGATGGTTCCCATATACGGACATGCAAGTATGCATTATCAGTTCACTGGGATTGCTATAATAAGATAGCCCAGGCCAAACAGCTGTCAAATAGACATGCATTTTTATACAGCAGAACGTAATTACAGACAGTGTAGAGTGTAGGGGAAGAGAGGGTGAATGATAGAGTTTGAAGTTATGATCTAACAACTGGAAGTATCATCCTAATTGCATTGCAGAATTTGCAGTTTCACAGAAGTCATCATAATGCATACTTTTAATTGTATAAGAATATAATAAAAATAGATTTATGGATTTTTTTATTTAGTAAGTTTTTAAGTCAAAGAATTTGAAACTGTTCTTTGTTCTGAATGTATGATTTCCAATATTAAAAGGCATACCAGGGGATAATAAAAGTAGGAAAATAATAACAAACAGAAAGCCAAAACCAAGGTATCTATGAGTACAATGCCTGCCATGCTCACCACACCCTGCAATGTTGATATTCCCCATGTTAGCTTTATCACTGGAAGCTACGATCGGACGTGCAAGGTGTGGGACACGGCATCTGGAGAGGAGTTGCACACTCTGGAGGGTCACAGGAATGTGGTTTACGCCATAGCCTTCAACAATCCGTATGGGTATGTCCATCTATCCCTTCATCCGCTCACCCCTCCATCACTCGTGGTCCCCACCTACTGGCTGATGAAGGGAAGAAAGACGATTGTAATTTACTGTGCTTCTGCAGTGGGAAGTGGTTCTCACTCTATAGCATACTGTTTTGGCTCTGGGGAGAGTGACACTCATCTGCCATATAACATGGCTTCTTTCTTTTTTTTTTTTTTTTTTTATTATTATTTTCTTTATTTACATTTCAAATGCTATCCCGAAAGTTTCCCATACCCCTCCCCCCACCTCTGTCCCCCTACCCACCCACTC
>NC_034594.1:61305245-61306388 GCF_900095145.1 Mus pahari
ATGGCCTAATCGGCCATCATTGGGAAGAGAGGCCCCTTGGTCTTGTAAACTTTATATGACCCAGCACAGGGGAAGGCCAGAGCCAAGTAGTGGGAGTGGGTGGGTAGGGGAGCAGGGGTGGGTGGGTGGGGTATAGGGAACTTTCGGGATAGCATTTGAAATGTAAATAAAGAAAATAATAAATAAATAAATAGTGGTCATAAAAAATTTAAAACATATGTTCAATTTAGCCTTCTAATTTCAGTTTTTAAAGCACACACACACAAAGACATGAGAGAGAGGGGGGAGGGCAGGGGAGAGAGAGAGAGAGAGAGAGAGAGAGAGAGAGAGAGAGAGAGAGAGAGGAGAGAGAGGAGAGAGAGGAGGGAAGAGGAAGGGGAGATGGAGTGAGGAAGGGAGAGAGGAAAAAGAAGAGAGGGAGGGAGGGAAAAGCCAAGGTGCACATGTGTAGGCCAGAGGACATTTCCCAGGACTCACTTCTCTTCTCTTACCACTGGGGATCCACAGACCAATCTCAGGCCATTGTGCTCACCTCAGAACCATCTCTCCAATTTTTCTCATCCCATTTCAAAGAAAACAAAGCTAAAGAGTGGGACTTCAGTCAGGTTTTCAGCACGGCTGATTAATTTATTGACCCAGGGTCAGTTTAATGACTTCAGAGTCCTTGGCTCTCTGTCACAAGGTTGTTGTTGTTGTTTGTTTAACAACTGACCCCTCACAATGACTTCTGAGGTAGATGGAATCTGGCTCAAACCTCAAACCTCACATCTCCCATTCACGTGTGTGTTGTTATGTGTGCCTTAATAATTGAAATTAAAAAAAATAAGGTTGAGATATCTACTATCTCTCTTTCTGGCAACTAGAACACAGCAGTAAGTACCTGAAGGACTAAGGGGAGGGGACCCCTGGCTTGGGTGTCTTTACAGGTGCCTCACAGGATGCCTAGCCCTGACTTCAGGAGCCTGATGACCAGACCGGGATGAGGGAGTGGCACCAGCTTTGGTCATACCGGGATGAGGGAGTGGCACCAGCTTTGGCCATACCGGGATGAGGGAGTGGCACCAGCTTTGGCCATCCCAGGGTGAGGGAGTGGCACCAGCTTTGGCCATACTGGGGTGAGGGAGTGGCACCAGCTTTGGCCAT
>NC_034594.1:61306513-61308843 GCF_900095145.1 Mus pahari
TGAGGGAGTGGCACCAGCTTTGGCCATACCGGGGGTGAGGGAGTGGCACCAGCTTTGGCCTTTAAGCTGCTGATTCACCAGCTTGCCTATAGCCAGTGTGTCTCTGCAGTGACTGTTTCCCCCAGCTGGGCACAGGGCTGGGGTCAGCACATGCTGTGGGGTCACACTCTCTCCTGCAGGACTGGGCTGCTCACAGAGGCTGTGAACAGGAGAGCAGGACAGTGAATGTGCCTTCCACAAGGCTTGCTTTGGCAAACTGAAAAGAGTCAGAAGGCCACCGCGGAGGCAGGGGACCCTCAGTCCTCACAAGGCGTGCAGGCTTCTTTGACAAGAGTGGCAGAGGGCAGCAATGGAGTCTGTGACATTGTTTGCACTTAGAGTTTTACATCCTAGTTAAAACAATAGACGTGGGTTTCTTCTGTCATTGTGTCTTTTAAATCACTCCCCAAACACCTTAAGTATGATGGCACACTCAGCGCATGTGGGGACGGTGAACACATTAACTAGTATAATTAAATTGCAGAGAATTGACTTTGATGCATACATTTTTATAGTATAATGAAATTTTTATGGTACTTAATTAAACTAACTTGTAGAAATGAAAAAGTATTGAAATGGCAAGTGATGCCGCTTTAATACTGGTGTAGCGTTTCATTTTACTGGGTGTTCTTTACTGTCTATTTAACTGGCACGATATTCTTGTGTTTGTGAACATTTTGTAGAGACAGGCATATATTCTGGTGGTTCTATTAAATCCTACCTATGCCTCTGATGAAAATTCACATGTCAAATTATGAAAAGAGTTGTCTCCACCTGATGATTTATTTATGAGCTAAAGTATGGTTTTCCTTTGCACATCATTTCATTTGGGGTTCGGAGAATGAATCTGAGACATCTATCAAAGAATAAGGTGGGGTGTGTATGTGTTTGTACCCACACATTTGTGTCTAAGTTCGTGCAGTGTATGTGTGCGTGTGTGTGCGCGTCATGTGTGTGCGAGCTCAATGTTTGTGTGTTTTATAATGCTGAGGGTAATTTTTGATTCAATACTGTAATTCTTCAATCACTGAACTATTATAACATAATTATCTTTTATGATATGATGTCATAAAGACATATAGAACAGTTTGTAACTGAATACAAATTGACCAGGAGATAATGGCAACTTGAGATTGGTGCGTTTGAAGGGCAGGAAGGCTAGCAAATTGGACTGAGATATCTCTCAAGGCTTGGAGCTCATGTTGAGTGGGAGTTAAAAAGCAGCAGGAAGTGGAGGCAAAGTGGAGCCCAATTGGCCTAGATGCCAGGAAGCTATTGGGCGTTCTGTGGGTACTCACCAGGATGAGCTGCCCTTGTGCACCCACAGAAAGGTCCTTGCTTCGCCTGTCAGAGTGACTGCAGATGCAGTGACTGGGTGGCCTGAGACCAGAGGAAAAAGGCATGACATCAGCGTTAGTCTGGACACACATAAGCTGTGTCTGTCCTGAACACTTATGACTTTCTTCAGTGTGCGTGCTTTGGGCCCTATGACCTGGCCCTTATACTTTAAAAAGTGAGCTTACAGCAGGATAACGTGTGATGACAGTGTAGGGACCGAGAATGTCATTCAGTGGTCGAACACTTGCTGAGCATAGGCAAGAGCCCGAGCTTGGAAAAGAAAAGTGAAATCACTGGAGAAAGAACAGAAAACAAATACTTAAGATTATAAAATAAAATGAAATAGAATGTCAGGCACAGTGGTGCATGTCTAGAGTCTCAACACTCTGGAGGCTGAAGCAAGAGAGTCTTGAGATTAAAGCCAGCCTAGACTGGCTTTACTGAAGTTAGGTAGTTATGTCATGAGATTCTGTCTGAAGCAAACCAAAGCAAACCAAACCAAAGAACCACAACAGATAATCCAACTAGTAGATTTTATGAAAGAGGTAAATGTGGATTGGGAGTGAAATGAAAGATTTCAGTACTAAGATTAAGTGCTAAGATAGTCAGGCCAACCTCTTTGTGGCCTTTGAGTAATGGCAATACTGTACTAAAGTCAACACAATATTTTGTTTGAAAGGGACTCAGGTCTTTGTGTGTGTGTATGTGTGTGTGTGTATGCAAGATGTGTATTTCAGGTATGTTTTTTGATATAAAGTCTCTCATTAGCCTGGAGTTTGCTGAGTAGACTGGGCAGACGGCCCAAAGCCCCAGGGATCAGCCTCAGAAACACCTCTTCCACCGTGCTTGGATGTTTCTAAATTTTTTAATTTTAATTTTTAAATTATGTGTATAAGTTTATGTGTGTGCATGTTTGTGCGCGTATGCCCTCTCTCCCTCCCTCCCTCCCTCCC
>NC_034594.1:61309531-61340580 GCF_900095145.1 Mus pahari
TGAGCATCCACTTCTGTGTTTGCCAGGCACTGGCATAGCTTCACAAGAGGCCGGTATATCAGGGTCCCTTCAACAGAATCTTGGTGGCATGTGCATTAGTATCTGGGTTTGGTGGCTAATGATGGGATGGACTCCCGGATGGGGTAGTCTCTGGATAGTCTATCCTTCCATCTTAGCTCTAAATTTTGTCTTGAACAGGGCACTCCTAACTCCTGAGTCAACTCTCCAGCCCTAATATATGGCTTTCTCATATGGGTTCTGGGCCTGGAACCTGGGTCTTCAAGTTTGTACAGCAAGTACTTAGAGTAACTGAACCATGTCATTTGCCCGTAGGATTCCAGTCTTCTAGTCTAATCCTGTCCAAATCCCTCTATACACTTGGTGTTGTTTTGTTCAGGAATCACTGAGGTCAATTTCTCAAAATCGTATCCATCAGGCGCTTGCCTAGGTCTGTCTCTGTGACATTTCTCTCTTTTGACACATATAACAGAGTTTATGTTCATGTCCATACAGATAAGACTAGATATTATTGGTGTTCATGTAGCTAATTTTCCGAAGTTACATTGTTATTATATTAATTCAACAATTGAAATAATTGCAAAGGATATTCATACCTATAATACAACATCTTTAACATCCATACTTATGAATTGATTCCACTAATTATTAGACCTTGATTTTGTTATTTATTGGAGCAAACATGAAATTTCCTATGTTTTAACAGTGTAGTATATGCCTAAGTAGTTGGTAGCTGGGTGTGTTTGGTCTGAGTTCAGTGTGTCATGCAACGTTGCTGAATTTGTTTTTAAACTTTGAAAATTTTCAGTGACAAAATTGCCACGGGGTCTTTCGACAAGACCTGTAAACTCTGGAGTGCTGAGACGGGAAAGTGTTACCACACGTTCAGGGGCCACACAGCAGAGATTGTGAGTACAATTGACACCCCAAAGCCGCCTTCGTGATGCTTTTCCTTTGAGGATCCCATCTCAAGAGTGGAGGTCACTTTTGTGTAGAATATTCAAACTTTGACTCTGCATTTTGAGTCTGCATGCATCATCCATAGCAGGGTAGATGTAATTCTCAGTACTGCAGGTTTAACTGATCACAGATATGGTTACAGTAGAGCATTCCTTGACTAAGTAGCCATGCAGCACGTGATTGGGATAGAAGCTTGATGGGCAGCCATGCTCTTTGATTTTCATTTGTTTATCATTAGAGAATTGTCTCAATGAGAGTTGATGAGGTCATCAGAGTAGCATGGGGAATGTGTACACTGATCATTTCGTGCATTTCGAAAGGATTCAGACTTGTACACATTGTCTAAAACTCAAAATAACTATTTCTTCGTACGGGGATGCCCTTGTCTCCCCTCATCTGTATCCACCCTTATGACAGTGAGATAATGACACCTGTGGAACACATGACGACCCTGGAGAATAAACAGGCTGCTTGGATTAGGAGCAAACTTGGTTGCCACCCTCCTTCAGCTCCAAGGCACATTCATTCAACAAGAGCCTGCTGCAGGGGCTTAAGGTTCTGTGTAGACTCGGCATGCTGTGGCTACTCCTCTGCAGCTTCCTGTTGCTCTCAAGCCCTTGATGTGTATTAGCTTACATTTGGCCCTAAAGAGCGCCATCTTGAGGCACAGTTAGGTAACCGGAGGCATTGACAGTAAGTTGGCCAAAGTTGAAGAAAGACACGATCTTTTCCTTTAGAGAACAGCTGTGTCACCACAGTTCCTCAGAATTTGGATACCATTTTCTTTTGCACATGGTGTCTATTATGACAATAATATAATTTCATACTCAACAACATCTATCAAATAGAACCGTTAACCACGTATGAAGAGCTAGTGAAGTGGCTCAGTTGGTAACGTGCTTGCTCGGCAGCATCACAACGGGCTGATTCTGAGCACTACATAAGCTAGAAGTGGTAGGGCATCCCGTAATCCCAGCGCCTTGGAGGTGGAGGCAGGAGAATCAGATCAAGGTCGTTCTTGGCTACACAGGGCTAGGCTAACTTGGGCTCAAGAGAAACAAAACCAAAACCAAAACCAAAACAAAACATCTGTATACATCATCTGGAAGGCAATTGTGCAATGCCTGATAGAAGTGGATGCAGGGTTTTGTCATTCAGGACGTTTCAGTTCCACAGAAGGAGGAGACACATTACCAGATACGTTCAAAGATGCATAGTTGTTGTACCTGAAGTGTGTGTGTGTGTGTGGGGACCTTAGGTTAAAGGAGTGGGGACAGTCAAGTATCCTTGGTCAATAAAGGTGTCTGGAAAGAATGACAGAGAAGTGGCTTGTGCTTTCCAGACAGGGATCAGCACTCCTCGGCACCAGAGCTGCGTACCCAGGGCTCGTTTCCTGTACTCAGATAGCTTTGTGACCAGAGACCTGACCCTACCTCTGAGATGACATGCATGGAATATGCAATATGGATGTGCCACACACTGGCTGAGTTGCCTGCTACACCTGGTCCAGGGTGAAGGGCAAAGGGCTTTTGGGATGCACAGCTTCCCCAGTTAATGACACCACACCTCTGCACATGTATTCCCAACCAAAGCCAGAATATTAAGTGGAAGTGAAGGAGCAGAAGAGGCAGGCAAAAGTCATGTGGTGGCTCTAAGGGGACTTGCATGACATACTAGGGTCTCTGGGCTTTATCTTGTGAATAATGAATGCCATGCCTTTGAGGCTTTCTAGCTGAGAGGGTTATGCCAGACTTGGTTCTTTGAGGTTATTATTATTATTGTAGTATTATTATTTTAGAATTATAAAGGAGAATTGGGAGACAGGTAAGACCCGAAGTAGTTGGGGATCTTACTGCTATCCAAGTGATCCAATGATGAAGGCTGTCCTAAGGCAGATGGGGCAGGGAGAAATGTTATTGAAGTGGAGAGAGAGGTGCTTGGTAACCGCATAGATTTGAGTAATGAGGAAAGGGGAATCCAAGGTGATTCCTTGTTTGGGAGTTTATGTTATTGCCAGTGCCCTTCCTTAATTCTGTGCCTAAGAGGTCGTCACATGACTTTTGAGCATTAGAGAGACTGAGCAAAGGTACCATGTAATAAGCATCCGTTTGTCAGTCACTGTTCTACCACATCACTACGGAACACAGGAAGATGGTACATTAATAACATTGGGTCCCCAGATTTAAGAAAGAAGGCCCTTAGAGTAACTTCGCCAGTCTCTAATATACTGTTCCTAGCTCCTGTGGTTGGGTGATGAGGCAGGGAGGGTAGATGACTGCAAGCCCTTACTGGATAGAGTTAACATTTGCATAGAGAGTGCACTTGATAGATCAGTGTTGAGTATACTGAAGGTGTTGATGCTTCCCACATGAGCAGTTGAGTGGTAACGATAGACCAGGAGACAAGGCAGAGGATCAGGGAAATGGATGGTATCCTGGGTCAAGGAAGGGGTGGCAATAGAGGAAGCCAGATGAAAGTACTCAGGCATTGTAACCAGAGATGGACTACTTGGTGATGAAGATGTAGCCATAGGCACAGTTGCTAATGGGAAGATCAAGGGCATGAGTCTGGAGGTACTGGAAGGACTGCCTCCAGGAAGGCCATCCAGGATATGGCATTGACAAGGTGAGCCAGAAGCCACAGAAAACTACCGGAAAGCATCCTCAGAAGGACTGTGATCACAGCTGCAAGGACACCAGAGAGCTTGAGACCTGCAGGAGATGATGGGCTGTGCTTTGGCTCTCCTTCTGTGTTCTGCAAACTGGGAGGGGAGCCTGTGTCAGAGCAGGTAGCACAGGAAGAATAAGGCCCCTCCTTAGGAGGAGATTGCCCAGGTGTCTACCTGGGGATAACAGGTTTCTCACTGTTGATGGCTTAGTGTGGTCGCACAGAACATGCTAAATCTGCTAACTCTGCTAAGGGAATCTCAAGAGTCTTCATGCATAATTAAATGTCCAAAGAGTCAGGATTCCAAAGTTCCCTGTGGTTTTCTTTCTTTGTGTTGTAGGTATGTTTATCATTCAACCCTCAGAGCACAGTGGTTGCTACTGGAAGTATGGATACGACGGCCAAACTATGGGACATTCAGAATGGAGAGGAAGTGGTCACTCTAACCGTATGTCCATATCATTCATAAGCCCATCATTTGTGCTAATTATTAGTTATGTTTTGCTATAAAATGAAGGCTATGTGAGAAGAAGTTTTTGAGCCACTGGCTTTTAAATTGTGGGAGATGTTACTGCTGGCTTGCTGAATACTGGGACAGAAACAGGTGAAAATGCTGGAGAAATCAAAGAGGTTTTGTATTTTTTAATGATGTAAATCACATAATCTTAGCACCCCTCCTCTATCTGGCTGAAAGAGAATGAGTAGGAGCTATGTTTGGAAGATGCAGAGTGGCAAAGCCACTCGAGAAGATTCTTTCTGAGATTATGCATTCTCTTCCTTCCCTTTCATGTTCAGCTTAGAATTCTGGGTTACACTGAATAAGCAGGGTGAGGGACTGGAAGCACAAAGACCACAGGGCATGACCCACAGAGAGGATGCCCGTGGGTTTCAGTCTTGCGTGTTACCACCACAACTCTGACACCTTCCCTGAACCTGTAATCTTCCTCTTCATCCCACCCAGCCCAAGTGGTCACAACTGAAATAAGTTAACTTCCTGTCGTAAGGAGTGGGAATCATCGGATAGGGGCTCTGTCCTCCTCGTCCTTTTAAAAGTATAAGTGAAATTTAAAAACTCAAACCAAGCAAATACAAACAGGATACTTTCTCCAAGAAAAGTAAAAGAGGACTGAAGCAAGAAGAGAAAAAAAATCTTAAGTTGTTTCGACAGCTTTTCTTTTTAAAATCTGAGACTCCAGCATCATTAATGTCCGTATGGAACAGAATTTTCGGATTGCCCTTTCTTTCAGGAACACGGAGTTTCATTGTGTCTGTGGTTTCAATGTATTTTTTTTCTCCTGCTGGCTCTGCTTCCCCTGCTTGGTAGACTGGGTTCTGCTCTGCACATGCGCACCATCTGCTGATGGAAAGCACCCGCTCTGCACATGCGCACCCATCTGCTGTTGGAAAGCACCCGTGTGCGTGCTGGGTGTTCAGCTATGCTTCAGCTTGGCAGCAGGTCCATTTGTAAATGAGCTTTTAAATTATTTTATTATTTAAAAATATAACCAAAGGTTGAGGAGCTATCGAAGTGGGTAAAGTCCTTCTGAGTAATCATTGGACAGTGGGGTTGGATTCCTTACATTCAAGCACATGTCCGGTGTATAACAGGTTACAGATGTGTAGAGACAGATAGGTCCCGCGCACTTGCTGGCCAGCAGACCTAGTTTAACAGTTCTATATCTAGTGAGAGACTGTCTTAAAAGTACTAAGTTGGATAGTGATGAGGAAATATATATGAAATTGACCCCTGGCCTCCTCAGAGGCCTCCATAGGTAAGTGCACACACATACATGTGCACATATATGTGCATCACACACATACTTGCACGCACACTTGCATATACACATAACACACAGAGATACACACAGACACATACACATACAGACAGACAGAGAGACAGACAGAGAAAAGTGAAAGGGGAAGAGAGAAGGGGAAGGGGGAGGAGGAGGGAGACGAAAGGGGGAGAAGATGGAGAGGGAGTGAGGGAGAGGGAAAGAAAGATCCTAGCAGTTCAAAGGTTGAGTCAGGAGGATTGTGTGTTTAAGGCTATAGTACAAAAGCAAAACAAAAGAAAACTACTAGAAATAAAAGTAATTGTATTGACTGAAATGATTAGGAAAGTGCAGCTGATACCTTAAATGAGATCTTATTTCTAGACTCTCAGATATCGCTGTAGGAGGAACTTCTTCATATGATGTCCGTACAGTGGGATGCTCAGGACTAGCTTGTGAAGAGGGAGACTCAGATCACAGACAGTCGTGGACACTGCCTACCATTGACCAGTTCACATCACCCCATCACAGGAGTCTCTTCTTTTTTAAAGTCACTAGATTGTCCCATCTACTGTTGTCTCTTGCCCACCACTTATTATCATGTCTGTATGAAAATGGCTGTTTAACTCTTTCCAAGACAGTGTAAAAGACCCCTTCTAATTTCCCCAAATGTATCCTTTTGTTTATAAAACAACCCAGTCCTGCCCTACATCTTGTTCTGCAATGAACCTGATTGAACTGTGCAAGACAACAAGCTTTGCTGATTGACTCTGCAAACGTCACAGAATTCTGGCCCCTCAACTTTCTTGTCACCTTGCAGAGAAAGTGGTGCATGTGTGCAGTCCCTCCTAGCCCAGCCCAGCCCAGGCAGATTTCCTGTTACTCTCTGTAGCTCTCTCTTCTCTACCATCTTTTAGATGATACTATACTCTTATCCACTACATAAGTACTCATCATTTATGTGCTCTTATCTACACTTGTAGATGATTGTATCTGTTCTTTTTTCCAGGGTCATTTGGCAGAAATCATTTCCTTGTCGTTTGACACCTCAGGAGACAGAATCATCACAGGGTCCTTTGACCACACAGTTGTAGTATGGGATGCCAGTACTGGAAGGTAATTTTCTAGATACTTTCCACCTTTGTCAGTGGTTAAGAAGATTTTGTGTTTTGTATTAGCTTAGCCTTGTTCAAGCTGGTTGTGGTTTAAATTCTGAAGGAGTATAACTCATGGTTGATTATTACTTCTTAAACGTGTTTTAGTAATTTGCCTGCATGTATGTATGAATGCCACAATTCATCTGGTACTGTCATGGTTGAAAGCCAGCATGTAGGTCTGAGGAACCGAACTTGGGTTCTTGGCAAGAGCAGCAAGTGGTCTCAACCATAAACCATCTCTCCAGTTCCCATAGTTGATCCTTTAGTGTATTTCTGATAAACAAAATAAGTGATTTTCCCCAATTCTGGGGAAATAATACAAGGCAGCAACACAGAGGAGAATCTTATAAAGAGCTTGGTTATGTAGCTGTTATTAGTCCCATGTTCTTTATAATCAAGTTTCAATGACATCTTATTATGCTAAGGCTGAATATCATGAACTTAAACTCATAGCTAATTTCCTAAACTTAATTTAGCCCAAGAACTTCAATTTCCTTTCTGATGGTTGTTGGCCTTACTTTGTTGACAAGCTAGCTGAATTAGCATGTCTGCATTGGAAAACCCGACCCGTGGGCTCCGAATTTTGATAGAGAGATTCATTACCAACGCTACCATCCAAGAGATATTGAACAAGGCATGAGGGGAGGATGGGGCTTTCAACCATTTGATGCACAGCTCCTGAGTGCCCATGGGGCTGTGGAACCCACTCATGTGTTTTCCTTTATCCATGAATTACTTAGCTAATCAATTCCTTTTGGAGTCAGAGTCTCAAATAGCTCAGGCTGGCCTCCAAGCCAACTCTCTCTGTGGCTGCAGGTGACTTGAATGTCTGATCCTCCTTCCTCTACCTCCTGAATGTTGGAAATCTAGTCTTGTGCTGCTGCACCTGATTCCAGATTCTGGGGATTAATCCTGGAGTGTTCTTCACACTATGGAAACCAGCACTCTGCCATTTGAGTTGCTTTCCTGTCTGTAATCATCAATTTTATGACTTTTTCAAGAGTTTTGGAATGCCTTTATGAATCATTACCCATTCCTTTATAAAATGTTACTTTAAGTTATAGTTTCAAATTTTTATTTTTTGAATTTTTAAAGTCTTTTTAAATTTCATTTTTTTAGTTTTTACACTCCATATTTTATTCCCCCCAATCCACCCTCTCACTGTTACACATCCCATACCTCCTACTCACCCCCCCTGTCTCCACATGGATGTCCTCACCCCCACCCTACCTGACCTCTAAATTCCCTGGGGCCTCCAGTCTCTTGAGGATTAGGTGCATCATCTCTGAATGAACACAAACCTGGAAGTCCTCTACTGCATGTGTGTTGGGGGCCTCGTATCAGCTGGTGTATGCTGCCTGTTTGGTGGTCCAGTGTTTGAAAGATCTTGGGGGTCCAGATTGAGACTGCTGGTCCTCCTACAGGAAATCTCTTCTCAGCATCTTTCAGCCTTCCCTAATTCATCAATAGGGGTCAGCTGCTTCTGTCCATTGGTTTGGTAGAAATATCTGCATCTAACTCTTTCAGCTGCTTGTTGGGTCTTTTGGAGGGCAGTCATGATAGTCTTTTTTTTTTTTTTTTTTTTTTTTGTGAGTGCTCCATAACCTCGGTAATAGTGTCAGGCCTTGGGACTTCCCCTTGAGCTGGATTTCACTTTGGGCCTTCTTTTCCTCAGGCTCCTCTCCATTTCCATCCCTATAATTCTTTCAGACAGGAACAATTATGGGTCAGAGATGTGACTATGGGATGGCAACCTCATCCCTCACCTGATGTCCTGTCTTCCTGCTGGAAGTGGGCTCTATAAGTTTCCTCTCCCTACTGTCAGGCATTTCATCTAAGGTCCCTCCCTGTGAGTCCTGAGGGTCTCTCACCTCCCAGGTCTCTGATGCTTTCTGGAGGATCAAGGACCTCAACATAAGACCAGATACACGGAATCTAATAGAAGAGAAAGTGGGAAAGAGCCTTGAACTCATTGGCACAGGGGAAATTTCCTAAACAGAATTCCAGTGGCTCAGGCTCTAAGATCAAGAACTGATAAATGGGACTTCATGAAACTGGAAATCTTCTGTAAGGCAAAAGACTTGGCCAATAAGACAAATTGGTAACCTACAGATTGGGAAAAAAATCTTCACTAACTCCACATCCAACAGAGGGCTAATATTCAAAATATATAAAGAACTCAAAAAGTTAATCACCAAAAACACCAAACAACCCAATCAAAAAATGGGTATAGAATTAAACTGAGAATCCACAACTGAGGAATCTTGAATGGCTGAGAAGCACCTAATGAAATGTTCAAAGGCCTTAGTAATCGGAGAAATGCAAATCAAAACAACCCTGAGATTCCACCTTACACCAATCAGAATGGCTAAGATCAAAACCTCAGGTGACAACACATGTTGGAGAGGATGTGGAGAAAGAGGAACACTCCTCCATTGCTGGTGGGATTGCAAACTGGTACAACCACTCTGGAAATCAACCTGGAGGTTCCTCAGAAAATTGGAAATAGATCTACCTGAAGATCCAGCTATACCCCTCTTGGTAATATACCCAAAAGATGCCCCACCATGCCACAGGGGCACGTGTTCCACTATGTTCATAGCAGCCTTATTTGTGATAGCCAGAAGCTGTAAACAACCTAGATGTCCCACAACAGAAGAATGGATACAGAAAATGTGGTTCATTTACACAATGGAATACTACTCAGCTATTAAGAATGAGGACATCCTGATGTTTGCAGGCAAATGGATGGAACTAGAAAATACTGTCCTAAGCGAGGTAACTCAGACCCAAAAGGACATGCATGGTATGTACTCACTAATAAGTGGATATTAGCCAAAAATAAGTACAGAATTCTCAAGATACAGTCCACAGAAATCAAAAAGCTCAACAAGCTGAACTGCCCAAATGTGGATGCCTCAGTCCCACTTGGGAGTGAGAAGAAAGCAGTCACAAGTGGGGAGGAAGGGAGGGACCTTGGAAAGAAAGTGGATGGGGGGGTAATTGGGGGTAAAAGGGGAATCTGATCTTGTATTGGGTGATGGAAAAGGACTGAAGCCCTGAGGGTCAGCAGAAAGAATGGAAACAGGCAACCTTGGGAAATAGGAGGTTGAGGCAACCCTCCAGAACACTTCAAAATTTTATTTTAACAGTACATATTTATATGTATAGTGTGATAGTTTGAAGCATTATAAACTGTTAAATGATGAAAACAGACTAGTTCACGTCTCCATCTCCTTAAACACTTTTTCAAAGTTATACTAATATGTGATAATTGAACAATTTTATGGGGTACACTGTGATGTATGTACCCCGTATGAACACATGATACAATATGTTACAGATCAAACCAGAAACTGGGACTGAAATAAGTCAGACATAGTCGTATTACCTTTTAAAGCAAAGTTTTATGTATATGGGTTTCTTTTGCATTCATAACAAGTGCAGCCAGCCCATGCTTGTCTGGGCCCAGGAAGTCCAGAGAGGACACGAGATCTCCTGGAACTGGTTGCAGGAGGTTGTTAGTTGACATGGTTGCTGGGAACCCAACATGGATCTTCTGAAGACAGTGAGTGCTCTTAAGTGTTGAGTCATCTCTCCAGCCTCAGTCACAATATCTTTGATTGCTTAAAACTTTTGTATAGTCTTATGGAAATTAGTGTTAACTCCTTTTGAGTAATAGCAGAGCTGTTTTTGCTTCATTACCAAAAAATGTAATTTGTAAATACTAAAATTTAGTTCACAGAACTGGGATTCATCATATGTGCATATGCTATAGTAAAAGCACCAGTGGTAGTTTTTATTGTTAACCTGACCTAGAGCAGTGCTTCTCAACCTTCCCAATGCTATGACCCTTTAACACAGTTCCTTGATTTGTAGTGACCCCAAGCATAAAATTATTTTCATGGTTACTTTGTAACTATAATTTGCTACTGTTATGAATTGTACCATAAATATTTTGGGAGGTAGAGGATTAACAAAATGTTCGATATCCACAAGTTGATAACCCCTGACCTAGAGTCACCTGGGAAGGGAGACTCTGAGGAATTATTCAGATAATGGTGGCCTGTGGGCACTCCTGGGGGAGATTGTGTTGATTATTAATTGGGAAGATTCACCCTGCATGTGGGCAGCATCCTTTCCTGGGGTGGTCCCTAGCTGGTTTAAGAATGAAGAAAGCAACTGAGCTGAAGCAGAATCAAGTGGGTGTCATGGGGTGTGGGCTGTGCTTGCTTCCCTTAGAGGCGTGGCCAGCTCTTTGAGTCCTTGGCTTCCCTGAGATGACAGGCTATCACCTGGGATGAGTGAATAAGCCCTTCTCTTATAGTCTTTTCTTCAGGGTGGTTTGTCACAGTAGAAGTGAAACCAGGACAACACCTTTTACCAGTGGTGACTATTTCTGTCTTGCAGGAAGGTGCACACTTTAATTGGTCACTGCGCTGAGATCAGCAGCGCCCTGTTCAATTGGGATTGCTCTCTAATACTAACAGGCTCCATGGACAAGACCTGCATGGTGAGCTCAGAGTCAGCCTTGCTTTGTAAGGTGTCTCTATTCTCTATACTATGTCAGGTATTCATCAAAATAACTAACAGACTTCCAAGAGGGCATACGGTTAAATATTAATTTATAAATAAAAATTCCTAACTTTTATTTTAAGTTTCCAGTTTCCATAGTTTGAAGGAAACATGAAGTGATAAAATGATTTTAATTGCATGAAAAGCAGTAATGGTTTTCTTTGAAAAAACCACATTAATTTTACCCAGTGTCCCACTGTTTATTTAGTATGCACATTTCATATTGGCATAGCCCTCAATAAACCTCAAATAAGTTTCCTCCTGTTATTGAGCCTCTTAACTTCAAAAATAATTACTGAGAGGCTGAAACCACCTGCCACTCAATTTTATACACAAAACCTTCAATCTCATGGCGTACTTTTAATTTTCTGTCGTCGTAGTTTGGGATCAAGCCCCTCATCATCTTTGTTACAGAAAAGATTCCATCATGCTGGTACCTGAAGCAGTATCACTTGGGATGTTTTTTTTTTTTTTTTTTTTTTTTTAAATTTCCTTAATACTGTAAAAAAATCTAAATGTCTGCTATGATTTTTCTGTGACAAGATGGTTGTCTGTGGTCTTAGGTCATAAAGTGGAATGAACTGATCAGAGAGAATTATATGTGTCTTTTTCAACACAGTTGTTTGGCAAGACTCACTTGTATTAAAGTATTGTCTCTCCCACTCTGCAGAGGAATTCAGCTGCTTAGTTAGTGATTTCTATTTCTCCTAATTTCAGTTGTGGGATGCTACAAGTGGGAAATATGTAGCAACCTTAACAGGCCATGATGATGAGATCCTAGACAGCTGCTTTGATTACACTGGGAAACTTATCGCAACAGCTTCTGCCGATGGTAAGTCATCATTTGACACATTAAAGGTATGGAGGAGTTATGTTTCCTTGGAACTGTGCCTGACTCTATACCATGCTCCATCTCCCTGAGAGCCTGCTGTGGCTGAAACATGTGCCTTAACTTCATGTATGTAACCACAGTGTGTCCATGACACATTGTCTTCCTATGTGTGTTATTGGGAGATTGAATATAGCTTAGTGTGAGGTCAACAACACTTTCCCACAGAGTTATATCCCATCAGTTTTATTTTGAGATAGGATCTTTGTAACTCATCCAGATTGGACTTGAACTTACTCCGTATCCTCGATGTCCTGACCTTGTGATCTTCCTGCCTTAGTCTCTGCATAGTGGGCATTGCTAACTGTGTCACAAATCCTGGATCCATGTTGAGTTCTTGAGAGTCACATGTAATGTTTTGTATTATCTGTCACCTCCTTGATGGAGTCACACATGTCTGTGCAAACCTTGATATCTTCCATACATAATAGTACCATGTTCACAATCATCTCTTTGATGATTGTGTACAATACTTGATTCTGTTGGAATTATCAACTTGGCCACTATTGATATTATTATAATAAACTATTATTTCCTTATAAATAATATGCTATTCCACCATGCATGTCAAATTCTTGTAAAAAACATATTCTATAGCATGCTTTCATTACCTTGTTCATAGGCAAATATAACATCATACATGTTTTTGAAACCCATAGTTCTCATTCTGATTCTGTACCATTGATCTGGTCATGTAATGTCACTTGTTAACTACAAATGGTGCTGTATACATATTGAGTGCCTTACACTGAACAGTCACACAAATGCCTACATGTGGCAAATGCCTACTCTGTGTTTTGTCTTCTTGAATACCACCCATAGTCCTCAGACTGCATGAATGACATCTAAGAATGTTATATGTGAATTCATGCACCTTCTGTTCTATCCACAAATGAGAGT
Source organism: Mus pahari (assembly GCF_900095145.1). NCBI lineage: Eukaryota > Metazoa > Chordata > Mammalia > Rodentia > Muridae > Mus > Mus pahari. The sequence continues at coordinate 61,322,470 of NC_034594.1, forward strand.
ACATTGTCATCTCATTGATAATCAGTCACAAGAATCCACAATGTCAGCCACGTTTTCTGGGTGAGCATGTCTATGCCACAGTACGTCAAGAATTATGTGTTAAAAAACACCTCTGACACTACAGTAAAATTTCCAAATTCTTGAAATTTATGTAAGGTTACTTGCCATATTTATCTACCTTATGATGCTTGCAATACACACATGCACACACATATATATATATATATATATACACATGAGGTCTACTGGCAATTTCTTACTCTATGATTTATTTATTTATTTATTAATTAGATGTAAGTACACTGTAGCTGTCTTCAGACCGCTCTCTCCAGCCCTGTTCACTCTGGTCCTGATGGCTCTGGTCCCACTTGCTCCAGCCCCAATCACTCTGGCCCAAAGATTTATTTATTTAAGTATACTATAGTTGTCTTCAGACACCCCAGAAGAGGGCATCAGATCTCATTATGGATGGTTGTGAACTACCATGTGGTTGCTGGGATTTGAACTCAGAACCTTTGGAAGAGCAGTTCATCTTTCCATCCCTGATGCATATTTATATACATATATATGTAAATATATAAAACTACATGATATTTACTGATATCTTATTCTGTATGTTCCTGTTGAGTGTAAGTATGTGTATCTGTATACTCTCTATCTACTGCCAAAGTCAGATCTATATATGGCTACATATATAGAGATTGCTATATAGATATATTATCTATATTGACAATGTCTTACTCTATGCTTGGTATAGATAATCTTGATGTCACACTATCCATTGAATAATGGTATCATCTCTTTTGCACCTGGGTTTATTATTGCACTCACTGTATCAGCTTTACACAATGCTTGTGTAATCTCCTTGAATATCATACACAATGCTATATTAATAATATGTCATCCACTTCCCAATTATATGACATTGTATATCTTCATAATCATTTATAATTATGCATGATTCTATTCTGTAGGTAACATGTATGACAACTATGCATTATGTCACACTGTAGTTATACACTTTAAAATACTACATGTGGCACTGAAGTCTGACTATCTTTCCTCTTTGATAGCAGTGTGTAAATTTGCTATGTATGGTTAAAACTCCCTGGTGTCACAGAATGATGTCTACTCCATATACATGACGAACATATGACAAAACACAGTGTGCCTTATATTTAAATTTTATGTCATGGCATGGTCTTACTATGACCTATTGTCACAAGTATGTAATGCCTTGCCATTCACATCTGTAAAAGCTTTGTAGGCCTGAAAACTCTACTTTCACCCTTTTTGATAATGATGGATGATGATATTATATGATTTGCAATATCTATATATTCTACTCTATGTATTAATCATGAACTTAAACATCATATGTGATGTCACTATGTACTTGCTTCTTCTTTTGATTAACCATAAAAATTATATTTCAACTGGGCATGGTGGCAAACTGTTTTAATTCCCCTAAAAACCCCTTGCCTAGCAAAGCTCCTCCTGAGTTCTTCATACAGTAACTATTAAGTCATAAAAACATCTTTAACCCCACAAATCTTGGGGAACTTGAAGCAAGATGTAATATATTTTGTGATTTATAACATATTTTACTGCAGTAGCTTCTGCATGCGGGGTAAGCAGAAGTGTGCGCTCATTGCTTCCCATACCCATATCAATACGACATTTGATTTCTCCAATTGGAGTGCGGTGGGGGCCACATGAGCAAGCCTCTCCTGAACTCTATTTGTGATCTCTCTCTATTTTTTTTGGTTAAGACTTCACAGTCCTATATTATACGGTATAAAGAAAATATTGTTAATAGGAAAGAAAAGTTAATCAATTGCTGTCTTTTGAAATGATTTTAGTTCTTTACCTGCTTCTCTGTCCTCCTTTGTTGGTGGTCATATTCCTTCCTTAGTTTATAAAGGTCTTAAGTCTCACAGGACCCGTCTTCACTTCATACTACCATACTGTGTAAGTTTAGAAATCCGTATGAATAAAGTCAATATCATAAAATCAACCATTGAAATATCACTTTTCATAATATAGTTCTATAACTTTGAACAAAGGTTGTTGTGAGCAGGGGCTAGAGAAAGGGCTCAGAGGCAGGCAGATTGCTGCGAGTTCCAGGCCAGCCTGGTTTACATAGTGACTTCCAGAATAGCCATGACTACATAGTGAGACCCTGTCTCAAAATGCCAGCCAACCAACCAACCAGCCAACCAACCAACCAACCAACCAGCCAACCAACCAACCAACCAACCAGCCAACCAACCAACCAACCAACCAGCCAACCAACCAACCAACCAGCCAACCAGCCAACCAACCAACCAACCAACCAAACAAACAAAAACAAATTAGTATTTACTGGGTCAATGCCTTCTTTCTGATGCTTGTTATACTAAGATGAATCATTCCTTATACTTATACACTGTGCTTTTGACATTCCTTTTATAGCCAGGCCTCATACTACATTGTGTTATATCCTTGATTGGCACACAAAATTCTTCACTGTCTATGCCTGATATTCAGAAAGACCATGGGTGGGTGGCATGCACTGTCTCTGTTATCTCTTTGATGACCACATATAGTGCTAGATTGTGTCTCCATATCCCAAATTATTGTCTGGTGATTCTTTGTGTTTGTCTGATCTTCCTATGTCCCAGGAATTATGATATCTTATGTTAGATCCAATGCCTTGCATACATCTTGAGATATTATCATCTCCTTGAAAAACACATTTGGTAGAATGCCATATGTTACATACCTTTGATATCCACTTATGATAAAAGAGTATTAATATGTATCTTCTATAACAGTGTATTAAAATGTATCATATCTATGCCATCTGATTAATGAGTAACATATATAAACATGTATGTGTCATGTGTGGTGGTTTACTATGTATGTGTAACATATATATATATAAAAAATAAATGACCATGTATAGTATGTACTATGAGTTTCTGGCCTTCTTGGATGAATGTAATATGATACTATGTGTGTTTTATCTATTTATCCAGGTACCAGGCTTTCTTTTTTCTGTATTATATCTTTAATATTATATAAATTCCATATCCCTAGGGTTCCCATATTACATCATACTGTTTCTTCTTCTCTCCTAAAGCCCCTTTCTGACATTACACCATATTTAGACAGTCTCACTGACTATACTAGTTTCTGTAGTTTGAGCTATGGAAGTAGTGGGGTGAAACATCCCACAGCTTTTTACTGAGTTTATTCCGATGCTCTGTATGCTGACACTGAATATGTCTCTACCATCTCATGAAGGTGACATCTGAGCACCACATCCAGCTTTGATTCTTCAAAAAGTCATAACATTTCTTTCAAGCATTTGTAATGCCATGGATATGAGTGACACTTTCCTTCATGCATTCTGTCATACAATACAATGTATAAGCACACACGTGGATATGTTATTTCAGCGGCAGCTTCTGGTACCATATATTATGCAACAAAATGACTGTTTTTTCCTTCCCAGGGATCATATGTAACACTGTACTAACTGTGCCATGTCCTTGAAGCCTCAATGAGGCTACACTTTCTATGTATAATGTGTTTGACATCTTGTCTGCTACCTCACTAGGCTCCATTAGTTAGTGATGCTACATGTGGCTCAGTAGCATATCCCTTATATCACTTTAGAATCTGCATAAGATGGGCTGCTGAGATGGCTTAGTGGCTAAGAGTGCTTGCTGCTCTCCTGGACCTAAATTTGGTTTCCAGCAATCATGTTGGGTGGCCCACAACTGACCGAACCTTCAGTTCCATTGGATACAACATGCTCTTCCATTTTTCACTGGCACCTGCACTTACCTGTGGTACCTACCAACACAGAGACACAAATATATATATATATATATATATATATATATATANATATATATATATATATATATATATATATATATATATAAATAAAATAAGTACCTAAACAATCTTCTTAAGCTATCCTAGAGAATGAATAGCATATTCTTGGGAATGATGTCTGATTCTATACAATATGGCATATCCATCAGTGGTCTTTAGGCTGAGTCTTGTCCTTGATGACATTTTATAAAGTTGTGTGACACTTCACCTCACTACTGCATTAGCTTGTATTTCAGTATAGCTGCTTCTGTCTACATGCATGATGACAAGCTCTATCCTGTGTCACATTTTTTTAGAATCATGTGAAATGCTTCCTAATTTTCCTCTTTCCTGATAAGCACACGTACTGTACAGTGGCACCTACATCATGCCCCTGAAACCACTCTCTCTGTGAGTTTACGTTGTAGTGTATCTTACTGTGGATAATTCAACTTAGTTCCCATGAAGTTATGTTATGGGAAGCAAGACAGGACATAATCCTTCATACATATTTATTCTATAAAATGTTAGATTGCATAGAATATTGGAAGTCACACAGCAGCTGGGGACAGGGCTGGCAGATCAGCAGGCTGGGGGTGAGTGTGTGAAGAGTTTACTAACGTTCAATTCTAGTTTTTATTTCCTTTTAACCTGCTGTTTATTCCACTATCAATTCTGTTCTTTCATTGTTCTACAAAGCATTGATTCAGAATAATCTTTTCTTCTTTTGGAGTATTCTATAAACCTCTTCTGATTCCTAAGAAGCATTGAGATGGTATTTAATTATCTCATGTATGTATCTCCAAATAGTTATTTTGTTGCACGGCAAAAGGTAATTAACAGAGGCTGGTATAATTGCTGTCCCCACTTCAGAGCTGAGAGAGGTAAAGTAGCTACTTTTGCCTGTGTCAGGATACAGCGTTAGGAAGTTATGGAGGTGAAATGTGGACTTAAAAATTTGGTTTCTGAGTTCATTCTCATCCTGTCTTGTACATAGCTATGATATCATGGGGAATCTGGGCATCACATACTTAATTTCAAGTCCTGGCTTTCCTTTTTAAGTTGTCCCACATTTCTGGGGTAACTGGTGTTACTGGGTTGTGAAGCATCCTAGCTGTATGTTTTATGTGTGTAATCATACCAATTCGAAGATGGCATTTAAAATCCTTTTATCTACTTCATTTTCTTTTCTTATTTCATATATCACCCCCACTTTTTTTTTCAGAGACAGGATTTTTCTGTGTAGCCCTAGCTGTCCTGGAATTTACTTTGTAGACCAGGCTGGCCTCAAACTCAGAAATACACTTGCCTTTGCCTCCCAAGTGCTGGGTTTATACTGGGGAGTCCAAGATCTCTTCCAACAATGTGAGAGACAGAGAGCAAATCATGTCCAGCCTCTTCTGCATTTACAGGGTTGAGTATGGATCTTGACATAGGAAGAACAAACAGTTCAGAGCTCATTTGTTAGAAGATAGACTTTTAGGTAACATGAAGTTCTGCAATTCAGATCTACTAATGTATATTCCTGTCATGGTTTGTATATTCTTGGACCATGGAGTGGCACCATTTGGAGGTGTGGCCTAGTTGGAATAGGTGTGATCTGGTTGGAGTAGGTGTGTCATGTGGGTGTGGGCTTAAGACCCTCACTCTAGTTGCCTGGAAGTCAGTCTTTTACTAGCAGCCTTTGGATGAAAATGTAGAACTCTCAGCTTTGCCTGCGCCATGCCAGCCTGGATGCTGCCATGCTCCCACTTTGATGATAATGGACTGAACCTCTGAACCTGTAAGCCAGCCCCAATTAAATATTGTTTTTGTATCAGACTTGCCTTGGTCATGGTGTCTGTTCACATCAGTAAAACCCTAGCTAAGACAATTCCCATCTCTCTCCAAAAGGAACAGCAAGAGTTTACAATGCAACCACAAGAAAGTGCATAACCAAACTGGAAGGCCATGAAGGAGAAATCTCAAAGGTGAGTTACCATCTCATATGAAGCAGTGTGTTTACTATAAAAAAAAGTTATGATAGTAGAGATTACAAATTAACCCTCTGAGCTAACATTTCATGTACCTTCAAAATATCTAACATTCTAATATGGGTCAGGCAGTGAAGTAGTGTTTCTGACAGCTAAATGGATTGAAGTAGAGAGAACACAAATAAAGCCAAGTGAAGTAGACAGAATGATATGCAGACAAGTCCTTGTTGAGTTGAAAAGGTATTCAGTGTGAATGGCCAAGAAGGCACATCATTGGAGGTTTCTTATGTCATGTCTCTACTTTATCATCATTTTAAGATGAATTTCTATTTAGAGTATTATGCCGGGGAGCATTTGTGAACTCCAAAAGACCATCCAGGAGCTGATTCTAATACAATAATGTTAGTGTCTCTTTGTTTGCAAGTTGAGCCTGGGTCACACCATTGTCACTGACATAGCAGGACAGGAGGGTGTAATCCCATGTCTAATTTTAAGCAGGTATTTATAGAGGCAATAGGGGGTATCTAGCCTGGTATACACATCTGATTGGGCTAGCCATTATGGCCTTTAACATAACTGGGAACCAAACCATAAACTTAACTTCTGCTTTTCTACTGATTGGTGGTTGTTAGGTAGTGAAGTGATAGGGGCAGGCTTGTAACCTTGAGGTGCAGATTTGTTGGGGAGTATCCTGGAAACTGGTGCTAGATGCAGGTCTTGGTGGGTAACCTAGAAACTTGTGTAAGATACAGGTCTTGTTCAGGGGTAACCTGGAAACTGGTGCTAGGGACTGGTCTATTAGTTAACTCGAGGTCAACCTTAGGTCAGGTTCTCTAAGCTGGAGTCTGAACCCAAAAGAGCTGGTCTCTCTAAAGCAGCATTAAATGTCTACCATGACACAAATTCCTGTCGGCTCACTGTCTTTCCTCCATCTATCACCAACAGTGTCTGTTGGACAGCAGAGCTGTGAATGAATCAGGTTAGACTTCACCTATGCACAGTTGACTTATTATGAATCCACAAATTTCAGTTAATCTTCCTTTCACAATACCAACAAGCTCATTTACTTCATACAGAGTGGAGCTACACCTAGTGGTGGTGCCATAACACCTGGAATCTTTCCATCTGAGCGGTGTTAGTTGCGCCTGGTGACATATGCTTGTAATTGCAGCCCTTTGGAGGTAGAGACAGAAGGATCAGGAGTTCATCCTTGGCTAAAAATGGTACCCTGTCTCAAGCAACCTTACCTCCCCCACTCCCCAAGCAGATGCATTGGGACTGAGATACTAAATCTCTTTAATTACATCATCCTTCTCTAAAACTCAACCATCTAAGCCTTTATTTTTAAGCATTTCCTGTCTGACTCAGCAAAAAAAAAAAGATTGTCTAAACACTTAAAAAGTATAAAACAGTATTTTTGAATATCAGCAAATATTTAATTAGCTGAAAATACCCAATTCAGCAATTTAAGGAGTTTGTAAAGTGCTTTTCTGTAGCTCTAGTAAACATTCAAGTTTGTATTATGCAAAAGAGCATGTGGTGCCTCCAGGGATCTGTGCATTAGATATAATAGAGGGAGTGATGTTTGGAAATATTTAACGAAGTATAAAATAACCCATTTTGAAACTCCAAGGCTGTATCTTAGGGTTTTATTGAGCAGGTTTTAGAATCCTCACAGAACAGAGCTACTCAGTGAGAGACTGAGGTGTGTTTATGTCCCAGAACATGGCAGAGTATGCTGGGACTGGGCGCTCTTGCTTCCCAGATCAGCCCAAATAGTTTTATAGGTGAGATCCTATCTGTCCCTTCTTATGAAATAACAACTTGATTACTTCTGAACTCCAAAAGTTACAGTCAGATTCCAACATTGCCCATGTGTCTTCCCACCCCTCCGTCTTTTGTCCCTGTTGCTGCTGGCCCTTGCCTGTGATAAGGGCTGGTATCCATGGCATTGGGTGCTACTGACCACTTCATGGACTGAGAGATAAGGGGGTGGCAGGAAGGTGTGGGGAGGTAGGGCATGGAAGGGGAGCCTGGGCCATGTTCCCGAGTGTCCAGCTAAGGAGCCACCATCATGATGGACATTTCTCCCCAGTGAGTGCCTGCTTGTTTTTGTGACCATGTGACAGTAAGGAAAATTGGAATAGATTGTTAATTAAGTTACTGTCTGGCAATATTTATAAGGAGTACAAACCTAAAACATTTAGTATTTCATTTATTAATTCATGGAACACTTAAAACATCAGGTTATATTCAGTATGTGCAATAGTAGATTTTTCGTGCCATCCTCCTACATGTGTATAACGTATTGTGATCATATTTATCCCCACTCCCCTCTCCTGTCCTGCTTCCTCTCTTGTGAGTCCCCTTCCTATTTCTAATCAGTCCTATTCTGATTTTGTGTATGTCCCAGTGAGTTTCAATGGGATGACTTTTGAGAGCTTCTTCTGTGCTAGGCATTTGGTAGACACAGCTCTGCCCTCCTCATACCTTCATCTCCAGTGGAAGCCGCTCCACTCATTGTCTAGTGATAAATATAGAAGGTCTCTAACTGGGACTTACCAGAGGAATACAAGGGCCAGCAGCAGGTCCCTCTGCCACTCAGATACTGAAGAACAACACCTGGCCCTCAGAAAGTATCAAAATGTATTATCTGAAAGTGATGCATTTTGAGTGTTAAAGGATGAAAATCCTCTTGCAGCCCTGCCATGGGAATCTGCTCTTTCTGTGGCAGAGATGGAGGACAGAGTGACAGAACATTGTGTTGCAGGGGTGACATTGGATATTACAGATCTAGCCTGCTTTCTTTTCATCTACCAACTAGTTTTGCCTCTGTCGAAGCCGAGGAGGGAACCATTGAATCTTTGGGAAGAAACTGTTGAGGAACACTCAAAGTATACAGGTGCTTTGGTCTTTTATGGTTAGAAGTGTGATGTGGTGTGGTGTGGTGTGGTGTGGTGTGTGTGTGTGTGTGTGTGTGTGTGTGTGTGTGTGTGTGNGTGTGTGTGTGTGTGTGTGTGTGTGTGTGTGTGTGTGTGTGAGAGAGAGAGAGAGAGAGAGAGAGAGAGAGAGAGAGAGAGAGAGAGAGAGAGAAACAGAAACATTAGCATCTAAGTTTCAATTTAATTTTCAGACACTAGTCCCTATATTTTTCCTACCAGGAAGGAATTGATCTAAAAATAAATTCTAGCCCAGATTGAAGATGTGTGCTCAGCCCTCCTTCTGATGATGGAACTCTATTGTTAACCCATACTCAACCTGTTATCATCTCTTTTGCTACTTTGCAGATCTCTTTCAATCCCCAAGGAAACCGGCTCCTGACAGGCAGCTCTGATAAGACAGCCAGAATCTGGGATGTTCAGACTGGCCAGTGCCTTCAGGTCCTTGAGGGGCACACTGATGAAATATTTTCATGTGCTTTCAACTATAAAGGGAATATAGTCATTACAGGTATGGGAGGAATACACATCAAACACCTATCTGGTTTTCCTTTAAAGATAGCTACTAGAATTTTAGAAGGATGCTAAAAGGAGTTCACAGTTGACCTTGGTTCAGTTTGCCATGGTGCTTGGCTTATCTTGAAATTTTATTTTACTATCATTACTGAATTTATTTTTTTTTTGTTTGGCATTATAAAAATGTGTTTTTAGACAGGGTCTTGATATGTATCCCTGGATGGCCTTACCTTGCTAAGTAGTGCAGACTGGCCTCAGACTTGCAGCAATCCTTCTGCCATAGCCTCTCATGGGTAGGATTGGAGGTGTTAGCCACCCTACCAGGTCCCACTAGTTGCACCAGGATTCACAAGAGTGTGTTCTGCCACTGATAGTAAGCTTTTTTGACTTTTAATTCTGTTGCTCTAGGTAAGGTAGCCTTTTAGAAACCTGCCTAGCTAGTTACTCTATTTTCCCAGCCGTCCATGGGCCTACTGTTTACTGCCCAGCTGATGGTAGTGGATGCCAATAACCAAAGCAAGTCAGGACCATCATTTTCCACAGATGGTTTTATAGTCCTGAAGATATTATTGTAAAATTGAAATTTTTTCTTGGATTTTTTTTCTTTTTTTGCTAAAGTGCTAACATGTAGGGAAAAGAATATGGATTGAATGTTTTCCCAACTCTCAGCAATTGCATGACTTCCTGGTCATCATTTGGAAAGCCTCACATTTCACATTTGGCTGAGTAACCAGGAGCAAGTCCACCTGTTAGATAAGGGGAAAATGATCATGCAATTTGTTTCCTCAGGCAGTAAGGACAACTCCTGCAGGATATGGCGTTGACCCAAGGGCTCTGCTATGGAGCAGGGCTGTTGGCAACAGTGATCAAGAACTTGAACCTCCAGAGAACAAGTGAGCCTATTTTCTCTGCCTCCTCTTTTCATGCAACTTACCCATGGAACAACCTGCCCTTCACCTCACAGACATGACCATGAAAGCCAATGAGCCTTCATCATTTCCTGACATTATCTAAAGGTTATTGGCAGGAGCAGGCATAATGTGTGATAAATGTCACTAATTGTTTCTGTTGTGTTTTGTGTTTCAATAGCACCAGGATACTGACAAATGAAGTCAGAGTGCCTTAACAGCACTTCTTCTAGATTCTAGAATCTTCTAGATTGTACCTGAAGGCTGATGTTACAGTTTTTTTTTTCAATAAAGTTTTTAGACAATATTTCCCATGACTACGTGTTTCATCATATTTGGAGGGTAAGAGAACAAAGAATAAAAATGGTTCTTACCAGCAAATATATTCTGCATTGAAAGTGGAATAGAATACATGTTGGTAGCATTTTTTTTTTAATCTCTAAGGATGTGTTAAACAGAGCAGATAATCAGATTGGTAAATTTAAAAAATCCTGAAGTATAAGTGAAAACACCAAATAGTTGCTAAAATATTAAAATTATCTTGGGGTGCTAGCAAGATGGCCCAGCAGTTAAGAACAGTTGGAAGACCCATGTTTATTTCCCAGCACCCATATCAGGCAGCTCACAATGGAGTGTGACTCTAGTTCCAGGGAACCTGATCCCTTCTTCTGTCTTATGTAGAAACTTGCATGTTTGTGGCATACATAAATATAGGCAGATGCATACACACACACACACACACACACACACACTATATGAAGATCCAGTTTCACTGATGGCATGCAAATGCTCTTTCTCCAACACTTTGATCACTTTAATAAAGAGACCTGTTTCCTCCATTGTGGCAGCTACTTTTAAGACCTTAAAAAAGTAGACACATACTTATGATTCTATCTTGCCTTTAGATCATGAGTTATAGTTAGCTTTAACTGTCAAGTTGATGCATTTGGGAAGGGAGAACCCCATGTGGGGAATTGCCTATGTTGGATTGGTCTATGGGCATGTCTGTGTGGCCTCTGAATTGGAGTTCGTCAAAAGACCCTCACTCACAAAGACCACAGAGATCGCCATCGCTGCAAACCACAAGAGGATTTTTTTTTTTTATTCCAACATATTGGGGACGCCCGCCCCCCCCCCCTCCCCAGCACTCAGACCAGAGGAGAGACCCAGAACAAAGAAAGAACACACTTTTTATACTTTTGTAAGGGGCAGATTTAGGCAACAGGTTAGCTGGCTTATTCTTATTGGTGTAGCAAGTAACCCTTTCAGGCATTGGTTGGTTTGTATAGGGTGACTAAGTAACCCTTTGGCCTAGTCTCTCACTCTGCCTGCCCTTGCGTTTTTTTTTTTTTTTTTTTTACCAAAACAACAGTATGTTTTATGTTTTGAACTTATGGGTCAGCTATTAATGTCACAGGGAATTCTAGCAAGGTCAGGGCAGTTTGTGGTCTTTCTCAGAATTCAGTGTGGGGAAGGGTAGGGGGATTTCTCTGGGAGCTGCTATCTTCTAATGGTTATTTTTCTGAGAACAGCTCATTTTGTTTTGACAGCTGGAGATTCAGCCATTTTGACCGTTAGGTTTCTGAAAGTTCCTTCAGAGGAGAAGGGGCTAGTTGAACTCATTTTGGATATTACACCTTCAGTGATGCTTCCTCGGCAGCGTCAAAGAGCAAAAAGCTAGACACACCCTTAACACACACCTTTAATGCCTCTGGCTGAAACACAGACACACCCTTATTATACACCTCTAATCCCAAACAATGACATCTAATTGAGGAACAGACAAAGTGACCAGAGAAAGATTTGACAGAATGAGTCAAAAGAATATGCCCAACTCTAAAAGGACAGGAAGAGAGTCTACTTAAAGGGCAGTAAGGGAGAGAGAGCTGAATTCAGTTGTGCTCAGTTCACTTTGAAGCAATTCAATTCAGTGCTGTTTAGTTCAGTTTGGGGAGTTCAGAGCCAGTCTTTCCAAACAAAGAAATCTAGTCAGAAGCCAAGAGAAGCCAAATTGAATCAGTCAGCTTGGAGCAAAGTTTGAGCCAGAACAGCTGAGTTGAATCAGCCAGCCAGAGAAGAGAAAGAACGAGCAAAGGTGAGATTATTCAGCAGTAAGTCTCTGAGGCTGGAACCTTCTAGGCTTGTGTTAGCAGACAGCCCGGAAGCTGAAGCCTCCAAGGTCTGGGATTGAAGATTAGATTGTGTGGAGGCTAGAAGCTTCCAGATGTAGGCCTAGGAATAGTTAGATAGAAATGCTCTGGGCTCAGCCCAATCATATATTCACAAACCTTGTGTACGTTTTCATCTCATCCCTTCATCTGAGGAAATTAAAGCAACATTTACATTTACATTCACATTAATCAGCTAATGTGTGGGAAGCTTTGGTCAGGTAATGGTTTATTCCTCTTGCCTTTAAGTACCAATGAAGTCTTACTTTCCCCCCCTTCCCCACCAGTATTTGGAATCAAACTTTGGGCTAACATAGGCATGGCAATCATTCTAGCATTGAGCTCTACTCTTACCCTTATTTATTTTTCTATCTATCTATCTATCTATCTATCTATCTATCTATCTATCTATCTATCTATCTATCTATCTATCTATCTATCTATCTATCTGACATTATGTGTTGCCAAGTTTCCCATACTGTACTTGAATTTCTTCTGTAGCTCAATCTGGACTTGAATTTGTGGTCCTATTACCTTAGCCTCTTGAGAAGTTGGGATTATAAGCCTGTGATTCCAGGACTGGAAGCAAATTTTTCTTAAAAGAATATTTAGTAAGAGTTTTAGACACTACAACTGGCTTAAAGATAAGTGCCTAAATAATGAAGAGTATATGGAAAATGATGGCACCAACCTCTTTATTTTCATTTGAATTAAAGGCGGCATGGTTAGTATTATTATAAAACTTGTGAATTATATATTCAGGTTGCCTCGATACATATTCCCCAACACAGGCACCAACCAGTCCCGGCCCTGCTTAGTTTAAGAGGTCAGATGAGATCAAGCATTTCCAGAAGGTGACGGCCATAAACATCTATGTACAACCCTTAATTGGAAATTTCCCTCGCCACTCTGATTCTCAGTCTCCTGTTTTCAATATTTACAATAACAGGTTCTACTTTGAGGGTCATGCATGTCAAGTATGCAACTGTGTGATAAATATTAGTTACAATTTGTAGGATTAATGCTTTTGTGACTATATAAACTTTTTTGAGGAAAGAACACAATATTTTTTCAGAGCTCAGAGTAAAAGATCTGAAATATTTTGATATTTTATAGTATCTCAGGAAGAAATACCTAGATAATCATTTTTACCAAATAAAATTTAACATTCCTGGGGAAATTATCTTCTTATGAATATATTTTGATTATATTCCTCTTCTTTTCTAATCAATTCCTCCAAGATCTGCCCCTCCCAATTTCATATCTATTTTCTTAAAAAAAGATAAACAAAACACTGTCTAATTTTAGCTGGCCACATACTTAGGGATATGGGGTAATCCTGTGGAACATTTGTACCAGAGCTGCACCAGATTCTCCTCCCTTTAGCAGCCATCAACTGATAAATTAATTAAATGAGCTGAGTATGAACTCAGCCTGGAGTGAGGGCTGGTAAGCCCCTTCCCGCTCCAGGCTGGAGTATTACTAGATTGATTTTGTGCATGCCTTGTCCATGTAACTAGTAACTATTTTTTTAAGGTTCTGTATTGAACCAGAAGTACTTAAGGAGTGAGAAGATTGTCAGTTTAGATTATTAGGGTGTGGTGCATATTCCTCACATAAATATGGTTCCCAAAACCAGTTTTGATTCAGATTTGGTTGACTCTATGGTTAACGTACTCCATGGTTACAAAGGGGTGGCTGTAGTTTTTCCCTCTCTGTCCTTTACATTTTGTGCCACCCCAGAAGCTCCATTCCTGCCAACAGGGGATTGCACACTTTCCTCCTTTTCCCCTCTAGCCAGCAAATCATAAACACTGACCTCAATATATTGTAGCTTCTGGTCTTACTGCTGTCCAGTTTATAAGCTATCATTTTATTACCACTCAGGTGCCAAGAACAGAAACTGAGTAAAATTGTAAATGACTGCAGCTTCCTCTCACCTTTTAAGATTCTTTATAAAATAAACAGTAAAATTATAAGTTGTACTCTTTTGTATTTATAAGACTTCCTCATAAGTCAGTATGTTTACCAAGAGGGAAGGAATAGCAGTGGTGAGCTTCAGAGATGTGGTGGGTAACACATGCTCAGAAGTTGGAATGATTTTGTCTCTATTGCCCATCTTTACCTCTCTACCTTCTTCACTTTCTCCCCTTATCTGGAAATGCTAAATTGGTTTGCATATGATTTGTGAACCTTTAGAGATGTAAATTCCAGAAATGTTCTGTGGAAGCAGAAGATAAAATAATGGTGAGGACTGGCATTTACTTTGCCTGTAAAGAAACGTTGGAGTCATTGCTTCGGACAAAGTCACCTTTAATGCTCTTTTATTGAAAATATGGCCTGTTGCTTAATTAAATATGTGCTCACACACGTCACGTGTACAGTGGGGAGAGGAAGGATGCCTTAGGTCCCTTTGATGTAGCCTGGAAGATGCTGCTGTTTCCCAGGGTTTATTGGCTTACAAGCTTTGGTTTCTTCTCTCCTCTCAGCAGGTGGCAGTGTTTATCTTTCTGCAGTTTTTGCTTTTCTTGACAAACAGAGACTGTACAGTGTAATGTTTTAAATTCCAGGACCCTTACAGATAAGGGTTATGTGGGGATACAGTTACTGAGAATGTGGTATAGTTTAACGCTTGGGACTATCCTGACAGATCTGGGACAAATGACATAACTCATTAATCTTGACATTCTTCAGGGACATTTCCCCATCTATTTGAAGGACAGAGACCATTAAATTGAATAATAGATAGCTCCAATATTTCCTTTAAGGTCTCCTGTGGGGAACCATGTGGGAATGTTTATTTTATAATGACTTCTATCAAAACCTGCCACTCTGAAGTCTTTTCACAACACTATCTTATCAGAGCAAATGTGGGTTGTTTTCTAAGCTAATGAAGGTTTTCTGCAATTACAGTGGATTGAGAGCATAAATACTTTATTTTATTTTTATCATTACATAATTGTGAACTTCATGGTCAAATAGTTTTGGTTTTGGTTGGCAAAGACAAAAGCATGAGGCCAGGGACTGGAGAGATCACTCAGCGCTTAAGAATACTGACTGCTCTTCCAGAAGATTCAGGTTAAATTCCCACTACCCACATGACAGCTCGAAACTGCCTTAACTCCAGTTTTAGAGCATCTGACACCCTCACATAGACATACATGCTGGCAGAACACATATGCACATAAAATTTTTTTTTGAAAAAGGAAAATTTGCTTTAAAAACCCTTGAGACCAAACTGAGGACATCTACTACTCATGAGCAGCTGCTGTCCCTTCCTTTCAGGACATGAGAGGTAGCCAAGGATCTGCTTTACAGAACAAAAGAAGAAACACTAGACGGCCTCTAGACTGAACTCTGAGGCCTGTTTAAATATTCTGCACTTCTGTTTCTGGGCACTGAGATCTTAGGGCCACCAAACATTCTGCAATTCAGTTTTCTTATCTTTAAAATGACAGTACATGGGAACTTTCCTTAGATTAAAATCAATTAATAAGCACATAAAGGTTTTGATATAGTGTAAGCACTCCATTAGTATTAGCTGAGAGTTTTGGACACTGGTCCAGTAACTTGAATTTGATAGATTTAAGACCCATGAAAGACTCTGTCTATTCAGGGCAAGCTTTATCATTAATACACTGTTCACTATCCAAGTCCCTTTGTCATAGGAAATAAAGGGGGTTAAAGAAATACAATGTATTCGGTGATGTGAGTACTACTGTGGTTTAATTTAATAACCTGGTGGTCCTGAGTCATCCTCAGTTCTTTATCTTTCCTACTTGCAAAGAGCTATGTTTCTAACTCATTTAAGGCACCTCCACCAGCCTCCATCTCAATAGAAATAACTTAATTTGTGGGCAAGCAGACAGATAAGATGTAAATATCATTAATTATGATTTCATAATGCTCCTAGAGCCCTTCTTAACAATACTGGAGGAAAAAGTATAAAGTATTTAGACTATTCAAAGGTGGAACCATTCCCTAAGGTTTTCTGCTGTGTAGTACTTCATACATACTGGAGACACTGGTAAATGCTCCAGAACTTTAAGTGGATTTGCTTCAAGTTAGTAAAGAATCCAGTATCCTTCAGAACGAGCAGCTGCAGATGTGGATCACATGGGCTTTTCCGGTATATGGACTATCAACATTCCTACTTTGCTTTATCCTCAATGTTTAAGGATCTTTGGGGGGAAGGATCCCTTTTAGAATTGCTTCTGGTTTAGTATTTTATTTTTCATCTACACACTCTGCTGGTATTTCTAGGACATGCTCATATTTAATTATGGAAATAACAATCACAGGAAGAAGGCCTGAATTTCTGTTTAATTCAAGTGCAGCCTTCCTTTCTTTACAGCTTGTGTGTAGAAGGTGATAGAAGCTTCTGGAAGATAATTTTGGCCTTCATTCCCCAGGCAGTATAGGACTTATTTTCTAGGTGCGCCTGAGGCAAAAGGACTGTGCAGTGGACACTCTCCAAGGAGAAGTAGATGAATAGTTAGAGTGCTCTGGGTTATTGTCATGAATAAGAAATTAGTGCAAATCATATGCAATTGCCAGTTTTGACAAATTTTGAGCTGCAATAATTGCATAGGGGTTGACTTCATATGTTGCTTATTCAGTGCAGCGTGAGAGATTTTGCTGTCTTTGAGGTTTCACCTCAGACTTGTCCTTAAGCAAATCCTCAATAGTGGTCTACTGCAGCCTGATTGAGAGGGCAGACAGCAGAACTCAAACCAAATGCTGAAGATAGTAGGAGCTATTTCATTAGGGAGAGAAAACCCACTACATACGGCCTTGGAGTAAGACCAGACTCCATCCATTGCTCCAGTACTGTATGAACACTCGCATTACCGAGTTTGTTTCCTTCTTTATAGCATGAAATTATGGCAATGGAATGAACTAGGGTACTACACATGGATACTCTAGTTCAATGCCTTCAATGTTGTTGATTGTTGTGTATTTGCCCTTCCCTATCTCCCTGGAGAATGTCTATTTTAAGGTTGGTATCAATGCTGACTTGTGTCTGAGGAAAGGTGCTTATGCTAAATGCCAGTTTTTGTCCAAGGGCACAGGGGAGCACCTTTCTTTCCCAGAAGCCTCCTTGCTGATGCTGCACTATGGAGACTTCCCTCCTCCAAGGCTCCTCTCTAACACCCTCAGGCACAGCAGGTAGCCTATATTTAGAAGAGCATCAGCTGCTTTCTTGAGCATTTGGGCTAATGTTTATAAGCACTAATCGACCCTCCCCCTTTTTTTGATAAGATCAGACATGTTTAGAATGGTATGTCCATAGACAAACTTATGACTTAGCATCACTTGTTTAGCAATCCTTTTAATATCTATAGCATCTTGATGTTATATCTGGTATAGAGGAAGAATTGAAACAGAAAAATATGAATATCTATATACCAGAAAGCAAGACCTTTTAGCACAAAGTCTTAGTTGCTACAAATTATATATGCCATAACTTGCCTACGTAATTTGTTTTGAGTAAATTTAGCCAACTTTTATAAGGCCTGTCATTCCAAGTGTTCTAATAGTCCACCATACAAAGTAGAAAACCAGACAAAGAGACCCACTCATTTGTGCTCAAAGAAAAGAGATCACATGTGACAAAATGAAAAGATCACATGACAAAATGAAGAATCTATTTTTCAGCCAGAGAGAGACAGAGACACAGACAGAGACACAGAGAGAGAGAGAGAGAGAGAGAGAGAGAGAGAGAGAGAGAGAGAGAGAG
>NC_034594.1:61340640-61358287 GCF_900095145.1 Mus pahari
AAGAGAGAGAGAGAGAGCAAGAAATCAGAAGGAAATATATACTTATGCACCTTGAACTCTGGCTTCAAGCCTCTACAACTCTTAAAAGTAAGTTTAAGTTGTTTAAGTTGCCCAGTGTGAACATTTTGTTACAGCATCCTTAATGAGCTCAGATTTCACAGAAGTACTCATTAGATCTTACTGTTGTCTTAAGATGCTTCACACTTCTGATTTTACCGTCTGTCTCTGAAGCTCTTTTCCCCCCTAAATCTGTAACTGGACAATACAGGTCCCTTTCCATGTGTCTTAATTACTATTTTGTCTTTGTGAGGAGTCATGATGACCAAGGCAACTTATAAAATAAAGCATTTCATTACAGACTGAATTATAGTTTCAGGTTGTCAGTTGATTATCATTATGGTGGAGAGAGTAGGCAGATGCCATGGTGTTGGAGCAGTAGCTGAGAGCTCACATCTGATCCATAACTTGCAGGCAGAGGGACAGAGAGATTGGAACTGCCTGGACTGGGGTTTTGAAACCTCAAAGCCCAATCCCAGTGACACATTCCTCCAATTAAGACCACACCTCTAAATCCTTCCTCAACAGTTCCACTAACTGGGAACCAAGGATTCAAATGCATGAACTTAGAGGCCGTTCTTTTTTTAATTATTAGTTATTTTCCTCATTTACATTTCAATTGCTATCCCAAAAGCTCCCTATACCCTCCCTACCCTGCTCCCCAACCTACCCACTCCTGATCCCTGGCCCTGGCATTCCCCTGTACTGGGGCATATAATCTCTACAAGACCAAAGGCCTCTCCTCCCAATGATGACCGACTAGGCCATCTTCTGCTACATATGCAGCTAGAGACATGAGCTCTGGGGGTACTGGTTAGTTCATATTGTTGTTCCTCCTATAGGATTACAGATCCCTTCAGCTCCTTGGGTACTTTCTTTAGCTCCTCCATTGGGGGCCCTTTGTTCCATCCAATAGATGACTGGGCATCTACTTCTGTATTTGCCAGGCACTGGTAGAGCCTCACAAGAGACAGCTATATCAGGGTCCTGTCAGCAAAATCTTTCTGGCACATGCAATAGTGTCTGGGTTTGGTGGCTGTGTATGGGATGGATCCCCAGGTGGGGCAGTCTCTGGATGGTCCTTCCTTCCATCTCAGCTCTAAACTTTGCCTCTGTAACCCCTTCCATGGGAGTTTTGTTCCCCATTCTAAGGAGGAATGAACTATCCACACTTTGGTCTTCCTTCTTCTTGAGTTTCATGGGTTTTGCAAATTGTATCTTGGGTATTCTAAGTTTCTGGGCTAACATCCACTTATCAGTGAGTGCATATCAAGTGACTTCTTTTGCGATTGGGTTACCTCACTAAGGATGATATCCTCCAGATACATCCATTTGCCTAAGAATTTCATAAATTCATTGTTTTTAATAACTGAGAAGTACTCCATTGTGTAAATGTACCAAATTTTCTATATCCATTCCTCTATTGAGGAACATCTGGGTTCTTTCCAGCTTCTGGCTATTATAAATAAGGCTGCTATGAACATAGTAGAACATGTGTCCTTATTACAAGTTGTAACATCTTCTGGATATATGCCCAGGAGAGGCATTGCTAGATCTTCAAGTAGTACTATGTCCAATTTTCTCATGAACTGCCAGACTGATTTCCAGAGTGGTTGTACCAGCTTNCAATCCCACCAGCAATGGAGGAGTGTTCCTCTTTCATTACATCCTCACCAGCATCTTCTGTCACCTGAATTTTTGATCTTATTCATTCTGACTGGTGTGAGGTGGAATCTCAGGGTTGTTTTGATTTTCATTTCCCTAATGATTAAGGATGTTGAACATTTCTTGAGGTGCTTCTCAGTCATTCGGTATTCCTCAGTTGAGAATTCTTTGTTTAGCTCTGTACCCCATTTTTTAATGGGGTTATTTGAATTTCTGGTGTTCATCTTCTTGAGCTCTTTTTATATATTAGATATTAGTCCCCTATCAGAATTAGGATTGGTATAGATCCTTTCCCAATCTGCTGGTGGCCTTTTTGTCTTGTTGACAGTATCTTTTGCCTTACAGAAGCTTTGCAATTTTATGAGGTCCCATTTGTCGATTCTTGATCTTACAGCACAAGCTATTGGTGTTCTGTTTAGGAATTTTTCCCCTGTGCCCATATCTCTGAGGCTTTTCCCCACTTTCTCCTCTAAAAATTTTAGTGTCTCTGGTTTTATATGGAGTTCCTTGATCCACTTACACTTGAGCTTTGTACAAGGAGATAAGAATGGATCAATTTGCATTCTTCTACATGATTACCACCATTTGAGCCAGCACTTTTTCCCACTGGATGGTTTTAGCTCCTTTGTCAAAGATCAAGTGACCATAGGTGTGTGGGTTCATTTCTGGGTCTTCAGTTCTATTCCATTGATCTACCCGTCTGTTGTTGTACCAGTACCATATAGTTTTTATCACAATTGCTCTGTAGTACAGCTTGATGTCAGGCATGGTGATTCTTTTATTGTTGAGAATAATTTTTGCTATCCTAGGTTTTTTGTTATTCCAGATGAATATGCAAATTGCCCTTTCTAACTCAGTGAAGAATTGAGTTGGAATTTTGATGGAGATTGCATTGAATCTGTAGATTACTTTGGGNAAGATAGCCATTTTTACTATATTAATCCTGCCAACCCATGAGCATGGGCGATCTTTCCATCTTCTGAGATTTTCTTCGATTCTTTTCTTCAGACACTTGAAGTTCTTATCATACAGATCTTTCACTTCCTTAGAGTCACTCCAAGGTATTTTACATTATTTGTGACTATTGTGAAGGGTGTTGTTTCTTATGGGGCCATTCTTATTCAAACCACCACACCATGCTTTGTGGTTTACCCCCATCAGAAAAATTTCTTTAACTCTTTTCTTTTTGAGTTTGACCTACTTACACAGACATTGCTTGGTGGAAAAAAAACAAAAACAAACAAACAAACAAACACACTAACAAAACAAAGTCATCGCAGACTTCCTTCCTTCATACCAGTAGCTTCAGAGGTGTGCCCAGAGGATTTTCTCCCAGGTGAGTCTAGAATGGCTGTGAGGGGTTGTCTTGAATATGTTGATTGTGTTGATTGTTGGAGGAAAATTCGCCTTAGTTAGAGGGGGCACAGTTTCCTAGGCTGGGGTCCTGGGCTTTATAAAATGAATAAAGCAAGCAGAGGCTGTATTCATTGCTCTCTCATTCCTGACCGTGAATGCTATATGAGCAACTGCATCAAATTCCTCTCATTGTGACTTCTCTGCCATGGTGGTGCGTGCCTTTCAACTGTGAGCCAGAATAAACCCTTTCTCAAGCTGCTTTTCTCATTCCTTTATCACAACAACAAGGACAAGTAACTATGAAAAATCATAACTAGTGTGATAAAATAATAATAATAATAATAATAATAATAATAATAATAACAACAACAACAATAGTAATACTCCTTATTCTTCTTGTCTTCCAGACAAAAAAATACCTTGGGACAGATCAAGTTTACTATTTCCTGGAGAGGGTCTGCCATGGGGACCTATGGGGCATCTCAGACACAGATTGATAGAAAGGATTTATAAGATGTGGTTTGCTTTATTTTCAGAAGAGGTTGGACGCTTTGCCTTTTGCAAAGATTGGATGCTGTTGGAATGTGAGGCGAAGTCTATGATTGAGCATCTTCATACATTTTATGCTTAGGGAAGGCTAGCTATGGAGCAACACTAAAGTGATTGGGAAAGGGGCAGCTGTCACTCATATCAGCCAGGAGAGGGAGGTGTTGAGTAATTTCTGTATCTTTGACATGTTTAATGCTCTGTTCAGATGTGACTAGAGAGCAGAGCTGTTCTTCTGTCTTGTCCATCACAGTCATAGGGTGACCTTCTTCATCTTAATATTCTGTGGGCTTGTTATGTACAGAAGGAGAATTTCATGGTTTGGCTTTGATTTTCAGGCCAGTGGCAAAAAGTCCTGGCTAGTTAAACTCATGACCTTGGTTTCTGAAGGGCCATTTTCTATGGGTGAAGCCCTTGAGGGCTGAGATGTATATCGACAGTTTTTTGGGATAGGGATAGCCATAGATGATTTCTCAGAGTGATTATGGGTAGCCCAGCCAAACTGGCGAGATTTCTTGTAAACACTGACATAATGTTTTTGTTATTCTCTGCCATGATGCTTCCAGTGCAGCTGTGACAAAATTGAAGGTCTGCACTGAAAGACAGACTAAGCAGGTAGACCTAGTGGTACATGATTGCAATTTGACAGGAGGAGGATCATGAGTTCAAGGCCAGCCTCAGTAACTTAGTGAGAATCCCATCTCAAAATAAAAAGTAAAACAAAGGCCAGGGCTGGGGATATTCTCAGTGGTAGAGTGTCCTAGTATCATGAATAAGCCCTGAGTTTAATGGAAGTACCATCGAAGAAAAATATGGGCTACATAGTCAGACATTGAGTTATCCTTGGACCACTTTTTGTCAGACACATGGCTTCTAGGACAGATGCAGGCGTGGTGACAAGCAGTCCCACTTCTGACTTCCTTGGCCCTCTCATTTTCTTCTTCTGATAGAGGACATGACCTCATATTCTATTTTTAGAATTTGCTTCATCTCAAGTGGCTTTTGGCACTGCCACTGTGTTGCTGTGTGGCTCTGGAGCATCTTAGCTGTTCCCTTGTACAACACAGAGATTTTTATGATGGAACACATTTATTTTTTTCATCCTCTCCCCAGGGGCCTGGCACAACCTCATAGAGGACAGATGAGGTCAGAGAAAAATCTGGCAAGCCTACATCTAGTTTTCACAAAAGTCAACATCCTTTATCAGATATTCCTTGTCTTTGGAATAAGTCCCAAGGCTTTAGAAAACATGCAAAGCCCCCAGCCATGTGCATAGAGACCTACAACTATGGGGGGTAATCAACACTTTTCAACCTGGCCTCACTACCAGGAAACATATCCTCTCTTTTTGTTTTGAGTTGGTACTGGATGTGGCTTACTGTTGAGATTCAGTAGTGAACATTGATGAACTGACTGGCTGAGAAAACCTGTGAGTAACCGTGCACTCAATTAATTTAGAATCAATTTTCAGTCTATGCCTCTGTGGGAATAACTGATGGGCCAAACACACAGAAGTTGACAATTCAGAGGTTACATTAATTAGAGAAGATAAAAATGTATGTGTAGTTTCCTGTCCACGAACTATCTAATCCGATCTTGCTTAGCTTCTGTGGTCAGATGATATTGGGCAGGCTCAGCAGGGTACATATGAAGTCTCATTTACCATTTCTCTCTCTATTTGTCTATCTATCTATCTATCTATGTATCTATCAACATCATCATCTATTTGTCATTTATTTATGTACATACATACACACGGAGTGTTAGAGAGAGAGGATACACAACCATACAAACACACACACACACACACACACACACATAACATAGAGATAGAGGCAGAGACAGAAACAGAGACAGAGACAGAAAAGACAGAGACAGAGCTATTCCTGGATAAAAGCATCTCATTTTGCATCCAAGTGTGCAAAATCTGCTCACTGTCCATTCTCTGTTCTGCTCCCATACTGTCCACCCTGCAATCTCAGCTGTACTGCAGTTCTTTCATGATCTCTATGATTAGATATATTTGCTCCTTTAAAAAGTGAATTCTAATAGCACTGATTTTTCCCCATTGTTTCTCATTTTTGATACACGCTTTTACCTCAGCAACCAGATGTTTCATCCATTTACTCATTCACTCCCTTATTCATTCAGTATATATTTAATGGTTAACTGTTAAGTGCTCAACATGTTGCTAGGTACCAGAAATTCATAATAAATAAGACAGATATCTCTGTTCCACAACTTATATGTTAATGAGGGTGAGAAATGTATCAATCAAACTTCACTGAGAGGAACTGAGTGAGAAGGGGAGGCGAAGGGCTTTGCTGTAAGCAAATGAGTGATGTAGTTTTGGGGATGAACAGAGAAGTCTAAAATCCTTAGGGCAGACCATCAGGATGACGGTGCCCACCCTTAGAAGCTAAAGCTGCTGTTCACAGGAGAAATTACTTGTTTTGTCTGAGGGAGCTCTTTTGCAATGGACTGTCAGTTGATCTAAGCCCCTTTGGAGTGTGTAGGTTAACCTCTCAAGTCAGCCATTTATAGGTGTTTATCTCTGCAGACTATCCCCACAGCACCACCTACATTAGTGTTTGTTAGAATAGTCAGGGAGTTAAACTGTAGCCTAGCTTCCTGACATATGAAACTCATCGCCACAGGGAGGAACATTAAAGATGTGATTAAAATATCATAGGTTTCCAGAAATAGAAATTCCATTTTCTTTTCTTAGAAATAACCTTAGCGTTGGACTCAGTGCTAAATTTTGAGACTAACATGTAGACTTGTCTCAGGTGGTTAAGGAAACCATCAGATTCAACTGAAACTAAGAGTCTCTGGCCCTACTCTGTACCAACTAGAACCTGTACTGATGTAGGTCCTTCTCATTGATAATTTGAACATGTGATTCAAATCATTATTGAGTAATGAGAATAAATAGTGGATTGCATCTTAAGTTGTTGTTATAAATGCTTTCATATGAAAATGATCTTTTGAACTTCTTTGGAAGTGAATGCTTATGTAAATTAGAAACAACTGTTTTTGCTAACCATAGCATTATTACAGCCATTCAGATGTAGTGAATAATCTGCCTGGACTATAAGCACACAGAGAACAGGAGCCCTGTATTATTTAGTTCAGTAGTTCTTACCCCCATGGATGGCATCAAATATCAGATGTTCTTCATATAAAATATTTATATTATGATTCATATCAGTAGAAAAATTAGTTATGACATAGCAACCAAAATCATCCTATGGTTGGGGGTTACCACAACATGAAGAACTCTACAAAAGGGTTGCAGCATGGGGAAGGTTGAGAACTACTGATTTAGTTTCTCATTTATGATAAGAAAGGTAATATTGGCACAGACAAATAACAATGCCCCTCGATTCTCAAGAGGGTCACATAGAAGCTATTTCTTGCCTATGAGAATTTTTTTCTGGGTTTCCAGGGCAGTTGACCCCCATGGAAAACTCACATGCTTTTTTTAGCCTCAACATGTGGTTCATGGTAACTGAGGCAAAGAAGAAAGGCTATAGAGCTGTACATAGCAAGTGATTCATATCACTGCTATTCAGCTTTCTTTGTCTCTTAGCCAGACTTCGGAAGAAAATGAAGCATATCCTTGAGCCCATGGGAAAGAGACAGATGCTGATGAACATTAGTGTTGTCTAGACTGTTTGACATTTTATCTCTTAGCTTACAATAAGGGTTACATAGGAAAGACTTACTAGATATTTGGCAAATTCATATAGTATATCTCCTTTGCTTTTAGATAATGTGTAGACTGTGTGTGTGTGTGTGTGTGTGTGTGTGTGTGTGTGTGTGTTATCTTTAGGCAGGTACTTCTCAGTACATTGGCTCTTCAGGTCTATGTCTCTGATGTGTGAGTCTTTGGAGTAGAAGAGCACAACTGAGACCTTTATATTAATCCCTAGAAGTGGGGGATGAAACCAGTCACAGTGATACTGGCAGAGTGGAGACTGTCCCTTGGCTCAAGACTCTCTACCTGGCCTTCATCTCTCCTGAGTTTTCCCATTTACACAAGAAAGGAGACTTTGATAGTGCTTGACTAAATAGTAGGAAACTATCACCTTACCACATACACACAGAAAATTACCCAAAGCATAAAAGAATTCATTCAAAAATATACATTTTAGATAGAGAAAAATCTTTCTGTTTTTTTTAATAGCTTGCTCAAGTCACTGAGCAGTGAACCTGGCTAAGTTTTGTGAGGAATATGCAATAAGAATTCTGAATTACTTCCTTGGTCAAATAAACACCATGAGACAGCAATGTTCATAGCATGTTGGATCTGCATATCCTTGAAGAATGATAAGATGATAAGGAAAGGAGATCATCTGTCCTAAAGGTCAGGGCATCTCAAGAATCTTTCCTGTGACCTGCCAAGCTTCTACTTTTTCATGTGCTGCAGCATGAGATGTCACCACCATAGGAAGATTCACCTGACAATGACTCCATATGGTGACCTCTCCATGAACCCTCCCTTCCAGACTGACATAAAAATGAAGACTTTTTACAGCACCGTGGCTAGGAGGGCAGACTTACCTTTATTTAGAAGCTAAATTTAAAAATGCTTGATTTGT
Organism: Mus pahari; assembly: GCF_900095145.1. Lineage (NCBI taxonomy): Eukaryota > Metazoa > Chordata > Mammalia > Rodentia > Muridae > Mus > Mus pahari. Next base: position 61,348,869 of record NC_034594.1, read on the forward strand.
ATTTATTTTTCCAGTTGAAAAGTTAGATGCATGTACCTATCCTGTTCTAATTACATTTGAAAGTTTTCCATTACCTAAATTGTCTGCCTAAGAAACATCCCCCTGTGTCAGCAATCTTCACAATTGGCAGGCCTGGTTTGTATGTGCTGTAGAATAATTAGTATGACCTTGTACTGAAAGCATCTGCTTGAAATGCAAGCACAGCACTTCCATTAGCTGTTGTATCAACTCTGTATTATTAGTATTAACTAAACTTATCTTCAGTGAAGTCAGCCAGGTTTCAAATTCTCAGTAGTAAATGCGACTGGTGACTACCGGCATCCTGAGTGTGGAAGACATTGTCTCAGCCCTAAATGGGATGTTATCATCGCATCCCTTCCCTTAGCATTCAGTTAGCCCTGTGAAAGAGGAGATAGAAGTCACCAAGGAAATGAGGTCTAAATACAGCCTGCTGTGTTTATCATATGATCAGTGCACATATGAACCGAGAGATGGAGAAGCATGGACAGACCTACGCATGGACAGATCTACACAGGTCTGCACCAGTAGGGCCCCAGAGCTGAAAGGAAAAGTGGAAACATGCCCCACCCCTAATCCCAAAGCTAGCTCCAATGAATAATTACTTTTAAAAAATCCCCTTAGTTTTCTCTGAGGGAGTATCACTTAGAAAACAAAATGCTCTTCAGGGTAGGCTCCATGTCTAGCAGTAGATGAGCAACACAAAATGAATTCAATACCATCTTTGGAGGTTCTCTGTCATATAATATTGTGATAGGCCTTCTTTTCTTTTCTTTTGTTTTCTTTTGTTTTCTTTTGTTTTCTTTTGTTTTCTTTTCTTTTCTTTTCTTTTCTTTTCTTTTCTTTTCCCTTCCTTCCTTGCTCCTTCTCTCCTTTCTTCCCCTCCCTCCCTCCCTCCCTCCCTCCNCCTCCCTCCCTCCCTCCTTTCCTTCCTTCCTTCCTTCCTTCCTTCCTTCCTTCCTTCCTTCCTTCCTTTCACTTTTTCTCTTACAAGTCCTTTGCTTATATATTATGGCTTCCAGATTTGTGTTTTTATTGGATTCCTGTATGTGTGAACATGCATGTCTTTGTGTTTCTCCTGCTTTTTCTTTGATTCTTTTCCTTCTGTTTATATTGTCCCATTCTGATTAGTTTTGTTTTTCTTTTTATATTATTTTGTAATCATTTCTTATATGTCTGTTTGTTTTCCAAAGAGAGACAGAAAGGGTGTGGTTTTGGTAGGAGGGGAGGTGGTGGAAGAACTGGGAGGAGTTGGGGGAGGGAAACTAATCAAAATATACTGTATGAAAAAAAAACTATTTTCTAAAAGAAAAAACAGTGCCTCTTCTATACTTCCCTTGGGTGTCTTAATTCTAGAATGCTTGAGTCAAGAAGGTGCCATACTACTTGTCAGTCCAGGACCTGCAAAGGAGGGTATAGAAAGATTGTAAGAGCCGGAGGTGGTGGATAACTTTAGGGAAGCCATGGTTTCTAGATACAGCAAGGCAGTAGCACATGAGAGCTCACAGACTCTGTGATAGGATGCACAAGAGCTGTGTAAGCTCCAGCCAGACAAACCCCAGCATGGAGCAGGGAAGGGGAACATGCACTCCTACTACGAGCCGAGGAGCTATTGGCATTTCATAGCTGTTGGGGAGAGGGAGATTCAATTTTCTTACCTCTGGCAGGCTGACCACACATCACAACAAAACCTAATCCCAAGACTAGCTGGGCAGTAAGAACTGGACATGATGGAGAAAGAAGAAACAAACAACAAAGTCATCTCAGAGTTGAGTGGGGAGAGATGGGAGGGGGTAAATACATGCGAAATACAGTGTATGGAGTTCTCAAAGAGTTAATCTATGTATATCTCTATTATCTACCATCTGTTCTCTCTCTCTCTGTATGTATATGTATGTATATATGTATATAAAGATGATACTGGACAAAGAAGAGGATAAGACCCTCTAATACACTTAGTGTTTGAACCACTTGCTGTCGCTGGTCCTTGAATATTATGGTTATTTGGTGGCAAGAATGACTTCTTGGGGAAAGCACTGAATTTGATATAGCTTTATTTTGCCTAGGATATTTAGCTACAGTAATGCCTAATGGCTGTTTGCTTAACATTTAAGGTGGCATGCAAGTGAAATCTTAGTTAAGCAGAAGGTTATTCTTGTAAGCATGGGGTTTTCCTCACAGGGCCCTTAGAGGTTATCTTATATCAAATTGGAAAATTCAGCACGGTATTTCTTTTTCCTAAGCCTAACTATAGATTTTCTTTTGCTCATACTAATATCAACAGAAGGAGCATGTGCAAAAGTCATGATTTCTGTTTTATTTCCAGACAAAGATCACTAAATTGCAGGCTATAACACAAATTTTCTTTTACTCGGATACTTGATGAAAGTTGAAATAGCACAGGAGCCACTGTTCGTCATAAGAAATAGTGGTGCGCTGTCAATGCTGAGGGATTTGGGGTCTGGGGGAGGCTAAATCTGCTCCAGAATGGTTGCTTAATTTCCCTTTAAAAAGCATAAAAGATTTATAAAGTCTGTATGTTATACACTGCAATAAGCTCCTTTCCCTGTCAAACGGTGTGGAAATTCTGGCATCAGCAGTGCTGTCTGTTTGGCTGAGAATCTGTCACAGAAATGATTCCTCAAACCCATATTAAGAGTTCCTGTCCTCAAATAGTTTTCAGAGTTCAGAATTCAGTTCACCGAGGCCATTCAGGGAGGCTAGTTTGAAAGTGTACCTTTTATTAAGGAGGATTCTGGATTAAACTTATTATGTTGGTGCTGAGATAGGACTCCCAAAGATGCTGGTCAGATGCTTCTATCGGGTACCACTAGGATAAAGACATGCTCCCTGGTTCTAAGAAGAGCTGCTTTGCAGGATGGATTTTCACAGCAATTATTTAATAAGCATGTCTGGGCTGGTCAGAAAAGAAATATTGGGGGAAATTATTTGTGTTTTGCTATTTCTTATCTTAATAGTAAAACTTTATTAATAATGCTTACCACAATTGCATTAAAAATCCTATGAAAATGAGCTACTTGGAGGTTATGGGACTGCCTTCACCTGTGGTTATTAGATAATATCTAAACTTATTAGTTAATTATCCCAAGTCCATTTGCCTCAATTTTGGGATGGTGGAGTGATGCAATAAATCAATGCTCTGTCCTTGGAGCATTATTCCTCTAAAAACAGACGGAGAGGAGAAGTTATGCTTCTGTTGCTGGGGACTCTTATGCAACAGTGATGCTGGTTTTCAAAGTATCTCTTCTCTAAATAGCTAAGGTTTCCTGTTCCTGATCCTAATGGGATAAAACTCCAACTTGAGTTGAAAAACTAAGTTGTTACTATTGAGGAAAGCAAGAATAAAAGGGAAAAAATACTCACCTTTATCATAAAATGCTTAAGATATGCTAACAGATTCATAAAGGTTATCATTGTTTATTTATTCATTTATATGTTTATCTTATTTTACTGAGGTATGGTCTTGACATGTAGCCTGACCAACCTTGAATCTTTTCCTCAAACTACCTGCCTGAGTGTAAGTCTTCTTTATAATTAATTAATTGTATGCATATGGGTATTTTGTCTGTATGTATGTCTGTGTAACATGTATGTTCCTGCTGTTGTTAGAGGCTGGAAGAGTACAATGGATCACCTTAGACAGATCTTATTGATGCTTGTGAGTTACCTCGTGGGTATAGGGAATAGAATTCTGGTCCTTTGTAGCAGCATCCTGTGCTCTTAACTGCTGAGCCATTTTTCCTATCTAGGCCTTCTTAGTATTTCCCCTGGCACTTGCTTAAGACATTTTTAAATGACTTCCACATATACAGGTATATATAATTTAGGTATAAAAAATCAACTCTTAGTGATAATAAATTATGAGGAAATTTATTTTAAATTTTTTTTGCCCTTTACATAATGTTGCCACTTATTAAATATGGCAGCAAATTCACATACTAACAAAGAGTGTTTGCTTGTTTATTTTTGAATAAACAATTAAATCATGGGGGTGGGGTATAGGGAACTTTCAGGATAGCATTTGTAATGTAAATAAAGGAAATAATAATAAATAAAAAATAGAAAAAAGAAATTAAATAAAGAAAATAATAATAAATAAAAAAATGGAAAAAAATGAGACTATAAAAAAAGAATTAAATCATGGATGAATATTTGATTCTGTAAAATACAAAATATCTTCAAGGTTTTGGAGGATTTAATCAATATTTTATTCTGTAACCAACAGTTCGCCTGTTGTTCTTTCCCATGAACTTATAGTACAGAAAGGCAGAACTATGTTTATGGAAATTTCATAAAACAGAAATTCAGTCCTACCTCAAAACCAAAATTCATTGGATGAAATGATAGTTTTTATGACATAAAAGACAGCAACTAAAACAGTAATTTTAAAAATCAAACATTCTAGCACAATACAGTTCAGAGATATGCTAATTTATTTAACACACCAAAGATTAATGGTGGGGAAACATTAAATACCTTTTTTCATGATGAAACCATCATGGTCCTATAGAGGCTGGGAATTTTGTATGCACAGGAAGAATCACTATAAATCATAACATTTAAGAGTCTTGAATCTGAGCCAGGGTGTTTCTAGACGTTTATTGGTTCTGTGTGGTGTGATGATATGCTTGGTGAAAAATGTACATATTATGTGTTCAGAACCACAGCTGCAGTGACGTGAATTCACACATTGCCACAGGCATGAGCTTTTCATTTTTAATTTTGTTGCAATTCAGGAATATCTTACTATTGCCAAATTTTTTTGGTGGCCCCCCTGTTCAGTTATGTCACCCATATAGGGTTGCCACTGCAGTTGAAGAAGTTGAGCCTTAGTCTTCCAAGTGATAGAATTATTGATGTATGTCATTAAGCCTGGCTAAGGTTATCATTATTAAGTAATGTAAGCGCTGTGGGTTTAAGGAGCTAAACAAAATGACTCAGAGTAGAGAAAAAACAATTATTTTGCGTAGGGTTCTGATCCAGTACTACAGACTACCTCCAATATTGTAAAAGGAATATAAAACTCCACTGAATCCTAACTGAACCAGACAGCTGTACCTAAGCACCAGTAGTTGGAGTATGAGTGGAAAATCTTAAAGTCTGTCTGTGATGAACAATAAAGATAACTACTCTTTTTTATTTGTTTGGTTTTTTTTTTTTTTTGAGACAAGGTTTCTCTGTGTAGCCATGGCTGTCCTGGAACTCACTCTGTAGACCAGGCTGGCCTCAAACTCAGAAATCCATCTGTCTCTGCCTCCCAAGTGCTGGGATTAAAGGCGTGTGCCACCACATCCAGCTAAGATAATTACTCTTGCTTTTATGGTATACAATTGACCCCTGAAAACTCTGGCATGAAGCAATTTTGTAACATTAGGCATTCTGTGTTTTATAGCAGAGATATATTAGTCAGGGTTCTTTGGAGATATAAAACCTATATAATTGGATTCTATCTATCTATCTATCTATCTATCTATCTATCTATCTATCTATCTATCTGTCTCCATCTAGCACTATATATACACACAAACATATATAATATATACATATAATATATACCTATATATATGTTTAAAACACACACACACACACACACAGACAGACACACACACACACACACACACACACACATCAGGATGTATAAAACCAGAACCCTGTCCAGATTTTATACATTTATACATGTGGGATTTTTTAAAAATGACTTACAGGATGTGGTTCTGCTAGTCTAAGAATAGTTGTCTAAACAAATGGAAAGTCCAAGAATCCAGTAATTGTTCAGTCTGTAAGGTTGCATATCTCAGCTGGTCTGCCAGTGAAGGAATGGATTTGCTAGTGAGAGTGAGAGCAAGCTGGCAAAGAGAGTGCAAGCTTTCTTTTGCCTCCTTTCTATAGGCTGCCAGCAGAAGGGGTGGCTCAGATTGAAGATGGATCTTCCTACCTCAAAAGATCTGGATTAAAAGCATATCTTCCAGTCTCAACGATCCCAACTACATGTTGGTCTTCTCATTTCAAATAATTTTCACATTTTTTTTCCCAAAGAAAAAATACCTCACAGGTATGCCTAGCCATTTGGGTTTTAGTTAATTCTAGATGTAGTCAAGTTGGCAGCCAATAATAGTCATCACAGATGGTTTGTCTCTGCTTGATGATGTGGTCCTCAGAATGGAAGACCTGAATATCAGGCTCACTGGAATTGTCAGCAGAAATATGTACACACAGTCTCTCCATCATCATCATTTCAGACCCTCATGGTTCGAATATAGAAGTTCCTCATGCTCAATTCTCAAGAGTATTGTATATGACAGTCAATGGCTGGGCCTTAGAAGTCAATTCAGCACCACATGTGCAATATGCTTTGTGTGAGGTCAACACAGCCCAGATGCAAGCCCAGGGATATAGACACTAGTCCAAGAATAAAAAAATAATCTGTGACCGTTAAAAACAGCACCTTTCAAAGCTATGAAAATCTGTGCATAAAGATTACTGTCCCTAGAGACACGAACTACTGCAGTGATGTTCTTATGTTCAGCCATGTTCTTATGGTGTGATGCTGATGTATTGATTTGTTTGTTTATTTTTGGCTAGGTATCTATTTTAATAGACTTTCATGGGGTAACAGTTCCTAAAGAAGAGATGTCAGGCTTATGTCCATTTCACCGCACAGAAATCCAGCAAATCTTCCAGGTGAGGCAATTAATCAGCCTTCGAATCATTTGACTTAAGTATTAACTAAGCTGTTTAAGAAGAGGGGCAGACTGACCTTGTCAATGTTCAGAAAGAAATACATCTGAGTTTCTCGAAATTCCACAGAGCAGTGTGTCATACCACACATACTTAATGGGAAATTAAAAGTATTTGTTCATTCTGACCAATGGATTTGATTAGTTCACAGTGGTCCATTAAACCCTCCTTAAATTCTCCAGGCTCAGTCATATACTCTCTTAGCTATGACAACAGAATGCATTGGTTTGCTGAACCCAAGTCTCATGCCTGAGAAGGAGGCTGAGAAGGCATTACTTTTTTGCTAAGTAAGTAGATAAAAAGACATAAACTAAGAGCCATTGGGACGGGACAAATAGGAGTTAGAAGTGCCACATTCAAGTGTCTATGGTAGAAGGACTTGTAGGACACACACACAGAGAGCTGCTTGTGTATGGCTTTGCAGCCCCATCTAAAGATGTAGGGAAGAATTGCTGTGTCTGTAACAGATACCTTTTGAAACCACAGGAATTGCTTATAACTTTACCATACAAAAAGTTGATTAATTCCTCCACTCTGAGGACTCCTCTTGGATAACAGGAAGACTTTTATTTTCATGGAGTTGAGATAGAGGCTGGAGAAATATAATCATAGAGTACAATGGTAGAAGGATTATGCAAAAGTTGCCTTCTTAAAATTCTTACTGTTCCCCCCAAATCTTGAGAGTTCAGCTTTCAGGTAAAGCCGAGTACCCCCAATTATAAGCTTTCTTCATGGGCCTCCGAATTTGTCCTTTGAAAAGTTACCTTGAGAATCACCTGTCAAAAATACTCTCAGCACAGTTGAAAACTAGGTTTATAAATATTTTAGCTAGTTTTAACGCTGTCACTTTATACTTAAATATCGTTTTCAAGCAGACACCATTTAAGGATGGCATTTCAAAAATAACATCAAGTGTTCTGAGATGACATTGGTCCTCTATCTCAAGATGGCCCCTTGCTGCTTACGAGGTATATGTGGTTCAGTGTGAAATGTTCCCCACTGACTGATCTGTTGGTCCACTTAGTTTTCCAGTGGTGGCACTGTGTCGGGAGGGGATGAAGCCTCTGGATCTTTGGCTACCCACAATGCATTGTGTGAGATAGGCCTTGAAGGATATCCAGATGGCAGGACAGAGACATAAACACTGGTCAGCTGAAGAAGTATTGAAAAATCTGTGCCTTATTAAAAAAATTTACCTAATCAAAACTAGGAAAATTACACTCTTGCCACAACTGACTATTTCAGAGGCTCTGCCTTCTTTCCCCATCATAAGATATGGATATCTCCTGAAATCATAAGCCACAGTTAATATTTTCTCCCTTAAGTTGTTGTGCCATTTATTTATTTATTTATTCACAGAACCTAGAAAACCAGATACAGAAAGCATGGCTGTCTATTGATTACTTAATGAAGGCAGGTTAAAGAGTCTTTCCCAAAAGGATTAGCTGAGTTTAATGACTTTCCCAAAGACACATAGAAGGTCAGTGACAAGGAAAAAGAACATACTCTCCCCTTCTAGATAAGGTCTTCCCTCAGCCAAGCTCCTTTGCCCTTTTCTATCATCGACTAGACCAGTGGCTCTCAACTTTCCTGATGCTGCGACCCTTTAATACAACTCCCCGTGTTGTGGTGACTTCCCACCATAAAATTAGTTAGTTGCTACTTCATTGCTGGGAGCCATGGCCTTGTGGATATTTTCTAGCTTACANAAACAATCCTGAGAGAACATTCGTGGTCATAACAGTATGTTTGTGGGTAAAGAGGACACTGTGACCTTTGGTTCCAGGAGCTGAAGATTGCCACCTGACCTTCAGAGAGCCCCTGGGCTCTTCCCCCCTCCCTTGGAGCCTCCTTTTGGTGATGCTTATATTGCCACTCCTGAATAAAGTTTTTCAAAGCTTGATCATCATGATTGACTTGCTCTCATTCTTCCTGTCTCTTGTCCCTCCCACTTTCTCTCTCTCCTGCCCTGGGTCCCCGCTGATTATCCCTGCAGGTTGGGGTACTTAATGATTGTAATTTTGCTACTGTTATGAATTGTAATGTAAATATCTGATATGTAGGATATCTGATAAACCGCTCCATCCCTCAGACAGAGAACCACTGAACTAGGCAGGTATTCACAAAATCTCATTTATCTCAGTATAATGGATTCATGGAATGCACATCATATTTTAAGCTATTTCAGATAACTGGCTTTATGGCAGTAGTCTGCCTGTCCATGAAATACTGGAATAATGTCGGAGAATAATGCCTAGCCTTCCTTTGAGATAAATTTTAGTTGAATACTATTAATTTGAAATAATAATAATAATAATAATAATAAAAAGAACAGATACACTGAAACTAATAGAAGAGGAAGTGGGGAAGAGCCTCCAACACATGGGCTCAGGGGAAATTTCCTGAACAGAACAATAGCTTATGTTTTAAGATCAAGAATTGACAAGTGAGACCTCATAAAATTGCAAAGCATCTGCAAGGCAAAGGACACTGTCAATAGGACAAAACGGCAACCAACAGATTAGGAAAAGATCTTTACCAATCCTACATCCTAAAGGGGGCTAATATCCAATATATACAAAGAACTCAAGAAGTTAGACTCCAGAGAACCAAGTAACTCTATTAAAAATGGGGTACAGAGC
>NC_034594.1:61358408-61361227 GCF_900095145.1 Mus pahari
TAGCCCTGGCTGTCCTGGAACTCACTCTGTAGACCAGGCTGGCCTCGAACTCAGAAATCCTCCTGCCTCTGCCTCCCTAGTGCTGGGATTAAAGGCGTGCGCCACCACGCCCGGCTTAAACAAAGAATTCTTAACTGAGGAATACCTAATGTCCAAGAAGCACCTAAATAAATGTTCAACATCTTTAGGCATCAGGGAAATGCAAATCAAAACAACCCTGAGATTCCACCTCACACCAGTCAGAATGGCTAAGATCTCTCAGGTGACAGCAGATGCTGGAGAGGTTGTAGAGAAAGAGGAACACTCCTCCATTGCTGGTGGGATTGCAAGCTGATAAAACCACTCCGGAGATCAGTCTGGCGGCTCCTCAGAAAACTGGACAGAGTACTACCTGAGGAGCCAGCTATACCACTCCAGGGCATATACCCAGAAGATGCTCCAACATATAATAAGGACACATGCTTCACTATGTTCATAGCAGCCTTATTTATAATAGCCAGAAGCTGGAAAGAACCCAGATGTCTCTCAACAGAGAAATGGATACAGAAACTGTGGTACATTTACACAATGGAATACTACTCAGTTATTAAAAACAATGAATTTATGAAATTCTTAGGCAGATGGATGGAACTAGAAAATATCATCCTGAGTGAGGTAACCCAATCACAAAAGAACACACATGGTATGCTCTACTGATAACTGGATATTAGCCCAGAAACTCAGAATACCCAAGATACAAGTCACAAACCACATGAAACTCAAGAAGGAAGACCAAAGTGTGGATTCTTCAATCCTTCCCAGAAGGTGGAACAAAATACCCATGGAAGGGGTTACAGAGACAAAGTGTGAAGGGAGCAGAGACTGAAGGAATGACCATCCTGAGACTGCCCCACCTGGGGATCCACCCCATAGACAATCACCAAACCCAGACACTTTTCTGGATGCCAGCACGTGCTTGCTGACAGGAGCCTGATATAGCTGCCTCCTGAGAGGCCCCACCAGTGCCTGACAAATACAGAGGTGGATTTTTCAGCCTACCATTGGGCTGAGCACAGTGTCCCCAATGAAGGAACTGGAGAAAGGATCCAAGGATCTGAAGGGGTTTGCAGCCCCATAAGAGGAACAACAATATGAACTAACCACTACCCCAGAACTCTCAAGGACTAAACCACCAACCAAAGAGTACATACACATGGAGGGGCTCATGGCTCCAGCTGCATATGTAGCAGAGGATGGCCTAGTCGGTCATCAATGGGAGGAGAGGCCCTTGGTCCTGCAAAGGCTCTATGGCCCAGTGTAGGGGAATGCCTGGGCCAGGAAGCAGGAATGGGTGTGTTGGTGAGCAGGGCAAGTGGGGAGAAGATAGGAGATTTTCAGAGGGAAAACCAGGAAAGGGGATAACATTTGAAATGTAAATAAAGAAAATATCTAATAAAAGAACAAGAATTACAAAAAAAATATTCCTTAATAAGATTGATACACAAGAAAAACCCCAAAATCACACAAAGGCATACAGAATTCATTGGTTGGGAAGACCGTATGTCTCCATTGTATGTTCAAAGCATTCCATGTTTTGACTCCAGCTTCTTCCACATCCTAGGTCTTCTCATTCTCCCATGCTCCATATCCATGCTGTCTTTCTTCCAGTCCTCAGACTACTGCTTGCACCCTCCCTCTTGCCTGGAATTACTTTGCTTATAGCTCTTGTATAGATCTTACTGACTTTTCATATCTGAGCTGAACTTTCAGCCAGAGTACAGATGAAACTTCAGTGTCACTAGGTCCCGGCTGACTCCATGTGTCCCAAGTCCATCTCAGTATGTGTCAGTTGACACAGTGATGGAACATCAAAGTTCTCTGTAATTTTTCATGAAATGCTGATATTTCATCTTTGAATTAAGCTTCTCCCCTTGGGTTGTAGAGGCTGTTTGTGCCAGCACTGACAAGCAGACAAGATGGGTCTTAATTACTTGAAAGCAACTGACATGTTAGAAACGTATTCAAGTATTATTCAGATCATATCATACTATTCTCCTCAAAGATTAAATATTTTCCCTTCTTACATGAATTGAAGGTACTCATTTGTTCACAACTTTATTGACACTGAATATTGTCTATCTGTCTAGCATGTTGATATTTGCTAATTTGATTTTATGATTTATGTTCCAATTTGCACTTAGAGATTCTTTATATGTTTCTTTAAAAAACAAAACAAATGAAAGCAAAAATATTGTTTTTCTTTTAACCTATTTCCATTGGTGGACCATTTCTTTTGATTATAGGGGCTTTTACCCAACCTGCTTCTTTTGTAAAATATTTTATTCATTATAAATATTCTTTGGGTGGTTTTTGAGCTTGTTTACAGTGTTTTGTTATGTAGTTTATAAAATTCATATTTATTTATTTAGCTTTTTTTTGAGACAGGATTTCTCTGTGTGGTACCCCTGACTTCCTTGACAGTCCTAGAATTCACTCTGTAGATCATATTGGTCTCAAACTCACAGAGATTTACTTGCCTCTCTCTGTTTCCTGAGTGCTGAGATTAATGGTGTGTACCACCACTGCCTGGCTATGAATTATCTGTCTGTCTGTCTGTCTGTCTGTCTGTCTGTCTATATATCTATCTATCTATCTATCATCTGTCTATCATAGTTGTAGAAATTAAAATACTGATTTTGGCTCAAATAACTGCATGATTTATATTATTTAATGAAATATTTACATTACCAAGCTACTTGGCTCTATGCCTTCTTTATTAATTTTCACAAGGGAGAACACACACACACACACACACACACACACACACACACACACACACA
>NC_034594.1:61361307-61387279 GCF_900095145.1 Mus pahari
GAGAGAGAGAGAGAGAGAGAGAGAGAGAGAGAGAGAGAGAGAGAGAGATCATCTTAATATGGGTCCTTCCTTTCAGATTGAGTCATTGTAGATTGTTGTTCGCATTTTGACAAAATCCATTTTATTTTTAATTGTGTGTATGTGCCTGTTCCTGTGTGTGGGTAGATACATGTGAGTGAGAGACCAGAGGTGTCAGAATCTCTGGAGCTGGAGTTATAGAGGATGGTGAGACACTTAACATGGGTGCTGGGATTTGAATTCAGGGTCCCAGGGAAGAACATTGAACATGGTGACATCTCTCCAGTCTAACCAAATATTTTGCTAAGGATATAATGAACCCTGATGATTTGGTTCAACCTGTGCTCATCTCACATTGCTGGGGTATCATAGAGGACGTAGATTTCTATTAATAATACCAGGAAAGGCAAAGGAGATGGGATTCTCAGTATGGGGGCCACCATATGTGCTAGTCATACGCTTTTACCTTGGCAATGACCCATGTGGCCTTGGGTAATGAGGACCAATTTCCTTTGTGTTGTTCATGCCAAAGAGCCTCCTTATGACTCACAGTTACTATTCCTGAACAGATTGGGATCTGTCAAGCTTTATTTCCAGTGTGTCACTGGTGACCAGCCCATTTGTGTGCTGTGGTCATTTCCTTAGCCCTACCTTGTGTCCATTGGCCTACCATGGGGAAGGTTTCCATAATCCCAGATTCCATGAGTCAGTCTTGACAAGTGGTGCTCTGAAAATGACCTGCTGCTAATTCCCCAACTCCTTCTCCCCACTGCATCCGGTGGGGGTCAAGCTCTAAAACCAGATTTAAAGTCACCTACCCGTGTGTTTATGGGTTTGGTCATTGTTCTCAGGCTGAGAATTTGTCCGGTGCAAACCTCCTCAGTGGGATCACATGGCTCCTCATTGCTGCTTCATGTCTTATTTTGAATAGATGTTCCACACAACATGTTTACGAATATTTTACCTAACTATTTCAAGTTAAATATCACACACTAACAGCACTTCTAAAAATTCTGTTAGAGAATCTAAACACATTTTCTTTATTATAATAGTTTATTGCTTTCTCAGATCAAGGACACCATTACATGTCACATTTGAACATACTGATGGCCTGCAGGCAGCTTAATCAAGTGATAGACGAGTGTAGGCTCTTCCCACGAGGGTGTTGTCTTTCCCCAGCTCCAGCGTTCCAACCCACCTGCTCTTAGTAAGTACTAATCAGTTTCATCCATTTTCCTCTTCTCTTATGTTGAGAGAAACATGGATATCCCTATTCCTCAAAAAAAAAAAAACAAAAAAAAAAACAAAAAAAANAACCAAAAAACCAAAAAACCAATGTAATAGTAGATGGCTGCTATATGTACTGTTGTCTTTCCCTCACATTCATACTCCCAGCTTCTGGCTTTTGGTGCCTCAGTTGATACCAAATTAAAATCCTGTAGCAGGAGGTGAGAGTAGAGGCTTCAGTGTTCACCCCCGGAAGACGAACCCATCTCAGCTTGTTTATGCTTGTGTCTTTAAGCAGACTGTTGACACCTTTTGTCTTCCAATTTCTCCAGTAACAAAGTGATACTAACAGTACCTGCTTCAGAGGGCTGCTCTTGACATTAAATAGACCAGTACAAGAAAAATATTTCAAACACTGCATGGACCCTTACCTAGAATAAGTCTCAAATGCTCGCTAACTTTTGTTTCTGCCTCCTTGCTGGATTCTCCTGCACCTCCATTTCTCTACCTGCTAAATTTGGTCCCTAATCTCTCCCCACACTCAAATGAACTATGTGGACCTGCAAAAGGAGGGCAAAGGAGGAAGTTATTAAAAGGTTGGCTAAGGTTTAGAGGCCTTCTTAGGAAAGCTGGTGTGTATTCCCAAAGTCTCTAGCACTTGACCATGCCAGATTCCTGCCAGATGTTCATTAACAGATTTCTCTTCCAGTGAAAGAGCTTCCAACCTCCATCAAGTCAGGAAACTGCCTTTTCTTTTTCCTGGAATGAACCCACTTACACTTACAGGTTATCTTCTAACCAGTCAGGGGACTTACAATAACTGCTGCATTGTCCTCGACATTTTGAAAGATGAGATACCCTTGACTCAGGCAACGGTGTGTTCTTATGTCATGAAGCATGAGCCAGTCTGGAAAATGTCATGAGGGGGTGGATTTTAGTAGTGGTTACAACCTTTCTGTTTTTCTGGACTCTGGATGAAGGAAAAGCAAACTGATATGGCTCGATTGAGGTATCAATGTCAAGACCTCATCCCTGAGCAGCTGAGGAGAACCACAACATGAGGTTATACAGGAAACTCACTAAGTGCCATGAAGGGGGCGCCATGCTTTGACCCGTTCTTGCAGTTTTCAAAATGGACATTTAATACCATGTATATCAACTATGGCATATTTTATGATCTAAATACTGTTTCTTCTGGATGAACAATTTTCTCATTTAAAAGTAACTATAGTTTTAAAAGTATCTTTTGATGAGGTGTTTTTGGCAGGTGATGGCTACTGAGGCAGGGAGCATAAGTTTTCTTGCAACATGACCCATGGTAGCTTGTCCATGTGCTACTAGACAGCCTTTGCCCATGTGCATATGGGCAGCACTAACCGAACTCTGTGTGTTATAGAAGCAGAGAAGATGAGGAAGAGGAAGAGGAGGAAGTAGACAAAGAGGACAAGAAGTGGGTAGGAAGATGTGGAGAAGGGATCCAAGAGGAGCTGGAAGGGAGAGAGCACATGGGTATGATCTCCATATGTTGTATTCATGTAGGAGACCACTAGAGAGAAGGGAAAATGTTAAACGCTAAAAATATTAAATAATACATGTTATACATAAAAAAATAGCATATGTGCTGAGCGGGTCACTTCTCTTTCTTTTCTTCTCCCCCCTTTCCTGCTTTTCTTCTCTTCTTCTGTCTCCCTTATCTACCTATCATCCTTTCTTCCTTCCCACATCCTACCTTCCTTCCTCAATGAGGACATACTCTACAGGAAATCTCTTTCAAAGTATATATTTTTAATTTAAAGTTTTATTTGCTTAGTTTTTTGAGAATTTCATACATGTGTGAGTAATGTAGATGGGAGTGATGGTAATTCGAATTCATTACAGACATGTATAAAATCATCAAAGGACAATTTAATTTGTAAAAAGTCAGAAAGCTCTCCTTGCCTGTTTTTTTTTTTTTTTTTTTTTTTTTTAAATCCACCATGCTGAAGGCGCTCTGCAGCTCCATACTGTGGGTAACCCACTCTAGCCTCTTTCTCTGGTGCTTGCTTAGTTTAGCTTTCTAACTACACTTCTGCCTCTTCAGTTAATAATCTTTAGTTGCTTTGCTAAGTAAACTTCTGCTCCGACAGTAAAAAATAAATTATAGTTACATATATTAATAGTTACATAAATTATGGTTACATATATTACATATATTATATATATTACATATATTATGTTACATATATTAGTTCAAAATTTGATCTCTAATATCTTGCCTCAGGCACGTATAACACAAAGAATCACAGCTTCCTGTTCCAGTCTTCCTAGGAAAACCAATCCTGTTCTAGAGACACGAGACCCCACAGACCCTGTGATGTTGCTCTGGTCCCCACCTCTTCCTCAGTCATGGACTTGAAATGAAAATGTTCCTTTGGAAATGGCCTCACAGGTCTCATTGTCTATGTACCTTCTATTAACAAAACTAATTTTCAGAAACAATTAATAGTGGGCTGGATCTCCTACACAGCTGTAACCCCAAACAAATGCTTTTTATATCATCTTCCACATTCACATTTAATATAAGATCTTGCTGCCAAAAGGAAGGAAGAAGGAAATAGCCAATCTAACTTAGTGGAGCCTTTTTTTTTTTTTTTTTTTTGACATTTCTGTGGGTTTCACCAAAGGTCAGCATGTGGTCTACTTCCTTTATTACTAAAAATATGGCCAGGTCAAAAATAATTGGCCTGTTATTTGACATAGATGTCAAGCTTACCCTTCATAAATGTCACACATGGGCCCCGGGAAGGGCTTGGAATAGTTGAAACTAAAGAACAGTCTGGTTTTGCTCACCCTCCCTCTATCAACAAATGGTGAGTCATTTTGTTTTCTTCTGTAGGAAGGGAGTCTCACTGCCAGTTTTTGAGGGCCACAAACTGCCATTTGTCACGTGGCAAGAGAGAGCTATGTCATATACGTACATAATTTGCACCAGGTGTTCAGCTCAAGGCCAACTTCAGCCACCCTCAAACAGTCTTTGCTTCTGGGCTGTGTGCTAAGAGCATCACGGTCCATGTAGCATTTACAATCCATGCCACATTTTGAGTCAGAAACAGAGTAAAGTTTGTAATAATAAATTAGGTGGAATTCGCCAAAGGAGTGGGGATCTTTCAAATGCAAAACAACAACAAAAACGTTAACTTTCAAGGACACCCTTGAAGAACAATAAGCACTCCACCTTTCCTATTAAGAATCAGTGAAAGCTGAACAGAGAGACAGGTGTAGACCTTAATGGGTGGGTTTTTTTTTATGGTACTGATGAGAGAATACTTAGGTAGTGCACTGACATGTTTATTTGTGAAGAACTAGGTTAGACTTAATCGATTCCTCCCATTCTGTTCATTTCATTCAAGTCTATCTGCCTTTAACTGGCCGCTGAATGCTTATGATAATGATAATGAAGATGAGTAACACTTAAAGCCATGCCAATATCACTACAACATACTCTATGCTGTATGTTTTCTAATGTTTTAGGTCAAACATTCTCATGTGATTTAAATCAAAACCTATCATTTACCTGAAAAACAAAGTAATTTCATTAGATAACATGAACGGTGTTTTACATCAACTAGCCAGTCTCTAGTCAGCCAAGAAGAACCTCAGAACAATGTTGTATTACTAGAATCCATGATCAAATATTATCAGCTGCTGTCATGGTTAATCTTGATTAACTTGATGGCTTTAGAATCTCTACAGAAGTCAACATCTGGGCATGTCTTTGAGTTTCTAGATTAGACTAAATCATGTGGGAGCACCCATTCTCCATGGGTATGGCACTATTCCATGTATCTATTAGCTTTTCCAATCCAGTTTGATATCAGCTATGGAGAAGGCTTTGCATAAAGGAGTACTGCAGGTACCTTAGGTGAATGGATTAAAGTCCTTGCCTCAACGAACTTTCAATCAAAGAGGGAGGCACATGCATTCCACTGGCCGTGCTAGATAGCAGATGACAGTAAGCGTCTCTGCAGGAAGACTTAACTCAGGAGGTCTGCATTGCTGACATTGTGCCCTCCCCTCTCCCGAAAAAAGCTTAGTTATAGAATTGGCTCTTGTCTGACTCCTAAAGCTAACTACCACATCTTTAAGATGCTCTGTTTCTTCTTTTTATTTTTGGATATGTAACATATAGAGGACATGTGGTTCCAGTTTTACCAGATAATATATGGCATTAACATGATTTATTGTCATTTATTGGTCAGGGGGGATGCTTCTGTGAGAAAAGATACAGTCAGTTACTCAGGTGCAGCATGTTTATTTGATAAATAAAAGTCCTAGATACTGAGGTGTAGTTGAGTGTATTCCCCTGGTTGACATATTTTGTATGTGCTGTTACATAGCTTATATATCATTGCCAAATATTGAAGAGCATCCTATGCAGGTGTCCTGGAATCACCTGGAAGTCTACACTAAATTATCCTTAACTTCATCTTATAAGTCTTTTCTCTTTCCTGGCCTGAATCTTCTGCCCATTTGCTGCAGTAAACTGTCATTGTGAACATTCAGTTTCTGAGTTCTTTAGTCATTACAGCATTGTGGGCCTGAGGTTGGGTGTGGGACCTCTAGTGTAGCATTATATAAGGAATGTCAGTTATTAGGGCAGTGGGGATCTCTTTACTCACAGCCAAAGTATTCTTTAATAGTATTATCCTATGTAAGCTCTAACCCAGTAGGCCCCACATAAATTCACATTTTATTTATCTTCCATTCACACCAGATTTTATATCTTCCTTGACTCAATTTGAAAGGACTATATATGGATAGAAATCTTCTTAAAATATGCCTTCAATTTCAACTCCTGATTTAAATCTTGCGGGTCTCTAGGTAACCACAATATTACTAATTCCATCAAGTTCCTTCTGCTTCCAACTGCACATTAGGATGGTCACTTGTGGTCCTACTTTTTCTCTGAGTGGACTCCTTTTAATCTTTAAAAGTTCTTACTGCCTTCGTTCTTTAAATGGCTTCTCTCAAGAATAAAAATATAAGCTCACATGGTTTCTCATGGTGTGGTCCAGTATCTCACCAGGCAGTAATAAACACTTTTCCTGCCTACAGATCTCTCAAATTTTAATTTACACAGAATTAATCACAGCAAGCACTGCATTGCTTTGTGAGATTGATGTGTCTATTCCCCCTGTGGTCTGTGAGTTTCTAGGTGTGATTTAGAGTTTTGTTCTAGCTATCTAGCATGGTATCTGATACTCCACAGACACAAAGAGGACATTTATTAGATGAGATGACGTGCTCCTACTCTGTGGAAGAAAGACATCAGATGTTGGAAATTGTCAAAGATAATGGTTTCATCAATAACACTTGTTTAGTTGTTGCGTCTGCTCTCTTGACCAGCAAGGAAGACGCAGCCACCAGTTCTTCTCTCAGCAGTTTATTCAGCAACCTTCTTTCTTCATCTCCCCTGAGCACCGGGCTACAAGCCCTTTTATACTCTCCTCTCCACTCCAATCGCGGCAGGCCACTTCACCTCACCAGGCACTCGGCCTCAGCCAACCAGAAGAGCAGGAACAAATCACCACCAAATATGGACTTGTTTACCACAAGCTCCATAGCAGACAGGTGCCATCTTTAAGGTGCGGCTTCGGGTAGCCCAGGGGAGGGGCCGTAGCCTCCTACATTTAGTCATTGATACCAACAATATAATCTTTGCCTGAGCCTTGTGATGTTAGACAGTAGGCATGACCAGAGACATCCTCCTAAACATTTGTGTTCTTGGATGGATTATACTGCCAGAAATCCTCCTCCTCCATATGACACAAAGAAAGCTCAAAGGTACCACTTCCTGTGCTTGTATACCTCCAACAAGACCAGAGGCAAACCCTTCAAATTTGTATTCTTTCTAGCCTAAATAATTAGCCAAAACACCCACTGATCAACTGGAATAACCTTGCTCTTATTCAAGCTTCTGTTAAAACTTGGGTCCCTACACTTTGACCTGGCTTCCTCCTTACCAGTGTCTGATGGAATAAAATGTTCTTTGATCTACTATCTGGCCATGATGTTTTGGTTTGAGTATCATCTTTTCTAGTCTGTTTATTCCTCTTTATTAAGGAGAACTGCTTTTAGCTTGACGGAGGGAAAACTTGGTAGTTAGGAACCTTCTCTGCTGAATTAGTTACTCAATAGTCCTTTCAGCTAACGTCTCCATGTGGCAGTGACAAGATCATGACATCCTCTGTCTGCCTGGGGAATTTCCCATGCCCTAGTCATGCTCATAGCTCTGTTTTATGAATTAATTGCCTACAACCTTTACCATTTAATTTGTATATCCTCTAGTAATTTCTTTCTAGAATTCAAAAAGCATGGATATGCTTTCCTATGACTTTGATAAATTCATCTCATTTACTCATGTCACAAACTCCATATTGGTTTTATGTCTCTTTCTATGGTCCCCAAGATTTTGAGTAAAGGCTGACTCCATGGGCTGCGGGTAAGGGATGCCTGGTTTTCTGGTCCCTAAACTCAGCTCATATTCGTTTACTTATTGGGGCTCAGGTAATGGCCCTTCACTTTGTTACCCTCATTGATCCTCAAGCAGCCTTGCCTTTATTCCCGGAGAATCATCTGGCAGTGTCCAGAGTCATTCTTGATTGCTACAGTCAGAAAGAGGCAATTATCAATATCTAATTGGGAGAGGTCTAGATACAGCTAAATATCCTAGAATATCCAAGACAAACCCCAAAGCAAAAAATTATATGGTTCCAAATATGAAGAGTGCCAGGGTTAAGAACCAATGATATACATTCCCAGTGCTAACAGATTGCCTTGAACATTTACTTAGTCAAAAATTGAAATCAGGACAGCAAATCTTATCTTATTGGCACATCTATCTTCATCTACTTACAGTATGACTATTTCTTTCTGTCTTTCCCTCTTTCTTTCTTTCCCTCTTTTTCTTTCTTTGTTTCTTTGTTTCTTTCTCTTTCTTTCTTTCTTTCTTTCTTTCTTTCTTTCTTTCTTTCTTTCTTTCTTTCTTTCAAAAATTAGATAAAGCTCTTAAAGCCTTAGGTTCTAGAGCCTAGGAGAAAAAGATGGAATAACAATTTTGCAACAGAAATTTATTGATTAGTTTGCAACGTTAGGTACAACACATGTTTACATCCAGTATTTGTGCTTTGGAGGATAAGTAAACATTGATTCGAGCACAACAAGAGTTTACACACAATATGCTGGGATTGTCAAAACAATCAAAATCTTTTTTTCTCATGTACTAGCACAAAGAAGCACACACAGTTCTGTTTGAGATGATGGGTAGCTTTCAAAGCCCAGGTAATTTGTCAGATTGAACGTACACCTGAATCTGGACCATCTGCATGATGAATGCCCACTGAGGTCTGAAAAAGATTTCTGCCATGGGGTAAGGAGGCTATGGCTTGCCAGGAAGTTTTGTTTTTTTTTTTTAAATAGTCTTGGGATGTGATTGATAGCCCAGCAAGATTGACATTGATAGTCTGGGGCCTGGCTCACATTTAAAGTCATTCTATAAGCTTTAAAAACAGAGTAAAAGCATAGTATTTCAGAAGATACATACTAAACATCTTTCTGATTGAGAAGATAAAAGTGAATGTAGCACAGTTAGTTGAAAGGGAAAGAAGACTTAGTGTCATATGTACTCTGAATTTTCAAAAGAGTACATCTCTGCTATAAATTATAATAAAAAAGGTTAAAGGCTTCTATTTCTCTAATTTAGTGTCAATATCACCCACTCAGAACGTCTGCATCCCTAACTGGCCTTTTCAAGCACAAGGCCATTACCCTGAATCCAGCATTATAAATATCTTTGGAGAAACATGTCCACTATACAGATGTTAACACGTACATGGTACAATCAATCACCAATGGTTCATGACACTCTAAAAGTTAAGACAACAATCTCTTCATAGTTTATGAAGCTCTAAAACAACTCAATAATAGATAATCTTTTTATAATTTACAATAAAACAAATATTTTTTTCTTATATAATTCAATACACAAGCATATTTTTTCCTCAAATGGCTATTATTTATTTTACTGTTTATGTTTAAAAGCTTGCCTTTAGGCAAGAATCCCATAATAATTTTATCCGAGAAATAAATGTAGCGATGGAAAAGGCCAACCTTGAGCTTCCTTTTCCCCACTGAATGACATTAGTTTTTTTGATGGGCTCAGGGACATTTGGGAAGGGGTGCAATACTTATTGGCGTCTGCAAATAAAGGAAATCACCTCACATGGATTTTGATAACACTTTTGCATGTGTTACTGGTCTGAGCACGGAAATCTTTCACAAAAAGGCATGGGAACTTGTTATATCCTAAGTATGTCCTTAGATGGACAACCCCTGTATCCATTAAGCAAAGTACAATGAAGGTATTAGCATAATTTATAGAATTACTGAGACCCGATGACTTTGTTTATATTTGATTCATATAGCTGGAGATATAGCTCACTCTCTATCGTGATGTATATGTGACTGTAGCTTTCCTGGAGGCTGGGTCTGTTATAAACTTTCCTGTTTGGGCTTCACTGAAGTATCTCCTTTTGAAATAATTCTCATACAAGCCCTTTGGGCATGCCCATGGTGATATTGATTAGTACAGACTATATTTCAAATTCATTCCTTGTACATGGTACTGGAGCAGATTTTTAAATAGTTCTGCTAATGGGATGCTGTGTATTGAGAAAGTTTCAGAGCATTTAGCGCAAACCACTGTGACCTAAGCTGGGATAGAGGAGGGAACTTCTTTGAGGAGTACGCCTGACTTATCCTAGTTCCAGAAGCCAGTCAAAGAGACTCGGAGTCTCCTCCTTCTGCTCTGCATGCAGTTTGCAGTACTGGACAACCGCGTGAAATATATCTCCCACCTTCCAGGACTTCTGATGAACAAGCTTCACAACATCTAGAAACTAAAATAAGACACAGAGTTAGGACTCACATATCATAGAACTCTCACCAGCATTTCACCAAACAACCCTTAAAAAGATTGTGTGAGGATCTGAGTCTATGTTGAAGCATCTTTACTTTCAGGGGACATTTTCAAAGACAGTCTGTTTTTCTTTTTGGACATTTCAGATAATAAATTCTTTTCATTTTGCAGTTCTATTCATAGTGGATGACTGGGTGGGATAAGGACAATTCCTTTAAGAAGCATTCTTTTAGGTAGCTGGTGTTTTTTCAGGTTCACATTTAAAATCTAGGTTAGATTTTTTATTCCAGGACTACAAACCCATTTTTTATTGGATGTGTATATTAGGGGAAATAAATTGACTGCTAAATTTCTGGATAGGTAGAGTCACCTAATGCTTTCACAGTCAATACTGATAGGCAGCTCTCCCTCCCCATGCTAAGGTTAAGCATAAAGATGTTTCTCTATGTCAATAATTAAAGGAAAGCAAGGACTTGTTTTAGATATGTCAGATTGTATAGGTACCAGTTTTAGTTGGGCATAATGGAAAATTCTAGACGTCAAGTAAATGATGGGCTTAGAAGACTAGAAAATCCCTATATGATATTCTATTTCTGAAACTACATTTAAGTCCAGTGTGACAGCTTGTCCAATCCCTTACTTGGATGCTTTTTTAAATTAGAAAGTGATACTTAATAAGATATGGGATAATAGTACTGTAGTATGTGCTAATGCTCTTTACAATTCTGTTTTGGCCTCCAGATTGCAGAGAATGATTTTTCTACTTGGAACTTCAGTTGAAGGGACACTCTAAGAATATGGCGGCATTTAATGAGAAAGAAAGTGTTATTTATTAAAAACACGAAGGCCATAGTTTGGTTATGTTTTTAAGAATGGTTTCTTGTATCCATTTACTTTTCGATAGAGTCTAAATAAAACAGTTGTCTAGACTGAAAAATGAAACTCGATAAATATCTGGAAACATAAATATTGTCTTAAAGAGTTTTACGATCTTGTATAGGAAGGCAGGTGTTCATTCTTTTATGGCTAGTCATCTCCCCAGAGCTGGCACCATCTCAGCCATGGTTTTTTTTATCCTTTGCCTTCAATAAAGAATAAAGTCAGTGAATATTTGCTGAATGATAGAAGGGAGAGGAGGCCAACCAGAGACAAACATGTTGTAATGTCTGAAGAAATATAGGTAGACATCCAATATCATTCAAGATAAGCCCACTACCAAGAGTATTCTTCAGTTTTACGTAGCATGTTTGCACACATATAATTAAAGACAAACATGCATACATTTATGATGATTGCTTAAAAATTCTCAACTGAAATGAAGCGTCATGAAGATGGCTAAAGTCTACAGGTCTTGGCGTGGGAAATGGCAGCAGCAAGTTTCTAACTAGAAGATGGTTCCCGGGAATGTCTCTCATCACAGGGTGACTGACAGCAGGCATATACATCTATAAGGTAAGATATCTATGACCTCATCTTACTATTCATGACAGCAGCAATGGAAGTCCAGTTTATTTCGCTCCATGTGTCTTTGTTGTACTTTTGGAGAAACCATTAATTGTCTGGAATGACTATCTTGTCTGGTTTTGCCTCGGCCTGATTCTGACACTTCAGGGGCAGATGTGAACCTTCATGGAAAGGCTTTACTTATAATGCAAATACCTCAAAGAATGAATGGTTTATAGAGACAGCTGAGAATGATTTTGTGAAATATTACTAGCATTTTGGTGTAAATATATAAACTCAGGACAGGTTTTAGATGGAACAAGAGTGGAAACAGAAGGCTTAGGAGTATTAATAACCATGTGAATAAGGGGGTGCAGGAGGCTATGACATCTGATTAATTCAATTAATCAATCATTCTTACTGGAAATCTGATGAATAGACAGATATCTATAGCCTGGATATTAAGCTTCTATTATGAGGGGTGCTCATAGGACAAGACATCTCACACAAGATTTCCCTGACAAGTCACACATGAACTTTTTGCCAAAATCTTCTATTAATGATACCTCTTTCTCCACACATCTTATGAAGGTCAAGCCAACGGAAAGTGTACCTGCACTGAATTTGCTGTAGCTTCATTCTGTAAACCCTAGCTTACTCTGCCACCACCTTACCACTTCTGTCTCTGAGACACTGCTTGGCGGAGAACTCTGAAGAAGATACTCTTCCCAGAACCTATATTACAGCTTCTTTCCACCTACCAGGGCCTTTGAAAAGGACATTTCAGAGTGGTAAGGACCAAAACTCCTGGTTGGTGAATGACCCAAAGCACTTCAAGTGCCCTGGAGTTAGGCCACTCAACTAGTAGCTTTTGGGATGGCCATTGGCTAGAATATGTCTGCTGATTCCTAAGGTCAGTCTGTTATCCCATTAGACTACCTTGTTGTTGTTATTGTTATTTGGTTTTTTTTCTGAGACAGGGTCATTTTATGGAGCTCTGACCGTTTTAGAGTTTGCTATGCAGACTAGGATGATCTCAATCACATTAATGGTGATCATATTGCTTCCACTTTCCAGGTCCTGGGACCATAGGAATGTGTCAGCGTGCCTCGCTGAGGCAGCTTTAACAAAGGATCTGATTCCACTACAGGCAGCAGCTGTATTGGTTTAATTAATCTTGGATCCTGAGACCTTGGAGCAGGTGTGTAGTTGGTGAGTGATACGGACTTGTGCTTCCTTCAGAAGAAATAGTGAGAAATACAGTTGTGAAGAGGCAGAAAGGGCATTTCTAGCGCAGTGTTATAGCCTCTCCTCCCTGTGGTACTAATGCTCTGCGTGCTAGCTAAGTGCTCTCCCATGAACCTCTTTTCAATTTTGTATTTTGAGACAAGGGCTTACTAAATTGCTCAAGGTTACCATAAACTCTGCCACCCAGGCTGAACTTGAATTTTCAGTTCTCTTGCCACAACCTCCCTAGTAGCTGGGATTTACAAGCTGCTACCACCAGGGTCACCAGGACCAGTTGTTGTCGTCCTGTTTTTAGAGCTACATTCTACTAGCAATTGACCCTAGAGCTTTCATTAAGCCTGTTCAATTTATGGTTATAATCAGCTTTAGGATATTAGGGATTTGGGTTTTTAGCCTCCTCTACTAACAAACAACAGCAAAACCCATTTCAGTATTGACATTTCCCAATCAACAGTAATTGAGTTCCTTTTCTGTAGACAACAACAGACTTTAGACTTTTTTTTTTTAAAGCAAAAGTTGTGTCTTGGGAAAATCACAAGAATCTGTATTCTGTGACACTATCACAGGCTCATTCATCTGACGAAGAAAGCCTCATTAGCTGTTGAACCTTTGTATTCGCAGATGCATTTTGTAGATTTGATTGTTTCCAATTTATAGTACAGTTATGGGAATTGCAGCAAGCTGTGTGTTTGTGTTTGTGTGTCTGTGAGTTTGATACATTCAATGCATACTTCTGAAAGCTGTCACTGACTTTTGCTCCAAGGCAGAAATTAGACTTCATTAAGAAAAGTGAGTCCCTACTTTGACCCTGAAGTTATGGCCTATAAAACCCTGATTCTGAACTTGGGCTGGATTCTAGAGTTCTGGACCTTCACAAGAACCTGGTGCTTTTGTCTTATTTTCAGTGGACAGTCTGAACTAACTGGTAAGTCTCTGGGTTTGGAAGGCTTTCTGGGGTGATTCTAACATTCCCCAATTTGAGATTTCTGATGAAGGGATTAATGTAATGGAATGTTTTTGTTTGTTTGTTTGTTTGTTTGTTTTTGAGTGGATGGAAGGAACTTAAAGATTTGAATTGTGAATGTGTCTTCCAGGTAAATTTGTTTTCATGTGTGTGGTTCAGATACTAACTTTTTAGATACATCTTAATTTCTTTATTCAGAATCAACTCTGCCCTACCTCACTGTAGCTGTTTATAAATGGTACCCTCTTGGTACGTTCCAGAGACAATTGGGTGCTTCCTTTTTGAACTACTATGCAAGTTCTGAGATAGTGGGAACTTTTATCTCGTTTGTTGTCTGGGACTTGGAGCTTAGAACAGTACCAGCATGGAGAGGGTACTCTAGGAATGTTTTAAATGTAAGATGTTCTAGGGCATGTAGTCTTCTAATGCTTAAGAAAATACAAATGAAAGGGATGCTGGGAAATGAAGCCACATTGGGTCATTAGACAACTGACAATGTACTTGGCATGTGGGTTCCTGTTAATTTGCTTTTTCTGGGGCTCATTTTTGCTGTCTTTAAGTCTCAAGTTTTCAAAAAGTCCCGGGAAAGATGCCCTGTGTTGGTGTTCATGTTCCCCTCTCCTTTACCACGTGCCTCCATTTTCACATAGTGGGAAGGTTAGTAAGCTGAGACCACCACAAATAGACACATATTGACTAAATTAATTGTTGAGAAAATTAAGTCAGAATTCCTAGAAATAAAGATTTAAGGTTTGGGGACTGAGATGTAATTCTGTTATAAGAATGTTCACCCAACATGCATGAAGCCTGGGGTTCATTTCCCAGAACAACACAAGATGGCATATGATTCTAATACCAACCAGCATGTGGGAGGTTGAGGCAAGAAGGTCAGACATTCAAGGTTGGTGCTGGAGGGATTGATCAGCAGTTAAGCTCACAGACTGCTCTTGTAGAAGGTCCAAGTTCTGTTCCTAGCATTCATATTGGGCAGCTCACAACAGCCTGTAACTCCAGGGAATCAGAGACTCTCTTCTGGCCTTCAGGGATACTTATACTGACATACATATGTACATAATTAAAATGAGTTCAAAGTTATCACCCGCTTCCCAGAGAGTTCAAGGCCAGTTTGGACTATATAAGACCTTGACTCAAACAAACACAAAACAACAGCAATAAACAGATGTAGGGTGTTCATATGTAGCTATGCTTGATGTGGAGTGACTGTGTGGGATAAGATTTTCTGAACTTAGGGTTTCTTTTCTCTGAGAAGATGAGGAGCTAATGAAACATTACTGATTTTGCACACCATCTCTACTGCTCTTATCCATACTCTTAAAACCTGGTCATAGACAACCAAGGTTGATGCTCATTTATATCAAAGCCCTTGTATGCAGAGAGCCTTCATTGACTCAGAACAAAACCTGGAAAATGTAGTCCTTAAGACTGCCTCATCTATGTTTAAGTCCCACAAGATGATTGACATGAATATATGTAAGATCATCTCATGTTTTTTCCTGATAACAGGAGTGACTCCCCTGACTTCTCAGAAACATAGCTATTTACAAAGACAGACATTTACTTTAAAATTGATAACCTGGTAGTTACAGACAAATACCTAGTTAAGACGTGGCTTACAGATTAAAGCATCAGTAAAATATCTGCTACTCTTACAAAATGGAGAATTTATTAGACTTACATGAATGGAAGTGTCACTTTAAAAGTGGTGGATTAAATTAAATCTGTTTCATTAATATACCACCTGAAAATGCACCAGGGGATC
Organism: Mus pahari; assembly: GCF_900095145.1. NCBI lineage: Eukaryota > Metazoa > Chordata > Mammalia > Rodentia > Muridae > Mus > Mus pahari. Next base: position 61,376,944 of record NC_034594.1, read on the forward strand.
TTTTACTCAGCAAAGCACACAGATATAAAACCAACCCTTTATGTGAACCTTGGAACATCTTCCTGAGAACATTCTTGCTTCCCTTGGGTGGGACCAAGTATGGTTTGGGAGGGGTTCTGTGTGATTTGTGGATTATGCCCTTTAAGTTCATGCATGAGACAGCCTAGGCATGGAGAAATTGAAGGGAGTGTTAATCAAGCAAGGAGCTCTGCATTACTTTGACAACAAAGGAAGAACAATTAGGACATTTGGGTTGGGTGGACTTGACATAAAAAGAACAAAGTGCTAATTGAAGAGAGGAGGAAGTGGGAGAAGGGATAGGAGGAGGGGAGAGGGGCGGCAATCTCTCCAGCAGCCAATCTGATTGGCTGGGGTTACACAGAAAAAGAAGGTGGGGAATGATCTCTCCAGCAGCCAATCTGATTGGCTGGGGTTACAGAGATGTCGAAACTGTTCTAATTTCCCAGTGTGTAGGCAAGAAAGTAAAGGTTTTATCTTAGGATGTTGGATTTTGGCACTGAACATTAATGAGTAATCACACATTAAAACAACAACAACAACAACACAACAATAACAACAAACTCTAAAGATTGCAACCCTAATGTTATTTAACTGAGAGAGACACTTTAAAATAAGGATTTACGCAGGAGTGTTTTGCAGCAAAAACAGGGTTACAATACAAAAGAATACAAAATTACTTTTAGGAACACGGAAAAAAAAACTACTGCCTCCTCAGGTCCTTTTGTCTTTATCAGCAACTATGTAAGAAGCTGAAGGTTCACGAACCAATATTGGTGAATACGCAGTCATAGCTTGGCTCTTGAAAGTATTCCCAAGATTGATTTTTTCTTTTTTCTTTTTTCTTTTGTTTTTTGGTTGAGAGAAATCAAGATGAAACACTACAAGCTCCTATGGGTTGCATGGGCACTCACTGGGTTTCCAGCTGGGATAAAAAGCACAGAACCGTGTTGTTATCTGACCCAGAGAGTGGGCACGGTACCTTTTCAATTCTGCTTTCCTGAGATTTCTTAAAGTAGATTGTTGGGATCCCCAGTTCGGAGGCAGCTATCCACTGCAGAGTGGCTCGAAGCTCAGCATCAGGACACTCTGGCTCCAGGTCAAAGTTGATCACCAGTAGGCTCCTCTGGGGGCTGGCGGCTCTCCCTGGCAGTCCAGAGGCGTGTTCTGAACAGACACAACCACAACCTTACTCTGCTTTCCAAAAGGACACCCCGGGCAATTGTGCGTCAAAAGGATGGGAACATGGCTTACCCTTTATGCTTTCTGATTGTTCTTTAAGAATCTCCTTTTCTTCTACTAATTCACTTTGGGAGAAAACAACAGTATATGGTTGGTAATGCTTTTGAAGAATAAGCTGTAATGGAGGATGAAGTGATAGGTGTTTCTGAGCTACAAACATCTGGAACTCATTCTTACGGTATCACAGAGCAGATTAGATCCAGGTGTGTATTGCACAGGACATTTGGGACTGCTATTAGTGTTCTCCTGGCCCCCACCACCAAAGAGAATTCCCATGTATCTTGAATGGAATTAGTTAGGTAAGTCAGGGGGGAAGATTCTGAGAATTACGTCTTTGTTTTCTTTTCAGTAACTCCCTTTCCATGAACCTCTATGGGGCTGAAGAGTTAAAGAGATATTTGAAGTATCTGGTTATAATTTGCAGTTATCCTCCAGCTTTAGACCTGCCTCTTAATGGACTCTATTTTTCCATTTTATCATACAATGTGTTTCTCCATGCAGCGGCAATAATGCACATTGGAATTTTAAAGTAGGAAGAGACATTTACATGTTGATTGTTCTGTGAGCTGGAATAAAGACAGTCAACAAACTGTAAAACTTAAACATTATAGCAGTGTGTCTCAATACTAGAATCTTTATTCTTTTCCATTGTTTTTATTTGGTGGAGCAGGCTGGAGATTGCTCATAACCAAACTGAGCCTCTCCTTAGTCATGGCCATGTTTGTTATTGGAGGTTTTTAGTTGTTGTTGTTGTTGTTTTGCTTGATGTATACGTATTATAGAGCCCTGTATTGGGAAGACTCAGTAAAAAACTTCTGAAATAAAGTCATGTCACTCAGTAGTTGAGAAGAAGTGACCATCTTGGCAAGTCTGTATATGTCCTATATCTTTCTAGTCTCTAGAAATTTGTTATGAGGCTTTTAAAAGTGAGTCTTTCAGTGATAGAAGATTATCTTAACTTCCCTGTTGCAGCTAAGATCTGGCTCATGCATTCCATTGTATGGGGAAATTCTATTTCATTGGTGAGGTAAGTGGAGAGAAAGACTATAGCAATTTTCCTACTCATACTTAATTATTTATATTAATTCTATTTCATTGGTGAGGTAAGTGGAGAGAAAGACTATAGCAATTTTCCTACTCATACTTAATTATTTGCAGGAATGTCAGTTTTCTAAGGGTTCAGAGTCCCTTCTTGATCTCTCTGCAAGTAGCATGAACATCCTAGGAAAGGGGTGGGTACAATTTCTGGCATTATGTAATGATGGGATGCTGAGTAGGGATGCACGTGATCTTGGCTTTCCCTCAATATGGGTTTTATTTGAAGTTACAGTCTCATATTACAAAGAAAGATGGAGAAAGTGCTAAGTTAATGCTTCTAAAAAGAGAAAAATTAATCTATCACAAAGGAATTTTTGTTGAATTTGTTTTTGGTCCCCCCCTAAATAGATCATGTATACATTCATGTTTACTTGAACATGTTATTTCATACTTAACCAGTGGAAAATAAAATCAGTGAATCTGTAGTTAGCCAGAGGGAAACACTTTAGGAATAGCCATAAGACCAATATGGCTTTATTAGTTCAGAATGCCCAAATTATATTCTAAGTCATCATGATGAAAATGAGAATACAATTCAGTTGATTTTCTAGGATAATCACAAATTCTAGAATTAGCTATGACTTCAGATTGCCTTCCCATTTTGTGTTCTTTTATGTAGTACATCTCCAAGCGCTATTTTTTGATTTTCGTCTCTGAGACCTCATATTGAGAGAGCATAGTTATTGCATGGGGGTGAATGACATCTCTCTCATGACAACCCTTAATGTTCGATACATTCCATATCGGTAACCCCAGTCTACAAGCCAAGGAAAATCCATTCATATCTAATTTTACTGAAATGACTGTATTCTATAGCAAGGGCTATGTACTGAATAGTCTTCTGAAAGAAGCATGGTATACTTTAGATGGAATTTTTTGTTTGTTGTTTCTGTTAATCAAAATAAGTTGACATATACTTCTAATTATATTGGCAAGCTTTATCTGCAATGACCATTTGGTAAGCGACAGGTTTGAAACCGAGAAAGCAGGCAGTAATGGGTGAAGTTTAGTCCTTCACTCCAGTGACATGGAACCACAGTGGCACAGACATAATGAATTGGTGGCTGGGCACAACCTTCATGATTACGATGGATTGCCAGATGGAATTGGAGTGGTGCTGTCAGTCACTGAGTCACGTGGCTACTTACTTAATCATGGGAGAAGACGGTATGCTTTCCTGATAAATGTCCAGGTCCATAATGCCAAGACTGCTAGTGCCACTACTGTTGCCATTGCTGACAAAGCAAAAGTTTACATATTAATAATGCCTGTCTCCATGCTTGGCCACACTGCTGACTCTCATGGTCCATTGTGGGGAAAGCACCTTTGTTGCTCCCTAGGACACACGATCTCTTTGTGCCTGACCTTCTGCATTGGTATTGATGTTTGACCAAATTAAAGGAAGACACAAGGGAAGCCAACTGTGTTAACGACAGTGATGCTGATGCTGATTTATAATGTCTGAAGTGGTGCCACACCCAGTGGATCATACATAATTGGAAATAATCAACATTTCTCTTTACTTATTTATTCTGGTTAGAGAGAGGGTATTTATCATGAAGACTCCTTGTCATTGGACATACTTACAGAGTTGAATATACTACTGAAAATATTGGCCAGGTTATCTACCTGCTTCTTGTATCTAGAAGGAAGCCAGAGATCCGTGGTCTCCATTTGTTATATGGAGAATTTTTCTTAGGAATATTCTATAAGTTTATATAGAATATAAGTATATTCTATATAAATAAGTATACATTTGACTTCTTGTTGTCCTTGAGGACTAAAGAGTTTACAAATACAAAAAATGGATAAGGTTTTGTTCTTTCAACCTCATAGAAGGAGTGACATGTGGCACCATGTGTCTCATAGAGAAGGAATATTGTATCGTTATTGCAAATTGTATAATCAACATATGGTCTACTTATGAGCATGCTCCAGGCTCTCTGAAACGTAGTCTTCCTATGGCTGTACTTGTGAAACAGAACCTATTTGATTCTTACCAAACTTACTGAGTCTCCTCACACATTCTGTACTTTACAACAATCTCTCTTCCAAGCCAGGTTTTTCAACAGCGACTGCTAGTATGCTTTTATAATGAGGTTTTGTTCCCTCAAGTTTGTGTGAGTCATTAAGAAGATTCGTGAACCTTAAAGTTCTTGTCTTGAGTTTTAGGCAAAAGCACTGGAAAATGCATAGTCTGAAACCTGACACTCAGAATCTGAAGATTAAAGTTATCTTTGGTTCTCTGTCTCTATTTTATAACATTTCGTAGGAATATTTGAAATTCGAGACCACTTATTTAACGTCAAATGGTCCTACATCTCAGGTTGTAGTGCCAGTCACTGGACTTTCAAAGATCTTTTATCTACACCTGGGTGTTTTGGTCTAACATTCCAGCTACTCTCCCTGGATAGTCTGTGGTCTTAATGGCCTGGGGTCAAAAGGATTCTGGACAGAAAATATCAATTTAGTGGTTACAGCTAGATGCCCTAGCTTTTCAAGAAACAATACAGAGGGAACAGGAGATAAAGAAAGGGAAAAGACAGGGCAAGCAGTACAATAGTGTGTTAACACTTGCTTCATGTGAACCCAGCCTGAGTTGCATCTGAAATCACATGACTCAGACAGCAAGTTCAAGGTCATGAAGTGTAACATCAGTTTTCATTAAAACAAACTAGCAGTTCTTAGCACTGAGTGTATCTGGTGTGACTTTTAGGGAAGGGTGCACAGCTTACTATTAAATATGGCCAAGGTAATTCAAGCCCTACTTAGATATTAAGATAGTTTTTAGCCCCATTATGATATGCAGGGACCATGGCCAACTGGGAGCTTGCCCCCTTGTTTTTATTTGTAGGTTTTTTTTCCTTCTCCCTGTTCTATTAAGGGGCCACGGCACTGGACCATAACATGCATTTTTGGAGGCCTCATTGAGGCTGCCTTCCCTAGGATGCTAAGGGAAGAGGAAGTGCGTACCTCATGGACCGCTCGCTGAGCTGCAGAAAGCTGCTTGTGTCGTCCGGGTTGTCTTCCTCATTGGCCAGCTGGGACCAGCTGCCTGTACTCTCCTCGCTGCTGCTAGGAGGGTTCCGGGACTCATCTGGGGGTATGTCTTCTTTCAAGACCTCCACTTCTACTTCCCCGCTGGTCTCCAGGCTGTCACTGTAGACATCAAGACATTATTATCAAGAGAGGAGGCACAATATAGAGAGATCCCTACACTGGGCAGCCATAAGCCTGTGTCTCCACACACCAGGCAGGATGTTGGTCACAGGTGGTGTCTTTCTGTAGGTAGCTGCTCTCTTTGAAGCCAGGTAGCATTTTTTTCTTTTCATAGTTAAACTCCATCAGTTTTCCTGTGTCTTCCACTTATTATTTTCTGCATTTGCTTTTATAGTATGTTGAAAAGAATCATGGGGATACAATGGTATTTATCATATTTGTGTGTGTGTGTGTGTGTGTGTGTGTGTGTGTGTGTGTGTGTGTGTGTGTGTAGGTGTGTGCATAGGCCATGGGACTCATGTGGGGGTCAGAGGGAAACTTGAGAAGGTTGGGTCTTGCCTTCCACCTCTGGACTCAAGTGATGGGAACTCAGGCTGCCAGGCCAGGTACCATGTGCCCTCAGACAACAATGTGGTTGTGCATAGCGTTCTTTTCTATTTAATAAGACTGGATTTCCTTCCTACAGAATTGAGATTTCCATACTATAGAAGAGAGGATGGGCATGGTTAAAGGAGATGGTGTTTAGTTAAAAAAATGTATATATGAAATAAACATGGGGATAACAGAGAGATTTTGGCCCCATTTGTTCACCAGTTAAAAAAACAATTTGGGGCCTAATTCCTTTTCAATTTAGGACCTTTATACTATAGGAAAAATTCACACACAAGGATATTTCTTGCTAAGGGAGCTGAGTCCTGGTGACTGACACAAACTATCCAGGTTAACAGATGAACCTGTCAGCACATTTTGTGTTATCTTAATTTCATGCTCCATTTACAGCAAACCTCACATCTGTGCCATAGAAAGGAACTTCAGAACCACTCATGATTAGCCAGAGTGCTAGTTTTTATTTGCTTTTGGGAGAAGCGAAGCTTATCTTATCGTGTTGCTTATTTACTGGTGAATTATGTACTAATGTGCCACGTAGAAGCGTGTCATCTGGCAGCCTCCTTTCTGGCCCCTCAGTTCGCTCAAGCACTCCGGAGGAGGACGAGGGCTTTATTGAAGTCAATTATCCTGTCCTCATGTTGGAAAAAGCCCAATATTCTCCTGATTTTATCTCACACGCCCCCGTACCATCTGCATCAAGACTTGTAAGATTTCCTTAGGTCTGGTTTTCCTTTAACACAATCTAACTGTGTTTATTTGAAGCCATTGCCATAAATGGAAAGTAGATATCACTCAGCACAGGTAGGAGGCAGCCGTTTAAGTACATGGCTGCTGAGAGCCCTCATTGCAGGGGCTGTGCAGTGTTTATTACCATAGAAAGCCCTTTGAAAGGAGAAATGTAAGCAGACATTTTCATATCTTATGAGTTTTCTTTGAGTTAAATGCATACATATGCATGTGTTCAGTCCTTGAGGTAAAAACATTTGATTTTTATTAATTTTCTCCCTTTATTTTTATAATCTTTGATATGTACTCCCATTTTGATTATTTACTTTCAACTACTTTTTAAATTTAATATGCTAGTTTTTTATTTTATTTTATTTTATTGCATTTATTTGTTTATTTTGCACTTGTAAGTGTGTGAATGAGTCTGCACTACAGCATGAATGCGAATGTCAGAGAACAACGTTTGCAGATCTGCTTTCCTTCTACCATGTGGGTCCTGGGGATCGAACCCAGGTCTGCAGGCTTTGCCCACGGAGAATATTGCACCAGCCCTGATCTTTTTTAGTTTTTTAAGATGGACACATAGAATAATAGATAAACTTCTCTGATTAAAAAAACAGAAATACTTAAAAAGTGTAGATTTCTTCTGTAAGTAGCATTGCATGTCATGAATTTTAAACAGGTTTATAGTTTTCATCTGAAGTTTATTTTAATGTCCTCTTTGAGCAAAAATAATTTGTTAATTCCTAATATAACAATTTGTAATTATTATGGAAGATTTTTTGTGTACATCATTAACTTTCAGGTTAACTCCAGAAATAATCTGAGAACATATTCTATATGTTTTAGATTCCTTTAAATATGTTGATTTGTATTTTGGCCTATGGTACACCTTGACAAATGTTTTGAGGATACCTGAAAAAAAATATATGCTTTGCTGTTGGGTTAGACTATTTTTGAGTTGTATAGGTTGAGTGAATGCTACTTACCTTCCTTTTAAATGATATTGTACTAGGCGTTTTAGAATTTCAAACAATGTATTTTGAACATCTTCATCCTCCTCCTTCGAATTTCTACTGTTACACTTTTCCACCCTCCTTCCCAAATTTGACAAATCTTCCTCTTTATTTTTTCTTTCTTTCCCCATGAGTTGAGTTTGTAGCCCAGCTGGTCTTTCGAGTGGTGAGTGCCCTGGGTGTGGCCAGCTTACTAAGGGTCCCATCCTTAAGGGAAACCAGCACCCCCTCTCACAGCAGCTCTTCAACCATTGTTAGGATTTCATGTCTACTTTTTTTGTTCTGTGCTGTGTGTTTTGTTTTGTTTTGTTTTGCTTTGTTCTGTTCTGTCATGGTGGAGTTTGAGCAGGACTTATGGGTAGAGTCTCGTCTCTTCAGCTCATTATGTGCAGGTGCCTTGTGTCTGGAAGTTTTCTTGAGGTTGCTTCTCTTGTAAACATATACACACATTTCTAACCTGATTACATATTTTCATTATTTCATGAATTATTAAGAGAAGAATGTTAACTTTCTGGTACAACTCTCTCTCTCTATTTTTCCTTGTAGTTTTTAATAATTGTCATTTGATGTTTTATTATTTAGGTGGTTCTATACACAAGAAGATTGTCTGTTAGGTGGATTGACCTTCTTAGCTTATAAAACATCATTATCCCTGGGAATACTTTTTATCCTGAGGTCTATTTGACCTTTTAAAATATTTTTGTTTTCCATCCTTTTACTGTTGGCCCATTTGAATTTTTATATTTTAGCTGCACACAGCTTATGCTAGGATTATGCATTTTTATGCAATAGGATAATCTCTGCTTTTAACTGAAGTGTTTAGATCATTGATAATTAATGTGACTATCAATAAGGCTGGTTTTAAATATATAATCTTGTTTTCTATTTGTCCCATCTGTTCTGAGTTTCACTTTTCCCTTGACTCCAGAGTCAAGGGAATTAACTGAGCAATTTTTAGATTTTCAAATTTCATTTCTACTATTGGTTTACAATTATAATTCTTTGTTTCATATTTTTAGTGGTTGTTGCAGGGCTTTTGCTGTTTATATTCACTACATAGATTACCGTCACATTACATTATAAAACTGACATGTAATGAAATGCATGTTATATAATGACCTATGCACAACATACTTCTGTTTCTCCTTTCCCTATACTTTGTACCATAAGTGACATGTATTTTAGTTTTTCACATACCTTAAAATGTTTTAGAAAACCCTTTCTACTTAAAATAGTATATTTTGAAGAAATGAAAAACAATAAGAAGACTGTGTTTTACATTGACCCACCCTGTTGCTATATGTGATCCTCTTTGCCCCTTTATCTATCTTGTAAGTCACTGTTAATATTCATTTCCATAAATCCACAAAATTCTACTAACACTTATATAGCTTCCTAGTGGCATATGTATAATTATATATGAATATATATTATTTTTGATGGATGTTAATTGCTTAGTTTTGAAAGAAACTGACAACTATCTTCCAGAGCGTTCATCCATTTTACACTAAAGCTGCACAATGCTGAGTTATCATATGCTATTAGGAACTTTCAAATTCAAGCAACAGGATATGCTGAATATCTATCTATTAATACAAACAAAATCCAAACCACTGCATGTGGGGCTTTTTCTTTTTAAAAAAATCACATTGTCAAATATCTGAGAGAAATAATTAAGGAAGAAAGGTTCATTTAAGCTCATGACTTAAGATATTAGTCCATGGCTAATTGGGTATGTTGCTTCTAGACCCACACATGGTGAAGCTGAACATCATGGTAGCATCATGTGGTGGAGCAAAGTAGCTCTCTTCATGACAGTCAAGAGGGAAAGAGGAAGACAAACAGCAAGTATAGCCCCCCCGGGGGGGTTACTTCTCAACCTACTTCTTCCAACTTCTAAGTTTCTATCACCATAATGTAGTCAAACAATAGACCTAATCATAGGTTGATACAAAGATTCCATTAAACCTTCCTGGTAGAATCTCTTCTTAATGATTATACTTACTAACTGAGATCCCAGCCTTCAAACCTTGAACCTTTGTCTATTTTCTAATAATTTGTTCATTTTCTTACTGCTGAATTTTGAGAGATTTTTCTTTTCATTGAAGTCATGTTACTTTGTTAGGGCAGCCTCATGTTTACAACAGATTTGTCAACATATAAGAACATTTTGAATTTTGACATTTTAGATAATATTTTTATCAGGTATGTCTTTAAGAAATATGTTTTTAGTCTATGTCTTAACTTATTTTGCTGGCAGAAACTATTTAAGGGAAAAAGTACTTCTTTGTGTTTATGATGTGAGGCATAGAGGGAAGATAAGGCAGCAGGAATGTGAAGCAGTAGGTCACATGACATTCACAGTCAGGAAGCAAAGAGTGGGGCATGCTGGTGGTCCTCTGGCTTCTTCTAAGTTTTCTTTGTACTTGGTCTGGTACCTCAGCCCAAATGATAGTACCACAAACATTCAAGATGGATCTTCCCTTTTCAACTAAACCAACAGGAAACATCTTCACATCTAGTAGGGTACTGTCTTAGTCAGGGTTTCTATTCCTGCACAAACATCATGACCAAGAAGCAAGTTGGGGAGGAAAGGGTTTATTTGGCTTACATTTCCATACTGCTGT
>NC_034594.1:61389359-61419481 GCF_900095145.1 Mus pahari
AAAAAAAAAAAAAGAATTGATGTGTCAAAAGTTAAACAACTGCTCTTTATTCCCCACTGCATGTCATGCTCTGTTAAGGAGAAAGTAATGGCCACCAACAAGATACTATTTTTCTTCTTCATAGACTTGAGAACTATAGCCTATACATCTTCAAAATATGATATTATTGAATCAACAGAGAGTTCCATTTAGGAATGATTTCCACAATGGATCATCAGTTGTGACTCATTTGTTTGTTCGTTCATTTGTTTGTTTGTTTTTTAAATCAAGTAATCAAAAAGTAAGAAAGTCACTGAGTTGGATTCTAACCACATTTTAAAGAACCGTGAAGATGTCCCCCAGTTAGGACCCTAAAGTATCTTCAAGATCTAATCTTTCCCCACCACCAAGCAGCACTCAAACTGCCCGTGTCACATTCCTTACTCTTGCATGTAAGTCGGATGAACTCTTCTGTGAGGAATGGAGTTCTGGGTTCCAGCTATTTTGACAAATCACATCCCATGGCAGCAACTCTGACCTCGGAAAGTTGAACTGAGCTGTGACTAATTTTTCTGCATGGCAATACTAGGAATTGTCTTGTTTCGATGAAACTCTTATATTGTTCATGACAGGTTTCCCTTTGGGAAAATCAGCCTCTCCTGAAACAAAAGCCACCACAAACCTTCACCCAAATGACATTTTAAATAGCAATGGCAGCCAAGTGAATTCATTGATTGTTCCTAATAAAGTATTATATTAAGCATTTTGTACACAAATCATTTAAACTTTAAGAATTATTTTATATTATAATTATCATTTCTACTTATGAGTGAATAAAGCAAAATGAAACAGATTAGGAAACCGGTTCAAGCCAATACTAGTTAAGATAGTGTAGTAGTTCATGTTATAGGGTGATTATATTGCTCCATAAAACAAAAACAATATTTAATCCTTAGCCTCTGTGCTTTGTAATTAGAGCCAACTCTTGAACTTCTGGGGTGAATAGTCCACATCCTTTCTGCTTTATTGGATGAAAAGCAGAATCATATATCTATATCTTGACCTGAGAGGTCGCATGCTCGAGTGATTACAGGGACTGAGAATCTGAGTCAGCTGTAGCCTTTTCTTTTTGTACAGAATGTAAAGCTTTTGAAACTTTTCTAGGTTATGTCTTGTCTTAGTCAGGGTTTCTATTCCTGGACAAAACATCATGACCAAGAAGCAAGTTGGGGAGGAAAGGGTTTATTCAGCTTACACTTCCACACTGGGGTACATCACCAAGGAAGTCAGGACTGGAATTCAAGCAGGTCAGGAAGCAGAAGCTGATGCAGAGGCCAGGGAGGGATGTTCCTTACTGGCTTGCTCAGCCTGCTCTCTTACAGAACCAAGACTACCAGCCCGGAGATGGCACCACCCACAAGGGGACCTCCCCCCTTGATCACTAATTGAGAAAATGCCTTGCAGCTGGATCTCATGGAGGCATTTCCCCAACTGAAGCTCCTTTCTCTGTGATAACTCCAGCCTGTGTCAGGTTGACACAAAATTAGCCAGTACATGTCTGTATATCAAATAACATCAATGATACCCAATTTAAAATTGTGTGGTAATAATCATTATTTGATTGTGTCTACAACCATAAAGCTTGTAGGATATTAGTTCACAATGCTTCCTAATTCTTTGACCTTCACTGACTAAACATCTCCCAGCTTTTGCTGATTTTAAGTCAGGTAGCTGAAATCGGTGTCTCTTTTTGTATGCATTTCAAACTATAACAATCCTGAAAATTTATACATTGGCTATTTTGTATTGTTAGCTCTGATATATTTCTCCATAGTCCCTCTAGCAAAACCTTTGATGAATACTGTAAGTAGCCAAAGGTTATTTGTGCTTTGGGTTTTTTTTTTCTCTTCTCCTTCTGTGCTTCTGGGGTTCTAGCCAATTGGAAAGGAAAGTTCTTAGCACTGTCTAACAGGAAATTCTCCTGTCTGACTGGACCCTGTACTTTCGACACCATGTGTGTGTGTGTGGGGTGCTTTAGGACCTCAACATAGATCTCTTTTGCTCATGGGCAAATGTACTCCAGATTTTTAGAGAGCTGTGACTATTTAGTAATAGCTATGTTCACCTTATTTATACCAGTTAAATATAAAAAAAAATCTAAGACCTTTTTGTAAATAATGAATGGTAGACATACATCTCTGAAAAGATTATGCAGGTTATTTCTTGAATTGTATGTTTCTAAAGCTTGAACTTTGTTTTAAGATTTTTTTGTTTTATGTTTCACTGACCTTTCATTATGGACTAAAAAGAAAGGGATGGTACAGTAGTCTCTTGTGAGTAGTGTGCAGAAAGTGGAAGTTAGGAAAGAAGCTGATGTTCTTAGCCTAAGGGAAAGACTTACCTTGCCCACAATTCAAAATTTATTCCTGCTTACAGTACAATCTCCTGGAAAAGCCCTGTCTAAATTCCAGAGTTTCAGAGACACTATAGACCATTTGACAGTTATGCTATGCATCGAAAAAGTAAAAGAAAAAAAGAAAAGAAAACGAACTCCACTGATTGAACAAAAAATTAATCTCAAAAATCTAAAACTAAAATTTATTTAAAATAGCTATTTTCAAAAGAAAATAGTTGTTTATAGAATAAAATCATTATTGAATTTCAAATAGTTACCTATCCCATTTCAGTATTGCCCCATTACCTAAAATGCTGAGGAATGTTCAAATGAATATTCTCAGTTAATTACAAAATAGCCCCCCCCCCCAATTTTTTTCCAGCTAAAAGCAAGGTATACCAGAAGTTTATCAGGTTCTGACTGGTTTTATAGTAATCAGACATGAAACATAGTTAAGGGGCCAGGAGGTGACTTGATCCCTTTGGATGTAGGGATGAATTCACTTTATGTATGTATGTATGTATGTATGTATGTATGTATGTATTTATTTATTTTGGTATTTAAATGACATGCAATAAAAACATAGCATTTTGAGCCAAAAGTCACTATAGGTATATGAATAAAATTCCACAATATGGCCAGGAGGATTATTGATCTTGGACGTGGATGGAAGATCAGGCATTTAAAACAAAAAAACAGCAGGCATATGAGGGGGCATGACCTCTGTCTACAATTACAGCAGGAGAGAAGAACAGGGACCATAGGAAAGATGGACTAAAATGTCAGTGGATAAGGTGAGAGGAACACTTCCCTTTTTGCACATGTGCAAGGGCCCATGGAGGTCATTTACTGTCTTGGGAATTTACTTTGTACACAGATGACACCCTTGCATTCCTCCCTAAGACTTACGCTAACCCTAAGGGAGATGTAAACACAGAATAGTATGAGCCCTGTATGGTCTAAGAGGTGATCAACTTACCGAGAGCTCTGACAGGTGCTCAGGGCTGTGTCTTCACTTCTGGCCACATCTGGAATGGTTTCTTCAGGTTGGTGTCCTGCTTCCTCTAGGGAGCCACTTTGGGAAAGGAAGGGTTCAGGTTCTCCAATGCACTCTTCTTTCTGATCTGCCTCTATCTGAATCAAAGGCACATCCCTTGAGCAGAGTGACCGCCTAGGGGTTTTGAGCCCAACAGCATTGTGGCACGCAGAGTTTTCTCTTCTAGGATCAAAACCACTGGGTTTTTTAACAGGAGCCATTTTGCTTGGAGATGACACTGGGGAATTACTGCCTTCAGTAACAGCATCTTTTCTCTGGTAATCAACAGACTCCTGTACAAGCAGAGTTGGCCCCCTGTGTCCTTTGCTGGTGGCTATTTTGTTGGCGCACTTCTCTACTTGCAAAGAAGAGCTCCCAGAAACAGGACCAGGACTGGCATTAGCTGCCTCGCTATCATCAGCAATGATTTTGTTCTTTTTCATGAGAGCCTCAATGGAGCTGGCCCATGTTTCATGAATTAGCATGTTTGTGATCTGGTCAGTCCCACTTCTGCGATACAAGCAGGAATCTGATTTGCAGAGGCCGGATGAGGAAGCCCTATTGACTGGCTGTACATTTACAGAATCTTGAGGGCAGTTTTGGGCAAAGCCATCTAAGGAGTTGGCTTTGACAGGCGCATTTACTGTTAATCTAGAGCATGGGGACCTGCTGTCAGGCACAGATGACTGTCTGTAACACAGAGGGGATCGTGCAGAAGGAGACAGCAAGCCGGTGGTCCAATCATGGCTGCTTCGTCTGGATGAGGCGCCATCTTTGCTTTCTTTCGCAATGTCCCTTAGCATGTACCTATAGAACTCCTCCGTTATGCTCTCTGTACTGGATTGCTTAGAGGGGCAGCTCGGTCTCACGTTGAGGTGATCATTTTTCTGGCATGCCTGCTGCATCGCTGAGCTCACGATACTGCTGGCATTTTTGCCTGCGTAGTAATCCAGCAGCAACTCAAACCCTCTCCCTTCATTTTCCATCTGTTTCACCATGAACCTGGAAAACTCATCGGTGATGCTCTCACAACTGGACTGTTTGGAGACAGAGCTGGCCCTGCTAACTGGTTGGCTTAAGGTACTCAAACCTAGGCTGTTTACAAAGACCCTGGCTTCAGAGTCCTCCTCAGGAATACTCTCACAACTTGAGGCCTTCAGCCGGTTCCACCTATCGCCACCCAGAAGCCGATTCCGGGAACAACTTTGGCCTTGCCACACCCCATCCACCATGGAGAACTCTGTGAGGTTCATGATCTTGGCTGCCACTTCATTGGCAAAGGTACTGACGGAATCAGGGATGTCTTCGAGGTTCATGGACTCATCCATGACTCTGTTCATCAACTTCTCCTTCAGCTCTGGGTGCTCATCGGCTTTTCTCTTGATTTCACTGAGACGAGGTGGCTTATGTTTCCTCACGGTGCTTCCAGCGCTTGAGTTTTCCTTCTTCCTCTTCAAGGATCGGCAGGATCCGTTAGGCGTAGTCAAAAACTCATTCCCTCTTTTCCAAGCACAAAACCAGGGCTGTTTGCCATTGGAGTTGTCAAGGCAGATTGCTGCAATTTCGGTTGCCATGGAGACAACAGTCTCTGCCAATTCTTCCGCAAAGTCTGTGATGCCATAGACCTCGGACTGCTTTGCCTCTAGAGTAGATTGAGCAGGAACAGCCAGGTCATCCCCTAACAAGGATAGGTTAACTTGAGCTTCATTGTTTAGGGGTGTGGCACAGATGTATTTCTCTTGGATGTTTGGAACAATGCTGTCTTCAGTTTCCTGGAAACCGCTACAACCCTCGCTTGCTGTTGTCAATTTTCCTACGTCTGTAGAGGCTCTTCGTTCATTGCTGTCATAACTTAGTGTATGATGAGGGTTCCTGGTATCCTCTCCCATAATCCCTTTCAGATATATTTCCTTGGGGAATGTCTTAGCAGTTGAATCAAGCATTCTATGACCGCAGGAGAATTCAGATTGCAGGCTGGGGTTGTTGACCCGTTCTGGCCTTGCTCTGCCCTTGTTTGACTTAGGAGATGCATCCTCTACAAGATCTCTGATGACAAGGCCAGTGCCGTGTGCACTGCTAAGAGGCTGGCTGCTGGGGCATGCTGAGGCTTTTACCCAGGCTTGACCAGCAGGCTGATCAAATGAGGGATGCTCACCGAGTGTTACGATGTGATTCATCTTTTTGAATGTGAAGCAGATCACATTGTGCAGCAGCTGGTTCACACTTTCCATCAAGGTGTCCAGAGTTCCACAGGGATGCCTTTCATCAGTGGGGTGAGCCATTGTAGTTTTCTGGTGAAGTTCATCCACGGAGTGCTTGAGGATGACATTGGACAAGGTGTGTGCCAGTTCATTCCTTCGAACACTTTCTGTGCACAGGGTCTGGGTTTTAGAAGTGGTTTCTATGATTCTCTGGTTCACAGATTCCAAGAGCTCACCAAGGCTGCTGTAAGCATCTGGCCTTGCTAAAACCAGAGTAGCCTCTCTGAGCAGAGCCTCTGCAATGGCTTCCTTCCCCAGTTCTGTGCTCCTCTCCATCACTAAACTTCCAAGGGAGGATATTTCTTCAGAAGCCCCAGGTGTAGGCAAGAAGTCACTTGGAGCTACAGAACATGTTACCTCTTCTCTTTCACCTAGGCCACAGACAGCGACAGCACTTGCCACTTGTGTCATGCCACACAGAGCTGATGGGAAGGAGTACTCAGTTCTAGAAGGTGCCATGAATACTTGGGGCGCTTGCGTTTGCTGTACCCCATTGCCTCTCTGGGCATAGGTAGATACCAGGGATTCTTGCTCCATGGTGAATCTTTCTGTGGCCTGTGGACTGGAAATGGTTCCAATCACAGTGGCTGCACAAGCCAATGCAACTTCTAGGGCACTCTGAGTGGGTCTGCTGGAACTGTCTGCAGAAAAGATGCCGGAGGTTTCAACAGACACTTCCATATCAGGCCAGGAGGAGACACTTGGCTCAGGGGCTGTGTCACTGCCATCTGGGCTCTGCACAATGACAATTTTGGGTAGCTCATTCCATGAACAAGGGACCACCATATCTTTTGTGCAACAGCCACTGGGAAGGAGAGCACTGCCCATAGAGAAACTGACTGCAGATTCCTGGGGGAGTGTGGGTTGCGATTGAGACAATCGGATGAAGGCATCTTGCATTACAGATTCTGCTAAGTTTGTAGCATACTCTCCGGTGGTGGCTTCTCCATTTTGAATGGGAGGAAGAGAGTTTAGAGTAACGTCATGGTCTCTGTGGTTGCTTCCCTGTTCAGTGAGTACACCACGCGAAGAAAGTACATCTTTCTTAACCATGGAGAGATAGGCATCTCTAGGGATGAACAGCATCTGAGATGTTTCTAGTTCCCCTTTGATATTTTCCGGGTAGGAGTCGTTTGTGGCTGGCTGCTTGCTCCCCACCGATTCACTTTTCAGGTGTGATGGCCTGACTGAAGGATTGAGACTTTTCAAGGCCGTGTTCTCTGCTGTATTTTCCTTTGACCCTTCTGTTTTCGTGGAGGGCATCCGGTGTTTTCTAATGTGTTTTTCCCCTAAAGCACAATGCAACTTTTCCTTGTGGTGATCCCATCCTTCTTGGGCAGCTTCCTTTGGCTTTTTACTTTCCAAAACATTAGCTGACACGTTAGCTGACAGGTTTATCGTTTCCAAACCTAGTGAAGGGAAATTGAGAAACACTGTTACTTCTCAGGGAGCAGACTCTAATGGGCCCAAACTAACAGTTGCTTTCTAAATTTGCATGCAGCTCTGGGGCTGTTGCATCAGGTAAAGTGAATCTGATAAGGATGTTGAGTTTCATTACGGATTGTGGTATTATAAAACACCTTTAATGTGGTACACAAATGCTGGGGTTTCGGGGCGGGAGGGTTGGGGGGGGGAGAAAGGTGTTTGAGGATGATAGCCTGTCATCATTTTTCTTGGGAAAGTGATGCAGGAGATTTCGTCCTAGGGAAAGGAAGGCATAAGGGTAGGGTTGAGGGTTAGAAGAACTTCAGTAAGAGCTTTGGTGCAAAGGTTTGCCGTGAACCTTGCAAAGGACCTGACTCAGCAACAACACAACACTTTATGCGATTTCTTTCTCTGTGACTTATGGTGGGAAGAGGAGCACTGAGTTCTGTTACTAAGTCAATGGATGTAACTGAGTTCTGTTACCGAGTCAGTGGATTTAACTGAGTTCTGTCACGGAGTCAGTGGATGTAACTGAGTTCTGTTACTGAGTCAATGGATGTAACTGAGTTCTGTTACTGAGTCANACTGAGTCAGTGGATGTAACTGAGTTCTGTCACTGAGTCAATGGATGTAACTGAGTTCTGTCACTGAGTCAGTGGATGTAAACCACTGCTGAGCACTTTGCTGGGTCAGTCAGTGCTTTCTAATTGCACAGCCACCACCAACTACAAGTACTTTTTGAAACCAAAGCTTAAGAGAGTTTGGAGAGAAGCCTTAGGTCTCTCAGCCTCAGAGGAAGTTCTGGGATTTGAATCCAAGCCAATCCAACTTGATTCCAGTCAAGAATACTGGCTTTCCTGGCAGTTTCAGGGAAACTAACCTTCCTCTTGGGAAGAGGCATTCTCTTGGTGGGTAGGAAGGTTTCCCTTAAGAGCACACAGATTTCCCTCAGCATCCCTAAGGCATCATTTGGAGCCAGTATCCATCTAACCATTAAGCTGTCTTAAATGCATTAGTCAGCATGCTCACCAGCATTCTCTTATTATTATTACTGCCCCATCAAACTTCAGCAAGCCGGGACTAATGCATCAACCAAGCTGACATGGCTGGAAACTTTTCTCACCAGTGTCATAGTAAGGGGTAGGGTGAATAGTCTCGGGGGACACACTTGGTTTATCAGCAATGTCTTACCACTTCTGCAGTCCTCCACCTCGATTTCTTCCTCCAAGTGCTCGGAGGCTGTAAGGAAATCTTCTTCAATTGAAGACAGAGAACAGCTTGTATCATTCTCCAGCTTCGACACGTTCGTCTCCAGGTGGAGCTGGCGCTCCTGCACCACTTCCAGACCAATTAAGAACTTGTTGATCTCAAAGATGATGCAGTTGGTACTGTTTGGTCTGTTCCCTCTTGCACACTGGACCAAGCAGATATCTGGTAGCCAAGGACACTAAAAGCAGATAGAAAAGAAGCACTTCCTCAAAATTGACTGGAAAAGACAATGCTGGTGACCATTTTCTTCTTCCTAACCTCTCCTGTGAAAAGGAGAGGGGCTCTTAAAATGATTTGAAGTATCTTCAGAGCTCCTGCTCAGAAACTGTTTTTTTAAAAATCATAGGGCATTTTGGAACGTGGCCCACCTAGAAGGAAGTTTTACTTAAAAGAAAACAACTGGCTGTCTCATATATTTGAGTTTTTTTCTCATGAAAGCAAAAATAAAATGTACTGTTCTAACCTGTACAGGGAAGGTCGAGTTTATTGGTGATTACTGTGATAACTGGGATGAACACAGAACTCAGACCTGCACTGCGATGAATCAAAAAGAAACAGGATTTTAGGTCATTTGTGGTTGTTACTTGGCTTTACACAAGGGAGAAGTGAAATGTTTTTTATCTTGGGGCCAATGACCTACAGATATTAGGTCGCCATTTTTCTCCTAGAGGGTGTGGAGAGGGGCACTGGTTTTAAAGACACGGTTCTTGGGTCCTTGGATAAAACACTAGTGGGTTTCAATGTTGGATAGAGGCCTTTAAAAAGAGATTTGCATGTCAAAAATAGAAGAAAGTCATAATAATATGTTTTGTAGGCTAAATGCTCAGGGGGAAGAGGTAGGCTAGGGTCTAGTATCAGAAAGAGGGTTCCCTGAAGGCTTATAGAAGGGGTACTCAGGCTCAGGACTGACTCTCTTGAATAAATGGAGACCCTTTCCCAGAACATTATTCTTTGCTCTCTTGCTAGTTGTTGACGAAGCCTCTGTTGGTGTGTTTTGGATGTGCAGTTAAGTAGCTCTCAGTTCTATTTGGGTGTCATACTGGTGCTACCCGCCTGAAGAAGGAGCCAACATGAAATATGAAGATATGCCAGTGATCTCTACAGCGCTGACATATAGAAAGGACAGTGACAAAGGAACTTAGATGACAGGGTAGTGCCTCAGGTAGACATGATGATACTGTTCAGGCTTAGAGTGACGCCTGCCTATTCCCAGGTTTCATCTTCAGTATTCATATTATGTTTATACAGGGCAATAACTAGTAAGCTCCCCCACTGTGTGTGAGTGAGATTGTGCATATGTATATGTATACATACAGGTATATGTATGTATGTACTGGTGCTCATGTTAAGAGCATGTGCATGTGGGAACTAGAGGTTGATGCTGGGTGTCTCTCTCTCTCTCTCTCTCTCTCTCTCTCTCTCTCTCTCTCTCTCTCTCTCTCCTCTCTTTTACCACTGCTTCTTTTTTTTGAGTCAGGGTCTCTCTCAAACCTGGACCTTTTCATTTTGGGCTGGCCAGTGAGAGCCCAGGATCCACTCACTACTATGCTCACATCTCCCAGCAGAGGTTATAGTTGCACTGCTGAAACATTTGACTTTTTCTTGGGTTCTAGGGAATCTGAACAAAGGCCAGCACATTCCTACAACAAGCATTCTACCCACTGAGCCAATGCCCCAGTGTATGTAGCTTCATTTTAAAATAATAGCAATAATGTGTGAATTTACAGCAGATTTTAGAGGAAATATCTCAAAATGGAAATAAGATTTAATGGACATGGGAGAAATCGAATCCCTAAGTGGAATTAGAAATGTTTGGGAATAAATATTTTATTATCTGAGTGGTCACCTTTTAAAGATGACATTTCAATCCTATGCTCTCCTGTGGCTGGCACTAATCATGTCTAATGCTAGTGAACTTGTGATTTAGAACCCTCAGTTCTGTTGTGTGTTCATAAGTAGGGAGCACAAGGCCATGTAACAGGATACTTGCACATAGACATCCACAAGCCAATTTCTGAAGTAGTTTAACTTTCTTATCTATATGTCATGCATGGACATTTGATTGGATATTGCAACTAGAGTCATAGTGGGGAAAATGATATTATAAAGAAGTGAATGATTCCCATAAAGGTTCAGGAACCCCCACTGGGTGGTGATAGAACTTGGCTATGCACGTTTGTGATCTGAACTGTTTTTCAAGCGTGGTGGTACACAGCCTTTCATTTCAAAGTGCGGGGTGTGGACCGGAAGTCTCAGCTTTTCCAGATGCGCCTTTGAAATTCACAATTTCAGACTTCAACCCAGAGAAACTAAATCACAACATGCTTTCTCAAGAAACTTCTCAGAGGGTCCCACACAGACTTGGAGATACACTGGTGTGTTGCTTTTACTGAACCCCCAAACCTGTGATCTCTTTCTTTTGTCTGAATTAATTTCCTTTCCTCTGAACTTAGACATAGCACACTAACCTAAAAGTTACCAGCCATTTTCTGACTTTTAGACAGAAAGTATACTGTGAGATGCAAAACAAGACAGTCACCCAGTCGCCATAAAAAAGGCAGCCTACAGTGTCTGTTCGTGGTAAAGAGAATGATGAACTGGAGCTATGAGGAGTTGTCATAGTTCTGGGTCAAGATCATTTCTTATGTGCTACTTAATGTTATTAAATTAAGTATGCAATGTAAATGACAGCAGGAACCCAAGAGATATTAACAAGCAATATAAACCAGTAATAATTCAAGATAGATTTAAAGATTTTATTAATTGTGCACAATTACACAGTTTGGAATTTTTAGGAAGAAAGTGTACTTTCTAACAGTCTTTTAAAAAGTCAGCAAAATGCAGAGAGTTGTAGTTAAGTAAAGAAAAAATATAGTCTATAATACAAAGACATATTGCATAATTTTATAACATTTAGCACAGTGGTTCTCAGCTTTCCTAATACTGTGACCTTTTAATACAGTTTCTCAGGTTGTGGTGACCCCCAACCATAAAATTATTTCATTGCTACTTCAGAGCTGTAATTTTGCTAGTGTTATGAATCATAATGTAAATATCTTATATGGGATGAGACTCCCAAATGGGTCCTGACCCACATACATACATATAGATGATAAAGACTGATAGAGACAAGAAAATACTGGCATAAAAAGCAAACTCTCCCTTTCAAGCGTAGGCAAATGCATACTTGAAGAGCCTGCACTGCAGTTTAGGTTTATTGCACTCTTGATGTGTTCCTTTTCTTCATGGTCTCCTGGTCCAAACAAGAAATGCTCACTATCCACAGAAGACTTGTGTGACAAGTTTGACAAGCAGAGAGTCCACACTCAGACCTTTGCCAACTCATGTGTGCATGGTTAATTACACCCTCATCTCTAGAACAACCACCGCAGGAGTAGACCTGACTGTTATAGATCAGACGCTTCTCCATACATCTGCTTTTGTTGCCAGGTATCCTGATCATCTCTTCTTTTCAACTGGATACAAACTTGAGTTACCTGGGAATAGGGAACCCCATGTGAACTGCCTGTGAGATTGACCTGTGCCCATATTTATGAGATTGTCTTGGCTAATGACTGATGAGGGAGATCTAGCCCATTATGGGTGGCACCATGCCTGGTCAGGAGGACATGGGCTGTATAAAGAAGCTAACCAAGTACCGAGTGTGAGACACTGAGTGGCATCCCTCTGTGGTTTCTGCTTTACTTTCTGTCCTAATGTCCCTCAATGATGGACTATTCCCTGTATGTGTACACCCAAACCTTAAACCTATCCTCCATAAGTTGCTATTGGTCATGGTGTTTATTGTAGCAACAGAAATCGAACAGGACCAGAAAGTAACTAATTTTACTTAATATTGTATTTAAGTATTGGCCATTGAAATTTTGTCATTATTATTATCCTAGATGATCACTGTATATGTTCATTAGTGGTTTGAGATGTATGCATGTGGACAGTTGGATTTTACTTACATATTTAGTAATATACACAGACAGTAGGGGTCTAGCCAGTAGTTGTAAGTTAGTTCCACAAGAGCAAAATGCTGAACTTGTTCACTACCCCAGGATGTATACCCCAGCATGGCCAAGAACTTAGCACTTAGTCAGCTATCATTGTACTGTTAGGCCATTCCTAAGGATGGATTATTTAGACTTCCTTGGCTAATCTAGCACACAATTTTCTGTGCTAATCAAAATCTTATTTATGAATTAATAGACTACCAATTTTAAAGGGGACAAAGTAGTCAATCACAGAGTGTCTATATAAAAGTAGAGACTTGCTCTGATCGCCAAGATGAGATACAGTGTTGATACTGCTTTGCTGACCTATCAAAACATGTATTGTGGTATCTACATAATGACTTAGCACCTTTGGGAGCCCTGGGAGACTACAGTCAGGTAACGTGATACAGGATAAGTGATGGAGAGTCTAATAAAAGAGATGCAAGTGATAGAACTCACAGGCAAACACTGATAGCTCATTGGGAAAGGGTGCATAAATTGAACATTTTACATGGAGCTCTCAAGAGATTTGGTCAATATCTTAGCCTCCAGTGGTCCTCTGATCCACCTCAGCCCCCTCATCCCCAGACAGTTGTTACTGTAGTGGCACATGACCATCATTAACTTTGAGCATTCCTTACTATATGATACTTAATAAATTCTTTCTAACTCTACTCTCACAGAACTCATCTCATCCTTCAATGACTTGATGTGCCAGGGTGGGATGATACCCAGGGGAGACCTCCCCCTTCTCAGAGGATAAGGGGATGGGGGAATGCCCTCTTCTGGTAACCAAGGTCATCAGGCATAAATGTGGTGTACAGACAGACATTTGTGCAGGCAAAACACCAATATACCTTATATTGACCATAATTTAACCTTTTTTGTCTTCATCCTCTGTAAAGTAGAATTTTCTGCTTCCCTTACAGTTTGAGAAATGCATATGGAGTTCATCTCTGAGTCCAGAGATGAATCTTGCCTGGCCAGTCAGAATAGTACATTCCCTAAGCCATAGTGGCCAGTTAAAAACTGAGTATATTCAAGGACAGCCCTTGCTCCACTTGTTGGGGAAACCACATGAAGTCCAAGCTGCACATTTGCTACATATGTTGGGGGCGGGGCTAGGTCCCACCCATGCTTGCTCCTTGATTGGTTGTTCAGTCTCTTTTGTTGCCTGTCTGTGGTCTCATTCCTCTAACTGGGTAACCTGAACACAAAAGGCTAATGTTTCCTTATGTCTAATAACAGCACCTACAGAGAGAAAGCAGGAAAGAGGCTATAAGAAAAATCCATATCCTGTCAACATGGTTCAAATCCGTTCATGTGTACTGTGTTTGCTTAGTTACATGAGACAATACATTCTCTATGTGTTTATGTCTATCTTCAGTCATGTTTAATTAAGAATCTTAGCTAAGGTCAATCAGAGTCTACAAAGTTCAATTCAAGGCCAGGCCCAATTAATGTCAGTATCAATTATCATGGAGGCACAAGAAGGAAACTGGAATCTTCCAATAATACCTGCAGCTGTCACTGCTATCTACAGCTGAACACATCAGTAAAAAATGACCTACCATAACAAAGTAGATAGGAATAAAATTTTCAGTATTTATTTATTTAAAACCATGGAATGCAATTTATGCAGAATTCATGTAAAACTTATAGTGAACAAACCTTATTATTAGCTTCAGAATCAAGAATATATAAGATTATATGGTTACTAGCAGCAAAGCTTTTCTATTCATTGATTGATCACATTGTTTAAAAAGTTATTATAAACATGACAATTTAAATACAAAGTATCTCAAAGAGGTTATTTGAGAGAAAAATAGTTTTGACTTTTTTTTTGTAGGATGACAGATTTTTAAAATTTTGTCCTTTTTTTCCCTAACAAAACTAAAGTTCATTTTAAACAATGTGCTTTTTACCAGAACTTCAAATCCCTAAAGAAAGAAATTGAAGAAGATCTCAGAAGATGGAAAGATCTCCCATGCTCATGGATTGGCAGGACTAACAGTGAAAATGGCCATCCTGCCAAAAGCAATCTACAGATTCAATGCAATCCCCATCAAAATTCCAACCCAATTCTTCACAGAGTTAGAAAGGGCGATTTGCAAATTCATCTGGAATAATAAAAAACCTAGGATAGCAAAAACCATTCTCAACAATAAAAGAACCTCTGGTGGAATCACCATGCCTAACATTAAGTTGTACTACAGAGCAATTGTGATAAAAACTGC
The DNA here is from genome assembly GCF_900095145.1 of Mus pahari. Classification (NCBI taxonomy): domain Eukaryota; kingdom Metazoa; phylum Chordata; class Mammalia; order Rodentia; family Muridae; genus Mus; species Mus pahari. Next base: position 61,403,963 of record NC_034594.1, read on the forward strand.
ATGGTACTGGTACAGCGACAGACATGTAGATCAATGGAATAGAATTGAAGATCCAGAAATGAATCCACACATCTATGGTCACTTGATTTTTGACTAGGGAGCTAAAACCATCCAGTGGAAAAAAGATAGCATTTTCAACAAATGGTGCTGGCACAACTGGCGGCTATCATGTAGAAGAATGCAAATTGATCCATTCTTATCTCCTTGTACAAAGCTCAAGTCTAAGTGGATCAAAGACCTCCACATAAAACCAGAGACACTGAAATTGATAGAGGAGAAAGTGGGGAAAAGCCTCAAAGATATGGGCACAGGGAAAAAATTTCTCAACAGAACACCAATGGCTTGTGCTGTAAAATCAAGAATTGACAAATGGAACCTCATAAAATTGCAAAGCTTCTGTAAGGCAAAAGACAGTGTCAACAAGACAAAAAGGCCACCAACAGATTGGGAAAGGATTTTTACCAATCCTAAATCTGATAGACGACCAATCTCATTTCTCAAGTTGGTGTTTCAAAGTAGAAACCCATTTATTTTGTTTCATAGAGGGGTGAATCCAGGCTCAGGAAGACCCAGATTCTTTAGCTTCAAATCCCAACTGCTGACTGTTCAGGAATATTGTTTCTCTGGCTGACAAGATACAAATTTTCATGTATTATAGGATTCTTCTTTCATTAATGAGATGGTTTACACCAGAGTGCAGATACATGGTCAAACCAAGGGTTGGTAGACAGTGCTTGCTGTCTACTAAGGTTTTGGTTTCTAGAACTAGTTGGGGTTTCCTTTGTTATATTAAGGAGCTTCTCTCTATATAAATAAAGTCCCTTTAACTGAATAGAAGCTCATCTCTGGCTATAGAGACAGAAAATACAGGCTCAGTATAGAAATACTTAGAAATTTTATGCATACAATTTTTATCTGGTCATCACTGCTTTGCTGAATATAAAGGGAATTTGAACTTAGAGACATTTTTCAATACCTCCCCCAAATCTAGATTCCTCAGTAATGAAAAATATTATCCTAACTGATATATCAATTAGAAAATTGATAGGACCTTGTTAGGACCCCTAATTGTTCGCTTGCTATTGTTGACCTTTGGACCCTACATATTGAACAAGCTTAGAGCCTTCATAAAAGAGAGAATAGGAGCAGTGCAGCTGATGGTCCTGCACGATCAACATTAGACCCTGAGGACAGGACCTGAAGAATATGAGTTAGTTACCAGAGACTCCTGAGTGTAACTCTAAGATTGGCGCTGTACAAGAAAAAGCGGGGAATGAAAGGCCCTAGGGGCTTTCACCAGACTTACACTCACCCGCCTTTTGTCAATGCTAGGCCAAGTTCCAATCTCCACTTACAGGAACATTCTTGAATAAAAAATTCTCAAGAGTATACTGACTGATAGTTACCTGACCTTCTAGAAAATCCCGGGTAGAGTTCAAATGCATGCCATGCTTGCTAGCCAATAGATTTCAAGTTCAATATGCTTAGCCAATTAAGTTTAAACTGTAACCTTGCTGATGTAATCTGTGCCCATAAAAAGTATAAAAATTGCTAGTAATAGCCATTTGGGGGTCACCTTCTAGCCACTCACCTTGAGGGACTGATTGAGGGTTGATCCCAACATGCGGGAAAAATAAACCTCTTGCTTTTGCATTGGTAAAAATTGGAAAAAGAAAAGAAGAGAAGAGAAGAGAAAAGAAACGAAAAGAAAAAATTCTGATAGACTAGGTAGAGATCTGCACTAAGTCTCTGGAGTCAAAATTGAGAAAAGGCTGGCTTTCTGGGCTTCTGGTATTTTGAAAAAAAAAAATGACCAATTTAATGGGCAAAAAATGCTCACTACTTTAATTTGGAACTGCCATCTGTACTATATATAGTATACCTTGTGTGTACTTTTCTAGTGAATTGATGGAAAAACTTTAAGTACATTCTTCAAAGTGGTGTTGTGATGTTTATTACAATAGCAATGAAGAAGGATATATCGGAGTGTTATAATATTTTCATTCCTGCTTTATTTCTAACGACTTTCTTCCTTATGGGATTTTACTCTATGGGCACACTTCCTTCCCATCCTGAATGTTACATGCTTATTATAATCTTGGCCAGTTTGGTATATCTTGAGGACAAATAAGTACCAGAAAAATTATATTAGATGAAATGAGAAAAAAATGATACATACTCGATTGTTGTTAAAAGGGGAGAAGATTTTGATTTTGAATATTTACTAGATTTTGTGGAACAGGCCCAGTATATGTGTTCAAGCCCTGGGTACACAACACTAGCAATCTGAGAGTTGATGCAAAGGAAAATCTATCAACCTCTGAGTGGTGCTACTGGGGAGAGATAGAGATAAAGCCCAAGATTATGTGGAGCACACTCTTCTGATAAAGTTCATGTCCAGCGCCTTTTTGGAGCTCATATCTCGCTGACAACAGAAAACTTGGTTCTCAACCTTATTAATGCTATGACCCTTCAATATAGTTCCTCATGTCGTGGTAATCCCCAACCATAAAAGTATTTTTTGTTGCTACTTTATAACTGTTATTTTGAAACAATTTTGAATCATAATATAAATGCTTTTGGAGCTAGAGATAGGGGTTATGATCCGTAGGTTGAGGACCCATGCACTAAATGAGTAGTTGACCAAGAACTACGTTCCTTACCTGTGAAACATCAAAATCTGCCTGGAGGTTTCCAGAGGCTAACCCACTTAAGAGGACAATTTCATTTTCTTTCGGCTGTTGGACATTCATGGAGTTGATGAGATTTGGAAGGTCTGGGGAAACATTGACCAGTTTCTGTGGGGTAAGAAAGACTCTGAGTTAGTTCATAGGAGTCCTTTACATTCTAAAATAGCACTCCCAAACAATTCCATCTGCAAAAAAATTGATTTTTGAATCTAGATATATAAGCCACTTAGTCCATAGCTCACTATAACACAACTCCCACAGATAAGACTCAAGTGCAGTTGTAGAAGAGATAGGCAAAAAGACTGTCGGAGGCGGAGGAACAAGAAGTTTCCTGTGAGATTATTTCTCCTAGAAATGTCAGAGTAGCTACACCTATGAAATCTCACCATCAAGACTGCCTAAACATGACCTGAACAAGGATGACAGCAATAAATATGATAGCATGGAATGAAGAAAGCTCAGGAGGTCGCAACCCTAGATAGAGGACTACAGGCAACTAAGGAATGCTGAAGGCAGGAAAAATATCTTTCCCCAGGGAAAAATCACAGCTATCCAATACCAAATGGCCAGCCTGAAGCACACACACACACACAAACACACACACACACACACACAAATATACACAGATGTGCATGCACACAAACACATCACATACCACACACACACACACACACACACACACCACAAATATACACAGATGTGCATGCACACACACACCCCACATACCACATATACACACACACACCACAAATATACAGAGATGTGCATGCACACACACATATCACATACCACACACACACACACACACACACACACACACACACACACACACACACCAACAATTAAAATGGGGATATACATGGGGAGAGTTGGAAGGATAATAAGAAAGATAGGAAATGATGTAATTATATTATGATCTTAAAAATATTACGAAATCTTGAAATCAGAGCAAAACTGTTTCAAATTAGATAATAAGAGTTAAGATTGGAATAGAAAATTTAAGCTTAAAAGAGAAAAACTCTTGTTTTTTCCAAAGTGAACATTTTGCAGTTACTATTATACAACAGAAATTAACACTAGTTTGGAAATATTTTTCCTCTTAAGTTTTGAATAACAAAATTACTTGCTGGTAATCTTCTGTTCCAATAAACTCAATAATAATAAGATCATGTTTAATGCTAGTTTTGCTTTGACTATGTTCTAAGCATTTTGGTAAAGTCTGCACATTGGTGAAGTCTGCTTCCTATTCTATTTAATCCATAACAGAACCGTATGTGAATGAGATGTTATAATTACTTTCATGTATACATAAATTGTCTATTGCCTAGAGACTGGTAACTTACTCATCAAATAAAGTCATATGCATAACTTTCTTAGAAAACTCTAGTGCCGCACAGAGGATAATATTTGGAATCTGGAAAAAGATTATAGAGGGCCATCCCTGTGAGCATTAGGTTGAGAAGCTTGGTTTAATTATACCTAGAAAAAATATGATAGCACCAAGAAATCTCAAATTCTGCATATGCTGTGAGTGGTTCCTGTATAACTGAGTACTTAGTGTCAATTAAATGAAGGCTTTGTGTATTGTTCTGTGAAGATTCAACCATAACTGTCATGCTGTAAATGGAGCCAAACCTCTCAGCTTTGGGTGAGCAGTGACAAACTGGGATATTACTTAATTCTTTCCACTGTAACACAGGCATGCCCAGCGTCTAAAGAACTGAGCATTCAGGTGCTTAATGTAGCCAAGCATTTACACTAGGGATCCACCTCAGATGAGATGGGTGGAAGTTGGCTGTTATGATGTGCAGAATGTTGAAGCCCATAATAAGGGTAAGACAATGGAGACACAGCTGAGATGAGATTTGATAAAACGAATGGAAAGAGTAATCCCAAGGACCAGAGGAAAGAGCTGGCTGCCTTCACTTGGTTATAAGATACCTTGGAAAAGGCATGGCAGGTTATGATATGAACGTGAAGGAAGGGCCATGTTAAGATGCTGATGGGTGAGGGGAGATGCTTTTCTGAACAGTTCTGCAGGCCTGGAAATGTGACTTTCAAACACATTATGGGGTAACAGCATGAAAAGCTGCAGGGCAAGGTCAGGGAAAAAGGCAGTGATAATGTCATCTATCCTTCTAAGAAGACCATCATAGACAGAGTCTATCCATCGCCACAGTCTCCTGGAGAGCTCCAGGCCCATCTGTTACCTGCTGCAGGTTCTCTGTGATGCAGGCATCTTTGTTGACATCCAGGTTCACAAAGCAGACCTGAAAGAGAAAGCAAAACACTCAATTGTGTGAAGAATCTATCAGTCCTGTTAGGAAAAAGAAGCAAAACAAAATTAAAACAACACTCACAGAAGTAGTTTTAAAGTCTCAGCCAGTTTATATAGCTTGACATAGAGACCATCATTTCAGTTTGAGCCTCTACAAGGATTTCCAACCTCCTCTTCACATGTCCCAACCATGATGGCAAATGTCTTTCTGCTTTTGTAGGCCAACATAGTCAAACATTTCCTGATTTTATTCAAGTCACAGCAAAATCTTTAGGTTTAAATTATTATCAAATCTTATGAATTAGAAAAGAAAAATGAAAGAAACAAATTAAAGAAACTTGTAAAGCCCTGGGACCCTGATCCACATCTAGTAATGTATGTCTTAATGGGTTCTGTCTGCCTGAGTGCTTGAGTTTATTTTTAATTTTTCCAGTTTTATAAAAGTTGGTCCTAAGTTGTTCATCTTAGATGCCTAGACCAGTTAGTTTAAAATAATGGGCGAATTGTTAAATATTATTTTCAAGCAACAGTGAAATGATATATTCCAACTAAAATCTCAAACTTTAAGCATATTATACAGATATATAAATACTATGAACAATGAGATGGGGTTGGAGGGAGGATTAAGGAACAATTTCAAAGAGGAACAACAGACTGATAAAAGTTAGGAAGACTCTGTTCAGCAGGGATGAGGTAAATGTCCTAGTCAGGCAGAAGGAGCACTGCTTGGAGATGAAACACATTGTCTGGTAAAAGAGGAAGATCTGACTATAGACCAGGCTGGGAGAAAAAGAAGTGTGAGCAACAAAATCATAGAGTGGTTAAATAAGAAGACATGAATTAGGTCTTAGACTTGTTAAAATTCATCAGTTATATTCTTAATTACTTGATTTGGATATTTGAATATGTAAAATACAGAACATCATTGTAGTGGGTTGGCCTGATGCTGCTTGTATTCTAATACTACAATTGGGCCCCCAAGACCTGGTTGTCCCAGAGACCAGAGAATCTGCTCATTGAATGCAGTGACATTGTGTCACCTTGCCCCTACGTTATTTTTGATTGATAAATAAAGATGCCAACAGCTAATACCTGGGCAGAAGAGACATAGGGAGGTTTCCTGGGCTTTGGGTTGGAGAGGGACCATGAGAAGAAGAAGAAGGTAGAGGAGAAAGGAGAAGCTGCCATGGGTTAGATGAACCATAAAAACATGTCCCCGAGGGTTGTCTAGATGGAGTTAAGAACAGTCCAGATGAAACATAGTGATTAACAATTCAGGGTTATCAATAGTAAAGTGGATTCTAATAGTGTCGAGGGTAGATATCTGCTCAGCTCTAGTGCTAGTTAAGGCTTCTTGTAAATATAAAGGTTGTGTGTATCTTTGATCCAGGAACTAAATGACCTAAGATGGGGTAGAAACCCAGGGTCAGGATTAAATAATTTTTACAACACATCATCAGGATGCTAGTAGTATGTGGAATTTTATTAGATGCCTGAAGATATATGGAGATTTCTGATTCCAATTGGTTTGTACAAGGGTAGAGTTTCTCTGAATCAACCCTTTTATTTTTTTAGATTAAAATGGCAACAACAACAGCAAAGGACAAGAAGAGTAGTATATAAGTGAAAGCTTTAGAAGCTAGCATAGTTAATATTCCGCTAAAGCATACAGCAGATGACTACAGCTCTGCTCCCACATGAGAGACTTCCTTAAGCCTCCCAGGCTAACACGACTACCGCCTATGCTACTTGTTGTACTACAGTACCACAGTAATACTAGTTGACACAGCTTGATGAGTATTAGGGAGAGAGAATGCTGAGAGATGTTACTTCATTTTGATTTAGGCTCTGTTTCATCAGGACACTCTGATGGGAAAATTGGGAGCCATGGGGCCTATGTCCCTTTGCAGATAATGCAATGCAAGCAGAGTAAATGGAAGTCAGAAGTGGTTCATGATCTAGAACCATTTGAAGTTTCACATAGTAATTGTAATTTGACCTTGGAAAAATTGGCTCAATACCCATTAGTGCTCAGGGTTTTCATTCTACATAGTCATCACTTGAACTACTGTGATGACTCTCAGTCACCTTTAAAAAGGCCATTACTTTGCCTGTACATCACAAAGCTCTCATTATTGAGTGTCCCAGTAGGAAGAAGCACAACAGAGACCAATGAAAGCCATTTAGGATAGCAATTAACTAACCTTCAATACAGGCTTCAGTTATAGAGAGTAAAGTTGGTCATCCACTATGAACTGTGTTATGAAATTTTGCTAGTATATGTCAATTACCTGTTTATATTTTGCATTGAGTATTTTTGTAATTTTATGGTAATCAAGTCAGTATTTTTAGAGCCTAATATATATAATACAAACATATACATACACACATACATACACACATACACACACACACAATCAGGGGATAATTCATTTTAAGAAAAAGAATAACAATTTTATTATATATATATATATATATATATATATATATATATATATATATATATGGAAACACATGTCCTATTTGCAAATAAAGTATCAATAAATCTGAAATGTAGGTACAGGGAAGATGACTCAGTGGGTACAGGCTTGAAATAAAATTCTCAGAAACCAATTAATAGATGGATGTAGTAGTACACATCTGTAATCTCAGCACCCTTAAGGCAAAACTGCAAGCAGAACAGAAGAATCCCCAGAATCATGCTACAGCTATAGTTGAAAAAACAAACTTTGTCTCAAAGTAGAAGATGAGGAACAATTCCTGAGGTGGTCCTCTGATCTACCACCTCCTCATCCCCTCCCCCCCCCCATCATCACACATACAGAGACAGAGAGACACGGAGACAGAGAGATACAGAGAGGAAGAAGGAAGAGGGGGAGAGGAAAGAAAAGCCACAGCTGTGAAGCCCAAAGAAGTAAGATGCCCAAGCTCAAGTCCTTTCCTCTGATATAGTGAAAAGTCCAAGTATCTTTTAACCCTTTAGAGGAATTGAATGAAAGAGGAAATCAAAATTCATGCTACAAATGTTGCACCACAAGGTCCGAGAGACTGATGGGTTAGCTTTTGCTGATTCCCTACTTGAGAGCTAAAAGTTTGCAATGGAAACTTTTGATAAGGAGAAGGTAAAATAGGCCTCTGTGGAGGGTATTGTTAGACTAGTGCAGTGTGGGTAAATCATAAAATTTGAGGGCTTTTGTGTTCTGGTTCTGCAGGCTAAAGAACATTTTGTGGTGGTGATAGGGTGGGGGACTGGGGCTGCAAGAGCTAGCAGCTAGTAGACATCAAAGCAGGACTTCTGTGCTGGCTCATCTCCTTACATGAACAGATGGCGTAGAGTTCTCAGCCAGATACCTGTGTGAGGATGTCCAAGTATGCCAAATGAACCCAGGAAGGATCCGGGGAAAGCTGGATGTGTTTACAGAATTTCTGTTTCCTCCTTCAGAAACAGAAATAGGAAACAGGCCAGAGTAGGATGTTGAACTCCCTGCCCTTAGAGTTTCAGGCTTTTCTGAGCTGTATGAAGTATAGCAATGGAAACTGAACTCCTGTATTCTGAAAGAGTGTTCTTAACTGTGGAGTCCTCTTCCAGCCTAAAATGAATGAATGAATGAATGAATAAACAAATGAATGAAGTGGAACCCCTGCCTGAGGTGGTACACATGCCACAGGAGGCAGATACTGCACCTTGGTCATCTCTCCTGATTTAAGTGATGATTTAAGGGGCCTCAGCAGAAGTGTTTTGTGCCAAGGACAGAGGGAAACTGTAGAGATCCCGCAGGAGAATTAACTGGAGGGGCATCAGCTCAGCAATTGACAAGGATGTAAAATACTTAGAGGAATGCTCCCTTTCTGCATATGAACATTTGCTGAAGATGCAGGAAAAGTAAACAACACAAACAAAAGCAAAATGTTGAGAACAATGGTTGGTAATGAGGAGAGACTAGAGGTGGTGATGTTTTCCTTAAAATCACTTGTTCGCCTCTGTGCAGGCACTTTGTTCCATCTGCTTCTTGCACTTGCCTGAAGCTGATGGAAGCACATCATCCCCAGGGAGCTTAGAAACTCCCCACCCTGCACGCTTAGCAATGCTGCCTCTGTGGTTGGACTTTCAACGTTGCATTCACATGCTGCTCCCTTGACTCTTAGCTTGTTCTTATGTATGTGTTGGTGTGAGAATAAATGTCAGCAAGAAAATGATCTCTTCAATAATTTAAACATATATATATGAATATATATATATTCACTCACATATATGAATGTTTATAGACAATATGCTGTTCTCTGTTTCATAGTGTGGATTATTTAGTCAGGTAATCTCAATTTGTGTGTGTGTGTGTGCGTGCAATGAAAATCTGACATAAGAAAGAGTTTGGCATTAAGATCTACTCAAACAATGTAATATAAAATAAATTCAGTTGAACACAGATCACAGCAGTTTGTGTGAGATAAATGACAAATGAAGTCAGACAAAACCAGGAATGCTGTATTAGATTAAAAAGAAGTTTGAACTTTTAATTTAACTGAGAGCACATGAGAAGAACTAGTGATCGCTGTCAGTGCTAAATCTATATTTCATGTGGACAGTTTTAGACTGATGCACATTGACTTCAGTCAACATTTTACACTATCCAGATAGGCAAATTCAACAGTTAGGAGATACCGCCCTGCTGTGTATCCACCATGAGCAGTCACTGGCAGAAGGATAGATGACACCAGGGATTTTAGCCAGGGGGTATCTTCTTGAAGTCAGCTAAACCCTTTTATTCTTACAGAGATATTTCCTATGAACTGTTCCTTAAAAGCAGGATGTCAAATTGCCTTTAAAATTTAGACATCTGAATGCTGTTTATGGTCAAACATATACTTAGGGTTTATTTTTGAAGAAAACCAGCTCCTTTCAGCTACTTGGAACAATGCAGCCATCTGCCCATGGGAGCTATGACAAGATCCCTTAATTTGACAGAATCAAAGTGCTAAGCCCTACAATGCTTAGAAAAAAAAACCACCAAGCCTGTCTGTCTGTTTTCTTCCTGCTGCAAAAGATTTTTTTCTAGATGCAGGACCCTGGGCTGAATTGAATTTATCTTCTCAAAATGCCACATTTTCTCTGATTAGCAGTTGGCACTGATGGCACTAAGTAGAAAACTCTTCCATCACTGTGGCATGGTGTCATGTTGTCAGCCGTTCTAGAACACACTTGACTCTTTGGGATGGTGTTGCATTTGTATGCGGTTACTGCTTCCAAATAATTGCAGCAATCATTTGGAAAATGCAAGGTTTTATTTACACTCAGGGATGTCAGACTTCTCTGCTTCTTCTTACTGTCAATATTTTAAAAACACATTTGAAATGGTTTTTTGAAGAGCTTTTTGAGCAGTTCGTGATGAGACACAAAGTAGAAACTATAGATAATTGTAAAAAAAAAATTTAGATATTTTAACTAACCATACATAAACTGAACTTTACTGGTAGCTTAAAAATAATTTGTAATGTGATTCCAGGTGATTATTTGGGATCAATCTGCTTAAAAAATTTTCTGTGTGCATATATAAACAAAGGGTAAGAGGGTGAGGACATGTCTTAGTGGGTAATAGTACTTGCTATGTAAACATGAAGGCCCAAGTTCAAATCCCCAGTTTCTACCTACAAAAATGCCAGGCATCACTGCCTGTCTCTATAACCCCCAAATTGGAGAGAGGCAAGGGGAAGATCCTGAGAGCTTTCTGGTCAGCCAACCTAGCTGACATGATGAGGTCAGTTCATTGAAGAACCTAGTCTTACAGCATTAAGGCAGACAGCAATATAGGAAGGCACAGGATATCTTCCTTTGGCTTTGATTCATTCTCAGAAGGAAGAATCAATTAGCAGCCAAATGTCTTTGTCACACATTCCTTTCACAGCCGTAAACAACTACACAGCTATTTTTATATCTTTTATAGAATTGTCTATCCTGGACATTTAATGTAAATGTAACAATGTGTATAATGTGCAGTTTTATTATGACCGGCTAACATAATGTTTTTAAATTCAACTCTATCAAGTCTTTATTAGTAGTTCATTAGACTTTACTGCAGAATAATATTTTATTGTGTGGAAATATGTTTTTTACATGTCTAATTTTTAAATTTGGTTTCTTGTCAAGGAAAAGCTTATTTTTCAAGATGTTCTGAGTGAGAATTTGGGAAACGTAAGATGATCCTTGACTGTACTCTGTCATTGTCATCTTGGTTGTGAGACTCTTGGTAGCTCTTTCTATTGAAAGGCATGGCCTTAACAAAGGATACCCAAAGATGATGTGGCCATAGCTTAAGGTTTGTCTTTGAGCTTGGCCTTTTGTTTGACTTTGTAGATGTTTATTATCTTGCTAGGTTGTGTGATACATGCAGATTGAATCTAATAAGATCCCAACTGTTCCCAAAGTGGCCACACATGCCTCATCGCTTGCTCCTGTATTAGGAATTGTGTGCTTCAAGATGTTTTCTGGGTTGATTTCTCCAAGTGATGGAGCTGAGCTATAATTATGGTGTAAAGTAGCAGGAACTAGAGGAAATTGGATGTGTTTGAAACCAATCCAGTCAGGGAAGGCAAAGGCTGTCATAATGGAGTAAGAAGAGAGAGGAACTGCAAGGAGGTTTCTTTGTACTATGAAAAATAGAGTTGAATACAGATGTATTATATATATATTTAAATATATGTTGGGCTTATTATTCCTTGCTTACCTTATAAATCTTTTTTTTTAAAGATGCATTTTATTTTATTTTTTAGGTGTGTGACTGGTTTATATGTATGTATGTTTGTGCACTTTATGCATGCGGGACCCAAAAAGGCCAGGAGAGGCATTGGATCCCCTGGAACTGGAGTAAAGGCATTTATTTTGAGGCTGCTGTAGAGATTCAATGGTCAACTATGTCTGATTGATACAGAGAAATATTAGCAGAAATGTAGAGAGAGCTCTCTGAGAAGTGTGGAGAGAGATGCATAGATGCAGAACAAGGGGATTTGTCGACAGCTCTGGCTCATTACTGTGCTCTAACATCAGCAGTTGTACTAACAGTAGCGAGAGCTTCTCTGCTTACCAAGGCCTGACCTGCATGCCCTCTCCTCAGCCCACTCCACCCTCATAACAAATACATTAGTGCAGCATGGGTCTTGTACTTATGAGCAGATGAAGAAATTGAGGGCCAGAGTTTTCAATTTCTAGGCTCACACAGATGGAAAAAAACTAAACTAGAAATCTAAAAACCATGCTGATGCTCCGGGGAAATGTCTCTGTGGGTGAAGTACTCTTGACAAAAACATGAAGACCCGAGTCTGTATTCTTAGCGCCCAAGTAAAAGCCAGGCATACATGGTACTAACCTATAACTCACACATTTAGGGTTGGATATAGGAGGATACTGTCTTTCTGACCAGCAAGACTAGATGAAATACCAAGCTTAGAGACTTTGTCTCAAAATAAAAAATTAATTCCTTAAAAATATGAAAAAGCAACTGAAGAAAGCCATACTGATGTAAGGCTATGTTCCTCCCCAGGGGTGAGCATACTTGTACACACACATGCACACATACATATACATCCATGCATATACTACACACTCACAGATGAAAAAAATTGAAAAACAAAATGGGATCTGAAAAGTAATTTCAATAAACAGGATTGAAAGGATGTCTAGATCCCTGTAAAGTTCAAATGGTTTTTATTGTAGGTCAATACATTTTTTTATCTGGAATGAATGGACCAATTAAAATTCTTTGGTGTGGTACTCAACACAGAGCTCATGGCCCCCGTGTAGAAGCTGTGCCTTGGGAATTAACCAAGGCCTTGCCATTCCTTAGTGTTCACGCAGGAAGCTAATTCATACCTGGTTTGCTTAAGCTCCAGGTTAGTGACAAAATGTCCTTGCTCCAGTAGCTGGCCCTGCACCCACACACATTTTAAACTCACTGTCAGCACTGTTTGGCCTCAGTAGGTTAAAAACAGTCACAGGAATGGGTTCCAAGAAGACTTCGAGGGAAGGGTGTTGGGTGTGGATGGAATCAAAACACATCATGTATGTGTATGTAATTCTTTTTTTTTAATTGGATATTTATTTTATTTACATTTTAAATGTTATCCCCTTTCCCAGTACCCACCCCCCCGAAACTCGATACCCAATCCACCCTCCCCCTGTTTCTATGAGGGCGTCCCTTCACCCACCCACTCCCACCTCCCTGCTGTCAGTTCCCCTACACTGGGGTATCTATCAAGCCTTCATAGGACCAAGGACCTCTCCTTCCATTGATGCATGACAAGGCCATCCTCTGCAACGTATGCAGTTGGAGCCATGTGTACTCCTTTGTTGATGACTTAGTTCCTGGGAGCTCTTAGGGGACTAGCTGGTTCTTAAAGAATAAGTAAAATATATTTTAAACAACTGAATGAAATTAGAGGATGAATAAAAATAATCTGAGTTGATTTGTTCTATATGTTTGCATTAAATCATAGAAGAACCATTATTTGGAGGTTTAAGTAAATATAAAATGAACATGAAATCCTGTCCATTCTGACAGGTGGAGGTCAGCACCAGAAGAAAAACTGGCAAACCTGAGATAGATTATGCAAACCAAAGACGAGGAAAAAGTAAGATAACGGGAGCATAGGCATTCAGCCTTAAGGTCTGCTGCATAGAATTATTTTCATTTGTAGCATCTGCTTGATTTTTGCACTCTTTTTCTTTATGAACACCACCACCCCAATTACGTGAGGATTTAGATGGATCTTACTCATATATTATCAGACTGGGTTACGTTAGCCTCAGACCGTGTTACGTTAGCTTTCTCAAACCGCGACTTGCATGCACTGTTTCTATTTGATTACCCTCTTCACAGTTCATTGTTTCTGTGGCTCATGTACCCAGAACAAGGAGATTTGCTTGCAGTGTGAACTACTTTCACCAACCATAAATGATCCCTAGAACAATCATATGATTTCAAGCTAACAATAATAATTTGTTTCTTTTCCTAAACAGTTATAATTAAGGGATTTTACTCAGAGGTGCAAATGTTTACCACATCAAAAGCATGACAGTCTCGTCTATCTTTCTACCAGAAATACCAAAATATATACAAAATGGAAGTGATTTTACATATATATATATACATACATATATACACACACACATATATATATATATATATATATATATATTTCATATTTTTTTATTTTATAAATGAGTCTTTGGTGAGACTTTCCAAAATAGATAGCATGCTAATATAACACAGGGAAAAATACAGTAGATAACCAATTGCTAATAAACTCAGTTCCAAGTAATAAATAGGCAAAAATTATGGAAACTCATGGTTCCAAGCCAAATCTGTACAAAGCACTCTGTCATTATTCCATTACTTGTTAGAGCTACGTCACTATTCCCACGATACTGAGGCACCATGGTGTGAGACCCTGTGGTCAGGGGTAGGAGCATGGGGAACATAGATCCATGCCTTCTGCAGGGAGCTGTTGATAAAGGACATTGACAGCTATGATGATGGCAGCTGCGAGGTATGTTGCTCTGTTTTTGACCTGTCTTGGGTGGTCCTCCCTCAGCCCAATGACATCTCTCTAGGGATATCTTTTGCAGCTTAGGAACTGTGACTCAATAAATAAATAGTTCAAGGTCACCAAAGTCATACGCTTCCTACATATATGAAGGATTACACCGCAGCTGGCCTGTGCTAGCCTGTTGAGTACGAAGTGTCCATTCCTCAGTGAAGACCTGTGTGAGAGTGTGCCAAATGCAAAGAGGAATCAGCCTAGGTGTCCATCAACAGATGAATCAACAAGGAAAATGCGGTATATAAAAACAATTTTATTCAGCTATGAAGAAAAGTCAAATTATAAAACTTGCAGGAAAATGGATGGAATTGGAAAATATTATACTAAGTGATGTAACACAGAGCGTAGGAAGGACAAGAACTGCATGTTTACTTTCATATGTGTATCCCAGTTTCTACGTTTTTGTTTCATTCGTAAACACTTATTTTTATTTTTATTAATTCATATGTGTATATGTATCTCTGTGTGGCTATGTACATGCAAGTTCAGGTACCCACAGGGGCTCACTGATAGTATCAGATCCTCTAGAACTGGATATTGGCAGTGATGAGCTACCCTATGACCTGGTCACAGAATTTGGATCCTCTAGAGGAGCAGCTAGCATTCTTAACCACGAGTTGTCTCTTCAGCCCTCTCCAGGGTCTAACATTTATACAGATGTATTTATACTGGTGTGAGTGCCCGAAGATATCATGAAATTAAATGGGGCAGATATGTAGGGAAGAAGGAGTTCTCACAGAAGGGGGGATGAGGAGAGTAAGAGCGTCATGTGACATGAAACAAGAAAGGAGACTGATGAAGCAGAAGAGAACAGTGGGAGAGGCATGGGAAGAGAACAGAGGGAGAGGCATGGGAAGAGAACAGAGGGAGAGTCATGGGAAGAGAACAGAGGGAGAGGCATGGGAAGAGAATGGAGGGAGAGGCATGGGATGAGAACAGAGGGAGAGGCATGGGAAGAGA
>NC_034594.1:61420981-61428100 GCF_900095145.1 Mus pahari
GAGGGAGAGGCATGGGAAGAGAACGGAGGGAGAGGCATGGGAAGAGAACGGAGGGAGAGGCATGGTGGGAAGGTCAGATTTCTCTATGCTTTGGGAGTCAAAAAGTGGATTCATAGTGGAGTCGTGAACTAAAGCCTCTTTCTTACAGCCCAAACAAGGTGTCTTCAGCAGCTCGCTGTGGGCTTTACTTCACATCCTTCTCAATAATTCTGGGGTGTGGTTTTGGAGACATCACAATGGCAGAGTGTTTTATTATGTCTCCTCCATAGAGAGGATTGTGCTTTTTTATTATGTTGCTTTGCTGATCAATAACTGCAGCTCTGCAGGGTGAGGCCCAGTCTTACATTGTAATAACTGTGCTGCAATAAAGTCAACTGCCCCATCTGACTCGTCTATTTTCCCTTCTGATGATGAGGAATAGGTGTTAGAGAATAGTGTAGTAAACATAGATTCTCAATGATTTGATGGGCAAATTTGATTAAAAATAGATGCTTTATAAGGGCTGAAAACTGAGGACTAATACTAGCCGTGGTAACAGACTCTTTATAATACTTTCTCTGGGCCAGGTTTTCAGTGCTATTGAAAAATCTCTTGAAAAAAAAAAGGAGGTGCTATTTATTGTTATCTACAAAATTCACAGTAGTAGATGTAGGCACAGAAAAATCAAAGCAGTGTGTTCCAAAAGAGAGTTTCCAGGTAGTAGTCAGAATCCATTCCCAATGACCTGTTCATATATGTATATATGATTCATATAAATTTATATGTGCTCACTTATTTATTCATATATATAAAGCTGACTTTGTGTATATAATTGATATATAACATATGTATGTATAACATATATACTATATAACACAACACTTATACATATATAAAAAACACATGCATGGATGCGTGCGCACACACATACACACACACACACATACATATATCTATCCACCTTTAAAATAACTACAGCAGAATGACACCTGAGAGATGAGAACCTGGTAGACTTTTGGTCTGTGAGGGTGGGTGCCTTCACACTCAAAGTAATTCCCACAATGACTGTCTCTTGCTAGTGGGAGGTAGAGGTGACATCCACTAGTTGATCAGTCATCCTGAAGCTGGATATCTTAGCAGTCTGAATCTGGCACCAGAAGCCTAGAGGATTCCTGGAGTTACAGCTCTCTGATTCAAAATCAAAGCTGACCAAAGCTTAGAAAGAAATGGTGGCTCTGACATCAGAAGAGGAACTATCAGTGGCATCAGGGTAAATTAACTCAGGGCAAGAGGTAAGGCCACGTGAGCACAAGGAGAGAATCTGACCTACATTCTCTGACACTGTTTATATCTGGGTTGCTTTCAAAAGATGCTGCCCACAATCTGAGTGTGCTCTACCAAAAGATGCTGCCTGCAATCTGGGTGTGTCTTCCCACATCAATCCAAGAACTTAGGACACATCTGCAGCTGAGGCTCCCTACGTGAGATGTTCTAGTTTGTGGCAAGTTGACATTAAAACCAGCGGTGATGCGCCACACACAAATATACTGTATTAACAGTCCAGAAGTTACAAGTCTCTGAAGGAGAACATTCCTACCTAACAGTTTTAAGGAAATAATTTAATTGATGTCAAAGTGCAAGTGAACTTGGTTGGCATTGCTCATCTTCTTTTACTCTTAACTGGAAAGGAAGGGATTGCTGGAAAACAGAATCACAAGAATTGGAATAGAGAGAACAACTCTGGGGTATGCCATTTCTAGAACTTCCTTGGGCGTTGCCACCCTAAACAGAAGCAGCAGAAGTGGATCCAGCCTGGCAGCTGTTGGGCTTGGGCGCAGTCGTTCCTACCAGGAAAGCAGAGACATGGCCATGTCTCTTCCGATCAGTGGGAGCACGGCCAAGGTTGGCACTGTACACTGAAAATAGTGTAACTAATCTTGCCATCAAGATTTTGGGTAATGAGGTAATCTGGCAATTTTAGTTCATAATCAGATTTTAGTAACTGAGAACTTAATTCACGATTTTTTTTTTCTGATTTCTTATTCTGGATAGTTTAAATTCTTAGTCTCAAAATGATGTTTTCAGCATCATTTGTGCTTATGTTACATGAAATATTTTCTTTATTTAGCACAATGAATGGCAGGGTGCCACATTAGTGGCATATACTGGCCTTATTCACTGCTGGTGTCTGTCACATTCGTGTGACCTTCCTTGTTAAGCATTTGAGTTTGAATTTCTTGGCATGGATATTAATTAAAGCATGGGATCACAAGAGAATATAAAGAAGAAAGGACTGGTCTCTAGATCACCAGCACATACGAAGGTAGACAGAAACGAATACGGTATAAAGCAGTGAGCATCCCCATGTGAGCATCCCCATGTGAGTATCCCCATGTGTTCTTGGTTAGAACAAAAGAGCAAGAACCCTGGCTACTCATCACAGGCCCAGCTCCTGGTACTGCCTTTAGCCGATAGCCTTGAAGGATGAAGCTCATTCTCTTCTAAGAACAGGTTTTCTGGGGAATGATGAAGGTTTTAAGCTGAGTATGCTTTGGCTTTGATGTTAACTTGCTATATGAATGCCATAGGGACCAACTGTAGCCTCTGTTCCTTGGGAAGAACAGGAAACCAACTCCACCATGCTGATTCTCTGGCTGGACTGCACTAGGAGACATAAAAATTCCTTTCTCACTTCAATCCATCTTCCTAGGATAATATGATCTTATCCCCAGAAGCATTCAACAGACTTCATTTAAAGAGGGCATGCCAGCAGTGACTTAGGGTCAAGTGTGACGCTGACAGAAAAGACTGAGATGATCCTTGGTAAACTTGACCAAGAACAGCTCCCTGAGATGGCTAAAGAGAAAGCTTGATGGTAATGGTGTGTGTGTGTGTGTGTGTGTGTGTGTGTGTGTGTGTGTGTGTACCAGCACACATACAGACTGCATGAGTGTCCAGGAAACACTGCCACCCCTCAGAATTACAGAAGCTTTTCTGAGAATGATTAACAGTTCACTAAGTTGGAACATGGGGAAAGAGGAGGAAATTCATCACCAAAATAGGAAGTGGGGGCAAAGTGGGACAAAGCTTTAAATGTATTCAGGAGGCTCCCGTGGCTCAGGTTTAAAGTACATGATTCAGAAAGGCAAAGAAAGATTACCTTAGCATCTGTTAACAAAGGAAAACCCTGTAGTAAAACCAGAAAGCTATGGGAGCCGGTAACTCTCTCTTCAGATAACTGAAGAAGAGCTTCTCTCTCTCTCCTCTCTCTCTCTCTCTCTCTCTCTCTCTCTCTCTCTCTCTCTCTCTCCTGCTTTCCAGATGACTGTCCTTGCAGGACAGGGAGCCTAAGTCCCTGTGCTTTGGCAGAGGGTCTCAGTCCCCCCACCCATCAAGCCCTTCGTGGTCTACATTCTGAGCCTTGGCTCTAACTTGTGAGCCTCTGTTATTTTACTTTCTCTCCTTCTCAGCCAGATTTCAGCTGAGGTGATTGAAATGCTCTTATGGGGCAAGTAGTATGGGATAGCTTATGTGATTTCTAGATGAGGAAACTTTGTTTTTCCATTGACATGCAAAGGGTTAAAGGATAAAATAGGAGAACAGAGAAACAGGAAAAGCTTTGCTTCTCCTGAAATAGAAATGGGCAAGTATAGAAACCAGGATGCCCATAGTAATAATAATAACAGCAATAGTGATAGCTTTGTATGTTCTGCAAGAGATGGACTAACAGGGACCCTGTGAGTCACCTGACATACCATATGCTCCCATTGCTTTATTTAGTGTGTCAGACTTGGAGAAATGGTCACTAATCATTGGTAGACCTCTATAAAATTGGAAATAATAATGTTTATCTTCATTTTGGAGCCATCAAATGAAGGACTCTGTTATATGCTCATATTACCATGAATATATAACAAAACGCACCCAGTAGTGCCAAGTATGAGGGTTTCCAATGCATACTTCAATCTGGATTTGTTCAAACTGGGGGGCTATGGACTCTGTGAGCAGGAAGCAGCTCCACTAGTTTGGCCCAGAATGAGTGACTTCATTTATACTCACCAGTTTACTGGCAGGAACCCATGTACCTGCTGAGAGAACTCCACTGGATGTGGGCCTTGTCCCAGTGCCTGTAGTTCCTGGCGACCTTCCCTGTTGTTACACCTCTGAACTTCACACCCCATGTTGAGCTTCTCTCTCTCTCCTCTCTCTCTCTCTCTCTCTCTCTCTCTCTCTCTCTCTCTCTCTCTCTCTCTCTCTCTCTCACATTTCTTTTCTAGAACTGGTTTTTCAACACATGTAGGTCATTTTATTGAAATACTCCTGTGCTGAGAAGTGTTCGATGCATTGCCACCCCAGTGCCTGTGGACATCTGACTCCATCACCGGACACAGACAACACCTTGTATACCAAATGGCACCTTCTATTCTTCTAGCCCCACCTTTCACTCTGGGTCTCAACTTGGCACACAGTAATTCAGTTTGTATAAAATAGCAATTTTTGCCTCTTTGGTTTAGCTCTTTTTAAAAGGTGATACAATTACCCTCTGTCAAGCTGTTTGGATCCCCAGATGCAAAGCCATGCCAGCCCCTCAGAGAGAAGAGAGACCAGAGTCTCCTGGGCCCAGGTGTGAGAGGCAGTGGAGTCTGAGACCAGGGCTATAATTACTGCACAACTGCTTCTGTGCACATAGCTTTGACAGTGACAAAATATATTCATTTCTGTCTCCATGCAAAGGGGGACATATTTCTCAGGTAGTGGGACTGTTTAGAACAAAAGGAACAGTCATTCATCCATAATAAATTCTTACTAGAGTGTAGATTTATCAGAGCAGTTAATCCCTTCAAGAATTACCCATTTTTTTTTTTAAAAAAGCATCTGTTTAAGCATAAAACAGGGATAATGCTTAGGAGAGTATGGGAGTGTTTCTGGTGTCCTGTTCTGTGGTTGATGTCCTTATTACATGTCCTGCTCCATAGTGCCAGACACTCGTTCCTGTCTGCCTTCATGTAATATGGACACTCAGTCCCATAGCTGTGACACTGAATGGATAAGTCACAGGCTCTGCTGAGATTCCTCAGCTACCTCTTCTGGTACTACAAGGCAGCCTAGAAGGCCCTTCTCTTTTTCTGTTTCACCAAGGTTTTAGAAAGGACTAGGCTGGTCTGGGATGGAGGAGGTACACGCCTTTCATCTCAGTACTCAGAGGCAGGGACAGGTGGAGCTCAGCTATTTGGAGGCCATTCTGATCTACAGAGGTGACGGCTGGGCTACAAAGTGAGGTCCTGCCAAAAAATAAAAAATAAAAAATAAAAAATACCAAGTGTAGTGGCTAGTTTCTAAGGCAACTTAACACAAGATAGCATCATTTTGGAAGAGGAAACCTTAACTGAGAAAATACCTTCATCAGATAGGCTGTGCTGGTTTTACTGATTAATGATTGGGGTGAGAGGGGCCCAGTCAATAATGACACTGCTGCCTGTGGGTGGTCCTGGGTTCTATAAGAAAGCATGAGGAACAAGCCAGCTACTCTTCATGACCTTTGCATGCCCCCAGATTCCTGCCTTGAGTTCCTGCCCTGACTTCCTTATACACTGAAGTGTGACCTGAGAGTTTTAAGCTGATATAAACCCTTTTGGCCCCAAGTTGTTTATGAGCATGGCGTTTTATCACAGCAATAGAAACCCTAACTAAACTGTAAGGCAGGAACATTCTCTCCTTCTGTTTGCTCAAGGACTGAGGGCTCAATCAGCGGAGTCCCATTTAATTATCAGTAACTACTAAAAACATCAACAGGTGTTCTCAGTGCTAGTAGAAGTGAATTTGTTTTATATGTTCAGATCAAAAACATGATTAATGAAAAAAATCGCAAATTATGCTTACAGAACATAAAATGAACGATATAAACCAGACAAGGAATTCAAAGGACAGCAGTTTATTTCATATGCTTTGTTAAAGTCACCTTGGCTTGGAAATTGACAGGGTCTCCTGAGGCCTGAGCTAGACGGTCATCAGACCTTGGATCAGACAGACAATCCCCCATTCAGTTGCACATTATCTAACCAAGGGCCTCAGGTCCAGAACCGTGAGCAATCTATCCCCATCACTTTTAAGCCCTTAGGGACATGTTTGTCTTCCCTGAGTCGTATGGCAGTGTCAGAGTTCACTTGGAAAATAGATTCTGCTGTGTATTTAGAACTGTATGTGAATTCACAAATTATTCATGCCCACGGCCACTAGACTGGAAGACTGAGCTGTTAATCACACACGAGCGGCTGGGATTCTATGTCTCTAAATCAAGCTACCCATCAAGCTACGTGGGTGAAGAGTTGAGAAACATTAATATTATAGCCATTTGAAAGATTTAAATTCACTGTTTTCTTAATTATCTTTGGAAGTTTTTTTTTTTACATTTTCAATTTCAACCCATTTCTAAATTCAGATATTTTATGTTTTATTCATTTAAATTTTAATGTTTTTGTGGGTTTCAAATGAAAGAAAATTGGCTGGATTCTGACCGTAAAACCATGAAACACTCACAGTTATTTCTTCTAAAAATATATTTGAATTTCTCTTTAATGTAGACATTAAAATAACATGAGGATTGTATGCACTTGCCTTTGGCTCTTTCTGTGTTGGCTTAGAATTTTCTGCCTATTCTTTTTGTTAAATTAATTTCTTCATTTTTTCAAGCAATACAAAAACTCCACCATCCATGAAATAAAATTGGGGGATTTAGTTTTCCTCATCACTGACTAGCAATAGCTCTGTCTTCTTTTGCCTACTTCCTTCACTCATGGCTTTGATGCTAACAAGTCACACCCAAGAGAGGAGACAGAATGAGAACTTTCCCCACCTGTATGGGAGATCTGTTCATTGTATGCTTCATGAAAACAACATATATCATATAGCATTAGTTATATTAACCCATCTTAGATATTCTCTAAGTGACTTAGTGCCAGCTGTGGTGGGCCAGTCTGATGCTGCTTGTATCCTACAGTTAAAACTGGTTCCTCAAGGTGTGCTTGCCCCAGCGAGCAGATGCTCACATATGCAAGTGATGCTATATGAACCTTATCCCAATTTAACTCCTTAAACACACACACACACACACACACACACACACACACACACACACACACA
>NC_034594.1:61428435-61431404 GCF_900095145.1 Mus pahari
TTCTTCTTCTTCTTCTTCTTCTTCTTCTTCTTCTTCTTCTTCTTCTTCTTCTTCTTCTTCTTCTTCTTCTTCTTCTTCTTCTTCTTCTTCTTCTTCCTCCTCATCCTCCTCTTTGTCTTCTTCCTCTCATCCTCCTCCTTCTTCTTTTTGTGACTGCTTCCTGTGTTGTAGGCTGAGATCACATCAGTTCTCCAGTTCTGTGATTAATGAGAACCATGTTGCTTTCTGATTTGTTGGTCTGTTTATTTCTATTGTTGCTATGATGATTGTTACATACAGATTCTGACTTTCCATCTTCATGGGTTTAACTCCCGAATTAGGATTTCTGGTTTAGGTAAGTGCATTGGGAACTTCTGTATAATAGTTATTTGTATTTCCTATTTAACAGGTAGGAACAATTTAAGCCACAGCAACCAAGCATGAGAATAGCATTTCTTGGAATCCATATCAGCGGTTGTTTGAATAAGAATGGTCCCCCATGAGCTCATATATTTGGATGTTTAGGAAATTGTGCTATTTTAAAGGATTATTAAGTGTGGCTTTATTGAAGTATGGCACCAGAAGATGGGCTTTGCAGTTTCAGAAGGCCACACCAGGCCCAATGGCTCTCTCTTCCTGCTGCCTGTGGATCTGGATGTAGAACTCTCAGCTTCTCTCCAATACCATGTCTGCCTGCATGCTACCATGCTTCCCACCTAATTAAATGAATTCTTCCTTAAGAGTTGCATGGTCATGGTGTCTCTTCACAGCAACAGAACATGACTAAGACACTAATGAGCCTTTGCAGCCCCTTCAAATGTATGCGGAAATCACAGAGCAGCACAACTCAGAGGATGCTGGGAAGGTCTCCTGCCTTAACTTTCAATCCAGCTTGTTTGTCAATACATTCAAACCATATATACCAGTGTGCCATTGTAGTTCATCAATGCTTCCTGTAACTTGGCGAACCATCATGAACCACAATGAACTGTAGTTTCAGCTCCTTTTTCTTCTTTTACATAAGGTAAAGATGTCTTTTAAAAGTGTTTAGTTATTGTTTTTCCACCACCCTCCCTCTCTCCCTCCTTCCTTCCTTCCTTCCTTCCTTCCTTCCTTCCTTCCTTCCTTCCTTCCTTCCTTCCTTCCGTCCTCCCTCCCTCCCTCCCTCCCTCCCTTCCTTTCTTACTCTTTTCATTTCATCAACTTTAAACTATCTCTCATGTTCTCGCCACATTTTTAAAGATTCCTTTCCAGGTTTGTATGTTTTCATTTTCTACAATGGGAGGTTTCATTTTTTTTTCATTACTTCTATGTATAAAAATTTGGAACTCTCATGTCCCTCAACCTATCTCCAGAAACAGTGAGTTTTTAAAATGGTGACGGTCAGTTTTGAGGATGCTATTTTGTACTGTGAATGGGTCCCCGGAAGTGCTCTATATCCTAGCTCAGCATTTGCTCCCTCTAGTGAAGAGAGGCAGTATCTCTATCAGGTATTATATTTGGCACAATATATTTGTGATATTTATTGATTTTATTTTTAGAGATTTATTATATAGCAAATGATTACCACTATGAATGTTCTGATTTGTTAACAGCCCAAGTGAATTCTTTCTTGCACAGCAAAGGAATGCATTGCATGACTACTGGGTAACACATCTAGAACAGGAGATAGATGGCTGTTGAGAGCTTGAAGCACAGATGGGAGCCTCAGGAGCCAAGTTTCAGGCCACAGAGGTTTGCTTAGGCCCCATTGCTGTTGTCACACTGGCAACTGCCACTTGCACTGTAGCCACAGATTGACATGTTGTCTATATATGTTGGGTTCTGTACTGCCCCTCCCTTTATTGTTTTTGTTATGAACAGGAGGATGTGATTGGCTAAAGTCAGGCCAAGTACATAGGCAACATGGAGAGAGAATACCTACCTACCAGTATTTTTAACTATGGTGAAAATAAACCCTGACTGATAAACCTAGGGAGGGTTTCATAAGCTTAGCAGACAAAAAACTTCCATGTATCATGTACCTCAGCCCCTCCAGCAGCAGTGTGATGGTTAATAGTACAGATAAATGTGACTTGGTCATTGCATGTCCTACTAGCTAGTACTGTCTGAAGGTGCTTATGCAAGATATTAGCACTTAAATTAGTGAATACAGTAAAGCTTTTGGGACTCTACAATGTGGGTGAGCATGAATCACTCCATGGAGGATTCAAGAACAAAAAGGCAGAGGGAAAGAACATTTCTCTCTGTTGACTGATGGTCTTCCATGGTTCTCAGACAGGAATCCACAATGTCAGCTGTCAGATCGTGGAACCACATTATGGCTTGCTTATATCCCCACCTTACAGATAACTGAACTCCTATCTACTATAACTGTTATTCATCATATTTTTATAAGGCATCATCAATTGTTCTTAATAGTAGACATCCAGGAAGGTGAGAACCATAGTATATTAATTATGTCCACACTATACTAAGCATATTGAGAAGCTGCTTTTGAAGGCTACATTGCATTTCTCCTAGGGCCAGGCAGCAACGTATACCATCACACACACACACATCTTTTGAAGTGTATTAGGGATGTCTATTAGGATGAAGGTCGGTGTTCTTTTATTCTTTATCTAGATGGGTTTACAGAAGACATAAGTTATGATGGTAGGCCTAATGTAGCATAGCCTCTATTTGGGTCTTGGGCCATATTCCTTGGAAACCCCATGCTACCATGTAACAAGTCTAGATTACTTCAAGATCCCGTGCCCCAGTGGCCATTTGGAGAGGCAACATAGAGACAGAGGAGGCCCAGTTGTTGGAAATTTCAGAAATCAGACACACGAATGAGCACGCGTGATACTTCATTCCTCCTTAGAATGAGGAACATAACTCCCATGAAAAATTATAGGTACAGCGACAAAGTTTGGAGCTGGGATGAAGGGAGGGACTATCCAGAGAGGACCCCATTTGGAGTCCATCCCATCATCAGCCACCAAACC
>NC_034594.1:61433975-61435552 GCF_900095145.1 Mus pahari
AACCATGAAAGGGGATAACATTTGAAGTGTAAATAAAGAAAATATCTAATAAACAAATAAAAAGAGTTGTCCTCTATAAAAAAAAAAAAAAAAAAAAAAAAAAAAAAAGATGACTTTTCCATCAGATTTCCCGGTACTTAAGTTGATGCCTGCTAAAGTCAGTCTTGGAGTTTTCCAGCTGCATCTCTGAGCAGGAATAAGCACTCATTTTGTCTTGTTTCTGAACACATCATCCACAGGATTTGGAAACATAGTTAAAGGGTTTATGCTACCAAATTTTAGGGTAACTCAAAAATGTGCTTTTGCAATGACTAGAACATGTCATCAGGGAACTGTAGGCTTCCAGTCATGGAAAGGAAATTTAAGAGCATCTAGTCAAGATTAAGTATCTTAAATAAGAGAAAATTCCCCCAAATGTCTGACCCAACATTTAACAGCTCACTGATTGAAGAGTGAGGACTCATTCCCTCCTTGTAATGAATGTGAGGGAGATTTCTGTCTTTCTGGAATTCCTCATGGAAATTACTGCCCTAGAACAAAGCTTGCAATTCATACCACTCCATATTCTAATGGTGGATGGAGTCAGGACTGAAAAACTTTGGGGTCACAAATGAGACCTCATATACTGGGAAGGGTAAATCTTAAAGGTGACGACTGAATGCATATGTGTGAGTATGTAAATATTAAGTTAGAAGTGGAGAGAAAGTTTACATGCTTCAGCTCCTCTATGAGTGATTATAGTAAATGTCACGTCACCAGATACTCTTATTGTCATTTAAAGTTTTCAGTTTAAAAAAAAAAAAAAAACCTCAGCCTCAATGACCCATAATTAATGAGGAGACAGACAGACATGTAGGAAAGAGACAACTCCCCTACATTAAGGTCACAGACACAGAGTTAGGTCAGAAGCACAAAGTGGACAGCAGCAATAGTAATGCCAAGGGAGGCTTATGTCCTTAGACAAGTATGAAGTGCTGCAAGTTTATCCTCAACGCGTCTTTAATGAACCCCTGTACCTGTTAGTCAAGCATAATTCTTCTCAAGTGAGTTGCACTTTTGATGAGTTAAAAAATAAATGCATAAAGAAAAACGTTTATAATATGCACGAATAAAGTATCTGTCGGTGCAAAACACCTGCAATGGCTATAAACCAGTGAGATTCAGATCTATGGTTTCTGTTCTATATTACCATCCATAATAAAGTTAGTATGATTATTTAAGGAAACGCCCTCAATACAATCTGATACCATTGTATAAGCCTGCCCTCCTCCTTTCTCCCTATACTCCCTCTGCTTCCCTCCCTCCTGTACCCTTCCCTTTTCTATTAATGACTATGTATTCCTGCCAATCAAGTTTATATTCAGCATGAGATAATCAGTGTTATCAGGGAAAAAATGAGATCATTGTATTCCAAAGCCAAGACATTTTTTTTTTTGAATACCCAGAGGTAGAAGCTATGAGTATCACAATCCTGACCATAGCTCCTAGGCAATAATTCAATGCCTCTCAAAGCAAAAAGAAGTCCGTTGTGGGCTTGTGCTATAAAATCAAGAATTGACAAATGGGACCTCATAAAA
>NC_034594.1:61436722-61443167 GCF_900095145.1 Mus pahari
GGGGGGGGGGTTATAGGGAACTTTTGGGATAGCATTTGAAATGTAAATAAAGAAAATAATAATAATTTAAAAAATCAAGTGAAAAAAAATAAAATAAAAAGAGGATCAGAAAAAAAAAAAAAAGAAGTCCATTGTGGAAGAAAACAGACAACATAGCAGCATCACAAAAAGTGGATCTCAGAGGTGAGGAGATTTTTATATTGTTTTTCTTCTGCTATAAGCGTGATAATGTTTTTAACACTCAATCTTTTGATATATGTAGATGTGTCTGTTTTTCAGAATTAGCAATGACTTAGAGTGAGTACATAACTCCCCCCTGGTGAAGAATTTTTTAAGCCTAAGTCCCAGAAACTTGGGAATGCTCCTTATCACACGTCTTTGAGTTACCGAGGTCCTGATTTCTTCTTCTGATAATGTAAGACAAGCTTGAACTCCTCCCTGGAATATAAGGCACATATGACATCTTTCCCACCACTGCTTTTGTGATTCCAAAAGTTCACGATTCACAGGCTGTAGTAAAGTGCGAAGGCAAATTAGAGTTTACATGACTAAAAATACCGTCAGTAATTACAGCTTTGAGAAAAGGAGCTAGAGGCACACAGAAACCATTATCTTTCTTGCAAAAGATGCCACCTTACTCTTCCGGGGGAGAAGGGGGCCGCAGTGCACCTGTTTATTTTATCAGACTGAAGTCATGGAAGATACCATGGAGCCTGTGATTTTATACGGCACTGGTGTGATGCCTGGCTACATCAGAAGGAGAGGCTGATAGTAACAGAAAACCAAACATTTCAGTGAAACAGTAGCAGGATATGTGGGAACTTAGTATGACAAAGTCATTCTGAAAAAAGTGTCAATATCAACAGTAAGTGAATCCATAAATGGAAAGTAGTCACATCATGGAGATGAGAGACAGAGCATTTGAAGTCGTGCCTGGAGAGTGAAGTTTTCCCAACACAATGCAAAAGCTCTGAGAGATTCTTCAAATGCAACCCTGTTCTTCGAACTAAACCATCAATCCAGAGAAGTGGTGTTTAACTTCCTAATTGCTGCCTTTGCTTTAGAACAGATGACAGATAATGTATATAAAATCAAATATTTCAGGTTTCAACCCATAGATTTTCTGTTGTATTTACTCAGAATCTCCACCTGACCCCATCTCTCTCTCCCTCTCCCTCTCCCTCTCTCTGTCCCTCCCCCCTCCCCCTCCCCTTCCCCCTCCCCTCCCTCTTCCTCTCCCCTTCCCCTCCCCTCTCCCTTTCCCTCTCTCCTCTCCCCCTTTTCCTCTCCCTCTCCCCCTCTCCCCCCTCTCTCTGCATGTGTAGAAAGAGGACAGATTTAGAATGAATGGGATAGATGGGATTGTGTCCCAGTAAAACTTAATTTTAAAAACAGTTAGTTGGACCAGTTTAAAGATGTAGTGTAGTATATTTCAGTAACAGTAGCATAGTAGTGTACTTTAGTAACAACATCTCTAGGAAGTCATGGACGTAAGATCATAGCATTTCAATTTCCCAATTAGGTGCAGTGGTTTGAATGAGAACAACCCCCATACGTTTGAATAGTTAGTCTGCTGTTGGTGGAACTGCTTTGGGAGGACTAGGAAGTGTGTTCTTATTGGAGGAGGCAAGCCACAGGGGTGAGCTTTGAGGCCTCAAAAGCAGTGCACGCTGCCTTTTGCTTGCATTTGAAAGGTGAGTTTTCAGATGCGCTTGCTGCCATACCTTTGCTCTGCAATCATGGCCTCTAACCTAGGACACTTAGACCAATTACGTATTTTCTTTTAATGGTATTTTGTCACATCAATAGAAAAGAGTTGAAATAGAAGCTGACATAGCCAGGAAGGGATTTCTTGTCCTTTGTCACTAACTGAAAAATCTGAGTTAAGGTACCAATTTTATCACCATGTGATGTCAGACAAACTATTAACTTTCAGCACTGCACATTCCTCTACAATTCCAGAAACTTCATAATGTTTCCATAAGGAATCCAGTGCCATAGTACTAGTAGAAACACTTCATAGAGGGAGGCATTGCTTGAATATTTACAGTTGGTAATAGCAAACAGTAACAACAGAAACATTCCCAGAAAAACACTCGAAAGAAATAATAATATAGTTCTGAAATCCCTCATCAGCCACTTACCTAGCTAAGGGAGGGGTGTATCCCTGGGTGATACAGCCCTGCCTCCCACCCCCTAGTCCAGCAACTTGTTTACTGGGAAACCTCTAGCTGCACAGAGCTTCCTGGTCCAGGAAACCATTTCAGAAACTTCTGTCATTATTACTGATAAACCTTTTGTTCATTGGAAAAGAAATAAACTAGTCAGTGTGTCCAGTCACTCGTCTCATTTATCATTAAGGCATAAAGAAACAATGGGCAGTCTGGAAACCCTAATAAATGGTGTTCACGGGGTAGAGAGCTTTCAAATGTAGCAGCAGCCAGGAAGTCACCCCTCCATCTGCCTCTAAAGTCCATGTCTGTTGTAGGCAGGGCATAATAATTGCTTCATTGCACTGAAAAACTCTAGAGATTAATATGACTAATAATGGTCTTGCCGTTAATGACACACTATGCTTAGACACAAGAGACAAGTGAAAAGGGTTGATTGTGACTGGAGTGGTTGAGGCAGGAGGATTTTCAAATGAGCTTCGATGGCATTGTGAGACCTGAGATCATTCAAACAACATGGCAACTATAAAAGCAATCAAAGGGAAATCATTCCACAGTTGATTTCAAGTGAGCTTGCAGCCTGTATACATTTTCCTCAATTATCAAACTGCTTGGAAACTCCATGAAAACAGATTTTGTTGGATGACCTAAGAGGAAAATGCACCAGGGTGTATTTTGGTTTACCTGACAGAAACTGTCAGGTCAATTCACTTCACATTTTTTAATGCATAGCATACAAATATTGTTTATTGTAATAAATCACTTATTGCTTTGTTGTTCTCAAACAGTGGGATGTGAGTCTTCCTACCCTGCAGGAATCCATTGTGTCTGCCTTGTCTGGTATGTCCCATGGATCGTTCTTTCAGCAGTTTCTTAATTGCTCATTATTGATTAATTTTGAAAAGTACTTTCTTATCCTAAGAACACAGTGAACATTCAGGATGCTAACCTCCCCCCCCCCCCATGTTGGTGTCCTGGCAAATGAATAGGGCTCAATTCTTTTCTTTATAATTGCTTCAAATCAAAGTGATTTTTTTTTTTCTTGTAAAGAATAAGAAGTTAGGGCTAGACAGGAAAAAGGGCATCTACTTAGACAAATGGGCTGCCAGAAGAAAAACAGTGAGTAAAATTGAGCAGCTAAGAGTGACACTGATTGATGTGACATTGATTGATGAATTCTCTTTGACATTGCCGAGATAAACCAAAATATATTCTCACACCGTTTTCCTCTTAGGCCATCTAACAGGACGTGCTTTGCTGGAGTAGCAATCTGCTGAGTTAGCAGAACTCACTCTGAGGGCCAGAGGGAACCAAAACATGTGTGTACACGCAGCAGAAGTAGTCTGTTCTCACCTATTCAGCAGAGCCTCACTCTCCTTCAACACTAACAGTGCCAAGAACAGTGAGTAAGCTTTTGTAAAGAGTCTTAACTTTGGAGAGATATTTTGAGCTCATATATTTCCAGCCACTTTGGGATTTGTGAGAAGAATTATAATTCTTAGCTGGTGTGTGTGTGTGTGTGTGTGTGTGTGTGTGTGTGTCTACCTTTGATTATGTGTCAATGTTATTAGAAACTGCAGTGAAATTTCCTTAGAGAATATTTACCAATCCATAATTTTCTGGCACAAAATACATAGAAGTTCTGGATGTTCAAAGAGTGCAAGCCTCAGTTTTCTTTTTCTGCAGGTTAAGGGCATGGTTATGTTTGAATACAGGTATGGCAAACAGAGAGAGTGTGGCCTCCTGTGTAATTAGTGAGACAAAGAACAAGCCGGCTTTAGGTACCCAGTGTCTGTCATCACTAGCACGCCTTTATCTCTAAGCATCTTCAACTAAAAACCACACCACAATCACAAAACAGTGCACACAGTACCAGAGTACTTTGTGGTTCATTTTGTGAGCTTATTTTGGAAAGAGATCCTTTACAATTAAGCAGTTGGTAGGATACAGTAACTTCTAGCACATGCCGTGGACACTGCATGGGGCCTGTTAAACAAGAGAATTCTGAAGTTGAATTCCATATTTTAGAACCCCTAAGTTTTTTTTCATTTGTTCTTTGCTTTTTCTTCCTGCAAAAATTGCAATTCTCCTCATAGTTGCTGGATTTAGACAACAATGAGATGCTATTTCTTGGGCACACTACCTGCTTTATTCATGAAAGGACACATTTCCAGGTCTGTTAGCAGAGTGTGTGGATCTCTGAGAA
This sequence comes from Mus pahari, assembly GCF_900095145.1. Taxonomy (NCBI): domain Eukaryota; kingdom Metazoa; phylum Chordata; class Mammalia; order Rodentia; family Muridae; genus Mus; species Mus pahari. Next base: position 61,441,100 of record NC_034594.1, read on the forward strand.
CCAGATCTCTAGTAACATAAGAAAAGTTAGCAAACATTGTGAAAACACCATTTTAATCCTTAAAGAATGATCTAAAGGTCACAGAGAGTACAGGTAAACTTTTATTCAAGAGACTCCACGAAAACTAGTCTAACCCTGACTGTACCCTTATATCCTGGATTCTGTGGCCTCTCATTCACCCTGGGGGTAGTGCACATGGGCATCTTTGTTTAGGAAAGGATGCTTCATTTATTCTAGAGTTCCTAGTGAGAGTTTCTGGGTATCACTGGGAGTCAGAGATCACCAGAGTTCTTTATACCCTAAAGTATTAAATAAAAGATGCTACAGTTATTATTCATGAAGGCCAGAAACTGACCTTTCTCTATGTATGGTGTGCCTGTAAGGCTGAAGTATTACCCCAGGTATGAGATAAGGGAATAGTAAGACTCATATGTCATTTCTTCCACCTCACTGGAAGAGTTTTCACACCAAGATAAGCCAGCTGAGTACCAATGGATAGCACCCTCACTTCCTACCATCCCATGTTTACAGGTTACTTGGAGAACCATAAATTGTAACCTTTATCCATTTTTCCAGTTCAGTGAATTTTGCTACTTAGTTGAAGCTAATAGACAGATTGAAGACAGTGATCATGGAATAGATGGAAAAGACAATGGAAGACTCATCACTGCACTCATACCTACCCTGTACACCCACCCCTCACTCAACCATTTCATATTTCTAGGTTTTTCCAGGGGCAAATGAACCTCATAGTGAGGACCGTTAGCTGAGATACAATGACTCATCCTGGTTTAAGCTGGCTCAGAGAGGGTTTGCAGATGGAGCACAGGGTTTAGATGTTGCACAGATACACTCTCAATGGTTCATCTTTGACCTCCAGCTGTCAATCCACACCAGGAACATTCTGAAAATTGTTGTGTGGTAGATATAGATGTAAGATTAGGAATATCATCATGTTTATCTGAGGATTCATAAAGTGTCAAAGGTATGAGAACTAGCCCAGATGGGGCTGCTGGATTGCAGCAGCCAGATTTTGAAATCCTGCTCATTCTCTCTCTGAGTTGCTGACAAATACATGGGGGAAGCACAGTGCTTGGGGCATGACCTTTGTATACCAGATAGTCAACAAATGGTGTCTCCATTGGATAACCAAGTTGTGTTTGACGTTGCTACAAAGACCCTTATTTTATCCAGCCAGAACAGTTGGCTGTATGTGGCTAGATAGAAGTGCATGATGGAGAACATGGTGGAGAGCATCCGCCAGGAAAAGGATTTGTTTGTGCCCATTGTCATGTGGAGGAGGGTGCCATTACCAGATGACCTCAGACTTCCCTTCCAGCAGTGTCTCCAGGCAGCCATCCCTATCCACACCACCCACTCTCCATAATGACTGTTTGCCTGCTTCAGACTTCATTCAAAATATTCCTACTGCTCAGTGTTGTCTTTGCACTACAAGTCTCTTTCTCTAAATTCTACATACTTTGCAAAGTGTGCCTCAAGTTAAAGTCCACTCCATGATTTTTTTCCTCAAATTCTCTAACATTAATCAGGCTAAATGTAATTATGACTTTTTTTTCACTTCTTTAGTGTTATTTAGCCTAGAAGAGATTGTTTTATTGCAAATAGTTTTTTTCATATAGTATGTTCTGATTATGGTCTTGTTTCCCCCAGTTCCTCCCAAATCCTTCTCACCTCCTGCCCCACCCCACATCCACATGCTTTCTTGCTTTATCTCATTAAAAAGTAAACATGGATCTAGAAAAATAAAACAAGACAAAATAAAATAACATAAAGCCACACTAGAATAGGACAAACCAAAGAAACGGGAAAAACAAAGAGGTGTACATCTACATACTGAGAAATACCTTAAAACACAAAGCCAGAAAGCACAATATATAAACAAAAGTAAACACCTTATTTTCTTTCTCCAACCCAGTCCTTGCCATATTCCCTATTCTATCTCAAATTCATGCCTCTTTTTAAAAAAATATTGTTACACACACACACACACACACACACATATATATATATATATATATATATATATATATATATATATATATATATA
>NC_034594.1:61444173-61453708 GCF_900095145.1 Mus pahari
CCCTTCTTCCCTTCCTCCTTCCCTCTCTTCCTCGTTTCTCCTTCTCTCTTCTTCCCCCCCCCACTCTGTGTGTGTGTGTGTGTGTGTGTGTGTGTGTCTGTTCATAGCTGTGTTCGTGCATGCATGGGTACTTATTAGTGTATCTACATATGATTATTTGTGTGCATGAATGTGGAGGCCAGAGCACAACTTCAGAGTTGGCTGGGCTAGGCTGGCTACCCAGTGACCTCAGCAAACCACCTCTCTGCATCCTCACTGCCAGGATTACAAGTGTCTGCTATCAGGCTGGGTAGAAGACTCAGCCTGAAAAGATACATACTGCCAAGCCTGATGATCTCATGCTCAACCCCTGGAATGCATATAATGGAAGAAGAGAAACAGTTCATGTGAGTTATCCTCCAGCTTCCTCATGCAAGCCACAGCATGTGTGTTTACATGCAGATAGACATGTGTGTTTACATGCAGATAGACATTCCAGTGCTACGCTTGCCTTTCCTTTACTTTTATTTTTTGTATATGAGTGTTTGTTTGCATGCATGTATGTGTACCCTATGCATGCCTGGTGCCCACAAGGGCCAAAAGAGGGCAACAAATACCTCTTGGAGTATTTGAGTTTTATATGGTTATGATCCACCTTGTGGGTGCTAGGAACTGAACTGGGGTCCTCAGCATCAGCAGCCAGTACTCTTAGTTGCTTAGCTATCTCTTCAGTCTCATGCCTGCCTTCTTATCACTGATTCTTGTGTTGGAACTCACATATCTCCAGTCTCTGGGAAATGAACATTTCCAATGTGCCACTGTCTAAGTGTTTTGTTATGACCCTGGATTTCTGCATGGCAGAAATTAGGATAAAGATGGTGAATCAATTCCTTTGGAGTTAATAATCAATTCAGTGAAAAGCCAGAACCTTGGTCCTGAGTTAGGTGCAAAACAAATTCATCAGCCTCCAGAGGAATTAAGTGGTGTGGAGCTGGTAGAGGGGAACTGGGGATATCAGTATTTATAACAGAGGAAAATTCAATCTAGGGATTAGCTGCTAAAGCACATCTCAAGAGGAGAAGGTATCTAGGCCTGGTATCTAGATGCTTTCCCCTCTGTTTGCTTTTAACTTTTGCATATTACAATTAGGTTGAAAGGTCATAAACAGAATTTAAAAGTTGAAATGGCTTTCATAACCTATTTAGGTTGAATAGAAACAGAAAGAGAAGGTTAATCTCACTCTGGATTATGACTTGGGATAATGAATAGATTACAACACTATCCAAAGTGGAAAAACTTTGGATAGTAACCTGGGAAAGAGGCACGTGTAATCCACTGTTTGGCCATTTCTCTCTAGTTGTATTAAATTTGGGGTATTCATGAGGGTATGGGTAATGGGTACTTGGAAATAATCCTGCAGTCTATCAGATGGTGGTCATCAGCACAAGACATGGCTGAAGCCGTGAGGTGTGGATAAAATAGGTTCAAAGAAAACATCAGATAAGAATGGACCAAGCATCCAGACAGTTCTTGAGGAAACAGTAAGCTGAGTGCTGGGTTGTGGGGGAGGGGAGGGGCAAAAGTCCTGCTTGAAGTTTACAAAGTAGTGATTATAAAGGCAGCAGGGGAGTCTGAGTGAGAGAAGGGTGGCTTTGAAGTCACAGAGCAAGCACTTTTCAAAGGCTGAAGGGAGGGTATGGGTGAAATGTCACTCACTTCTGTCAAGAGTGAACGCTCATCTAGTTCAGCTACTCCAAGTGCTTCTACAAAAGTGTATAAAATACTTCCAGATGGTCCAATGAGGACCTCTGGCTTCACACACGCCATGGACAAGTGTGCAGAATGCTGTCCCTGTTCTATTAGAAAGTATAGCAACTGATATTGAAGAACTGAAATTCTGCCTCTATATTTAGGATGTTCTCATTTCCTATTTAACCTCTAGAGCAAACCTGTGTCATTGTCACAGAAGAGGTAACTAATATTTCTGGGAATACAAAACAGATATCTTTGAGTGTGCTCACTAGCCAGATCACCTACTAATGTTTGTCTTTTTTTAGCGTTGAGTATATAAGATCTTAAAAAAAAGAACAACTATTCATTCTCACCTTTCCCCTTAGGATATCAAGAAGAATTGAATAGGGAAGACAGGTTGATATAAGCAAACAACTCTAAAAAGAAATAGAAAATTATGTAGTCACGCCCTTCAGGTGTTAGAGGTATTTTAATAAGAATAATTATTTATTGTTGCTGGCTCTTCTTGATTGATAGGCTTTTCCCTCAGAGAAAAACTGCAGTAATGGAAGGAGGTGTTGAACATTTGAAACATGCTGCTATTCTGAGCTATTTTAATAATGTGTTCTGTCAAAATGAATTAAAAATAGTTGATAAATGGTGTAAACACTCAGGCTGTATAAGCGCACCCAGATCTACTCATCCAACTACATTTTTATGGCAAAAATGCTGAGATTTGTAGACTATTTTTATGCATTTAAAATCCATGATGGAAGACAGAAGTAATAACGCCATGCTATGTCCAGGCCCTAAGGCGTGCAGACCATCAGCCATACATGTATTCTGAGCGTCTCAGACTCCTTGCAAACTGCTTCTTTCTCTCTCTATTCCCACCAACTCCTCACTACATGGATCTCTGCTCTCCAATATCCTTTGAGGACATTTAAATCTCTAGTCATGATCTTGCCATGAGTTCCAGCTTCTAGATCCAGATTCCTACCTTGAATGAATAAATAGTATTCAACCATCCCCCACCTTCCAATGTCTAGTCCCCCTTCCTGCCTCCCTCATGCCTCCCTCCTTTGCTCGCTCTCCTCACTTGTAAATGATACACACTCTCAGGAGCCCAGGAGCTTTGGCAAAAAAAAAAAAAAAAAAAAAAAAAAGCATTTCTTCAATAATATTATTTAACATATACAATATACACACAGTTTATAGTTTTAGGTATTTTCCTTTTTACTCTTGTGTTTACTTTATATTAACTTGTGTTTAATTCCTTGCTTTTGTATCAGTTATTTAATGCATGAACACATTTTAGGAAACATGTCAATGTTAGAATTATTAGGATAATAGAACAAATGAACATTTCTCTCATCTCAGCTAGTTATCAACCTGCCTTCTCCATGGCTGGAGAATCTATCCATCTAGTGAAAAATCTAGATTAAAACACACCATTAATAACTGTGTAATTTCTATTGTACACTGCATATTTTGGCTTGTTCATCCAATGTAGTTTAAAACCTACTTTTAATATGCAACTACACAGGGTGCCCTCATTCCAAAGTGCTTCTGTAGTCTTTCAAAACCTGGTTTAAAGAGACATATAAGCCTTCATAATTGTGTCACAATAAAGCAGTTTTCCTAACTCATTGGCTTCTTGCAGCTTAGTCATGTTTGGTGGAAATTTTGTTTTCTAAGCAGGGCAGATGCATAGGGCAAGGACTGGTCAATAAGAGTCATCTCATCTCATTTATTCTGGGAGCTGGGTTGAGGAGCAAGCCTTCCAAGAGGGTACTTTTCATTTTAGACATATTGATGGATTTGAGTTATTAAAACCCCTGGAAACATTTCAGATAGAAGAAAGGAAGAAGAATGTGGTTAAACAACAAACCCTTCATTAACACCCTCTCCCTTCTAAGAAGCTGCCTGCTGAAGCAACCCTCCAGCCCAGGTATGATTCTTCATAAAGTAAACATCTCTACTTCAACATGGAGACTTTGTTCTGCTCTGCCACCCTTCACTGGCATTGATGGTTTCGGTAGGTGGTGGTTAGGTTTTCTTTAAAATTCTCCGGTGATAAAGGAATGCTATTGTGCAGAGGGACTGCAGTAGGCTGTATAAGGCAGCTTTTCCTCACTGCATCTAAGTAACTGATAAAATAGCTTAAAGGGTCAGAAAGATGTTTTTTGGCTTAGAGTTTCAGCAGAAGTGGCCATTTGGGTCGTGGTCACTTGGTATCGTTTCTCCTGTTTTGAGTTGAGTAGCTATCATGTTTCTGACTGCTTCACACTGTTCTTGGAATCTAGCCTGGTTAGCCTAAATCATCTAGATATAAAATTATATACTTGACATAAACTAGAGTCATCTGAGAGGAGCCTAACTTAAGGCTTTGCCTAAACCAGGCTGGTCTGTGGGCATGTCTGCCTGTAGGGGGATTGTTTTGATTCTTGACTGATGCAGGAGGGCCCAGCCTAGGGTAGGTGGTCCCATTCTTAGGCAGCTGGTCCTGAGATGTATTATTTAGTGAACAGCATTCCTTCATGGCTTCTGTTTCTAATTTCCTCCCTTGAGTTCCTTCTCTGACTTCCCTCAAGGTTGGACTATGTACCCTTGATGTGTAAGCTGAAATGAGTGCTTTCTCTGCTTAGTTGCTTTCAATCATGGTGTTTGTCACAGCAACAGGAGAGGAACAGGAACAGTCTTCATGTTTGCCGTGGACAGATGAGTCTCCCCCCCCCCCCCGAAGAAACAACTAAACCTCATGGTCTGCTGTTTGGAAACAAAATCTGTACTAATACATAACAGCGATACCCCAATAGTTTCCAAGCCTGAGGCTGATCCTCAAAAAGAAAAAAAAAATCAAACAACACAAAACCAATCATATAAAATTAGCTACTAATTGAAGTGAGGATGAAATAGCCAAAACAGCAGTTCACTTAGTATTGGGTCTTCCAGAATAACAGCAATAAACAGCACCCCTACAGGCTCCTCGGGGGTCTGTTGTTATTGTCTGTAAATACTTTAAGGCTGGGATAGTTTCATAATGCTGATTTTTTAAAATTAAACTTTAATGAAGGGTTTATTTTTTAATCATACTATTTTTGTCTTCCTTTAAATTACAGTTTTTTAAAGGGAGACATCTGAAACATAATATTACCAACAGGCTGTTTGGGAACTTACTATGTAGCTCAGATTGGCTAGACCCTGATAATCCTCTTGTATTAACTTTCTGAGAGTCCTGTGATAAAAGAGTCCTGTGTCAGGTCGATCACCGGGTTTGCTTGCGTTTACATTACACTTTCATGAAGCTCTTGGGGAAATTCATTTTTACCCTTTGTTTGTTTGATAAGGTTTTTGTTTTACAGCCCAGGTAATCCTAAACAGTTCTCTAGTAGCTGTTAGTATAGGTGTTTTCCACCCTGCCACACTAAAAAAATAGCTTTAAAAAAACAATGTAATCCTTTCCCTTGATTGATGTAGTGGTTGTTTTGTCAGGATTCTCTTGGCCCCAAATGCCTATAGTTTACCCTAGTTGACCTGTAGCTATGAGGTTCTCTCAGAAATAAGGAAACTTAGTGTCTTAGGGTATCCATTGCTATGAATAGATACCACAATCATGGCAACTCTTATACAGGACAACATTTAATTGGCACTGGCTTACGGTTTCAGAGGTTCAGTCCATTATCACATGGCAGGAAGTATGGTGCTATAGAGACAAAGATGGTGCTGGAGAAGGAGCTGAGAGTTCTACATCATGATTGGAAGGCAACAGGAAGAGAAGACTGTGAGCCATTAGATCTGGCTTTGAGCTTCTGAGGCATCAAAGCCCACTCCCAGTGATATACCTCCTTCAACAAAGCCACCACTCCTCCAATAAAGCCACACCCCTAATAGCCCCACTTCTTATGGGCCTATGAGGGCCAGTATTATTCAAATCACCATACCCATATCTCACAATATCCTCCCTACCCTAGAACCTCAAACGCTAAAAGAATGAATTTGGAAAGTGACTACATGATACATTAGCCAAAGAGGCTAGTTGTTTATAGGGATCTTAAAATTTATTTTTGGTTCATAGCCATGAATAATTCTTAATATTTATATTAGCCTCAATCATTACAAGTGCTTGAGAAGTCTCAGGAACAAATATTCTAATGTGTCTTGTACTTGTTTGGTTCCCCTTGCCCCCATTTAGAAAGATCAAGAAGAGCAACAACAGTAGGAGCTATCAGTTAAACCTCAACTGGTGCTTCCAATTTCCAACACCAGAAAGGAACAAAGAAGAAGGGAAGTTCTGTTTTCTCAGTCCACACTGATGGTGGATAGAAGTGTTAGAAGATGTACACAGGAAGATGCTCTGGCTATAAAAGTTAAGTGTTTCAAACTGTAGACCTGTGATTCCATCCCAAATAGAGAGTGTGGAGAATACCTCTGCTCTCTAATCATTAATCCTTGTGTCCAATATTCACACACACTCCAATAGTGACAGGAATCACTGAGATGATGATTTGGCAAAAGCATGGTTACTGATATGTTATCCTTTGCTATCTGAATTGGTATGCTTGGATGTCCACATCACAAATGCCTGGATTTTCTACCTCCAGAATTGGATTTGTTTAAAAAAAAAACCATTATGATAGAATTACTTGTCAATCCTTATTAAAAAGAAAAAGAAAGAAAGAAAGAAAGAAAGAAAGAAAGAAAGAAAGAAAGAAAGAAAGAAAGAAAGAAAGAAAGAAAGAAAGNAAGNAAGNAAGNAAGNAAGNAAGAAAGAAAGAAAGGAAGGAAGGAAGGAAGGAAGGAAGGAAGGAAAAATTAGACTGGCAACTAAAATTCTCAACAAGAGATAAAAATACTAAATGTTTAGGGCTATGGAGATGGCTCAGTCAGTAATGTGCCTGCTCTGTAATCATGAAGACCTGAGCTTTGGTTCCTGACACTAATGTACAAGTGGGGGGTGGTTGTGTATGTCTGTACCCCACCACTGGAGAGAAAGCACAGGTTGGAGCAGGATGAGACAGGAGGACTCTCAGGAGCTCACTGGCCAGTCAGTTAGCTCTGTGCTCAATGAGGCCCTTTCTCAAAAGATAAACGAGGAAAAGGAAGAGTGGAAGGTGTGGGTAGTATGATGTTGATCTCTGGCTTCTACCTACACATGCATAGATCTGCAACACACACACACACACACACACACACACACACACACACACACACACAGAATTTCCATAAATATACAGGCACACATATATACCACACAGAGAGACATATATAGAGAGATACGGACCACACATCCCATGAACATACATAACACACACATACACATACATACATACATACATACACACACACACACACACACACACACACCTCAGACACACAGAGATACATATACACACCACAATACATACCACACTCACATACCACACAATATAACAAACACATGGACACCATACACACACACAACACACAAAGGCATACAGACACACACATACCATACCCACACACCCTACACAGATACTAAAAGATGAATGCTGAAGTTATTGACCCAAAAGAGAGTAACTCTTTTAAAACCATTTTAAATCATTTTTTATAAAATATATCTTTATCATTTTCTTCTCCCCTAATTCCTCCCAGATCCTAATTCTTCGCCTCCCAACTTCATGTTCTTCTCCCCACGCCTGCTATCTCCATTTCTGTATCTCTCTCTTACATACACAGACAAAATGCAAATTAAAACAAACATAAAATGAACAAGGCGAAAGTAACCAGAAAGTACCCCCTACCCAATCAAAAATGGAGTCCATTTTGTATAGGCCAACTACTCCCAGGCATAGGGCCTATCTAGTTGATTTCTTCCATTGAAGAAAACTAGTTTTCCCTTTCCTAGCAGGGATAAATCTGTAAATAGCTACGTGATAGGGGCTGGGTCTTTGTTTCTGCTTCCCTTTTTGAGACAAAGAGTAAGGAAAGGGTGTTGGGGTGGTTTCTGGCTTTTGTGCGGTGAGATCCCACTATGTGAAATGCTCCTTCCAGCTTGCCAGGAATGCTTTGCTCGGTACATACCAATAGTCATCCTTCCATCCATCTTCCCCCCCACACACACACCTTTTCTTTTGAAAGAAATATGCCAGCATAGAACTTACCTCCAGGAATAGCTCAGAGGTGGTGCTCTCAATTTAGCCAGGAGAAATACATTACATTTCTGCCCCCTTTGAAAATACTACCTAATTTCTGGCCTCTTGACCCCACAAGAGGTAGGTGATTTCAATCACAATGCAGCATATATCCCATAGGGGACGCATCACTGCAAATGCACACAATGGCCATTCATAGTCTAAGCTCTAAGAATTATATAGTTTATCTATAAAAAATAATTCTTGTCTTTTAGAGGCTTTACATAGAGAACAATATAGCACAGTGCATTAAAATTCATGCCTTTTTTATTTCTTAGGTTGAGGAGGGTTTCAAGTCATAAGTAAGCTGGAAAATTCTTACCCAATTTTAAGATCAGAAAATACCTTCTAATAGGAGTTATAAAACATATCGGAAAGAATCCAAGAAAGCTGTTGAGATTTTAGACTTTTTTTTCCGGTATAATTCCATTTCTGAATATATGCGTGGATCATCTTTTTTTTTTTTAATGCAGCTTTTTTTCTCCCTTTTCATGGAAATGATTACATTAGTTCATCTATTTAAATGAAGCATCAATATAAAAGCACTAGCTGTCTGTTACTGTGTTTTCTGTCTGCATGAGAACATATTTTCAAAAGTATACTTTCCCAACCTTGTATTTATGAAGTTATTATATATATGGTTCCAGTTTTCCACGTTACTAGACAGTATCCCGCCAACCCCACCGTGTCCCAGAGTTTCACACACTTACAGAAGCACAGTTTTCCGACTCATCTTCCACAAACCCAATCTGGCAAGGCGTCCTTTGGTTCTGCAACCAGTAGTCTGTGGACTCCAGCAAGCTATTACTTCGAAGAACCTGGGGGAACACAGAAAAAAAACCTTTCACAGTTGCCCAGCAAGAGTTTATATCTAAACAAGCAGCTTTCCACTGGAAACCTGTAGGTGTTTCCTTCCTGGCTTTGCTCTGAGCATCTGGGTGAGAAAAGGAGGAGGGAGAAACCTGCGGGATGACAGGAGCATTAGAGTGTGCAAAGCATGCTGTCATGACCTGGCTTCCTGATGTTAGCGATGCTCCTTACAGTTCTTCAAATCCAACACCCGGAACATCAATATGTGCTTAGCTCTTACATAATTTCCAAACCGAGTGATTATTTTGGGGGTGATGCCTATCTATCAGTAGGCATAGAAGTTTCATTTATAGTTAATGTTCTCTCACAAATATGAATACTCTTTTTTTTTTTAAAAAAAAAATCATGTTTTCTTTTTTGCTGCACTGCCTACTCTTTATTCCTTTGATTGCACAAACATAGGTATGAAATTGGGTACAATTCTAGAACAGCTAAGGTACCAGGCTGGTAAAAAATATTAGGAATAATATAGTTCCACTAGTAAAAGCATTTTCCCATTTTGTAATAGTTGAACAGCCATAGCAACAAAGCCAGATATGATTTGTAAATGCGGATTTTTGTCTTGTGTTTCAAAGCAAAGACACGAAGCATTTTTTTTTCAGAGCCAAATATTTTGAAGATACAATTTGTTAAGGGAAACAACACCATTCACATAGTCACAAATAATATAAAATACCTTGGTCTGACTCTAACTAAGGAAGTGAAAGATCTGTATGATAAGAACTTCAAGTCTCTGAAGAAAGAAATCAAAGAAGATCTCAGAAGATGGAAAGATCTCCCAT
>NC_034594.1:61453719-61455139 GCF_900095145.1 Mus pahari
AACATTGAAAGCAGAAAATAAAATAAAATAAAATAATGTTGCCGGGCGTGGTGGCGCACGCCTTTAATCCCAGCACTCGGAGGCAGAGGCAGGTGAATTTCTGAGTTCGAGGCCAGCCTGGTCTACAGAGTGAGTTCCAGGACAGTCAGGGCTACACAGAGAAACCCTGTCTCGAAAAACCAAAAATAAATAAATAAATAAATAAATAATAAAATAAAATAAAATAATGTTAAAAAAAATAAAGAAGAAGAAGATACAATTTCTTAAGTAACCAGATGACCCAGTCTTGAATGCGGCCTCTCTAAATAATGTACACATTTGCTTCTCATTTAAGATTCACAATGTTAATCATGGTTCTCTTTTAAGGTGAATGTCTGTTAATTTGTGATTACAGCCGCCTTCCCTTAAGCAATGTAATAGATTTAACCAATTCAGCTAATGTCCTCTAAAATAGAATTCTAATTCAATTACAAGGAAATACTGTCTTTTTTACTCTATAAAAACAGAAATGTATTAGTTTTGTTTTAGAGTAGTATTAACACATATAATTCTGAAACATTTTTTTTATAGCATTTCCCCCCTCAGATGTGTGATTTCACTTGCTTGTATCTTCCTATTCAATATTTATTGTTACCTAAGGATGACCAATCTCCATCTTTCTTTTGGAACAACATAAAGAGACTATGTGTACATGAGCAGGTAGGTGAATGCTGAACTTGGTGCTATTTCTGAAGATTAAACCAGGCGGTGGTCCTTCCCACTCTCCCAGACGGAGACACTTCTGAGTACGGCTAGCATAGCATTGCTGCTTTAATGTCCACTATCTCTGAGCATTCAGTTGCATTTCTAGAAACAGTGTGACTTGTGGTAGCCTGGATGAGAGAGCAAGAGAAAGCTGTTGTCTCTTAAGGAGGTGTGGAGAAAGTGGAGACTGTTGTTGGGATGCATTGTGTGAGAGAAGAAATAAGAAGAAGAAAAAAAAATCAAGCAGTTGAAGAGATTTGCAAAAATTCAAAGTAAATTCAACTTCTTCTCACCCAAGAGTTTTATTGTTTTGAAAATTGTATGTATTTCATTAATGAGTATGTTATTGAGTATTTAACATTTTTAAAGTAGTCATGCTCTAAATAAACATAAATAAGCAGATGCTGGAAAAATAGATCTGTTGGTAAAGTGCTTGCCCTAAAATCAGGAGGACCTGAGTTTCTTCCTCAGAACTCATACATAAAAGCCAGGCTACCTTAAGGAATGGCAGGAGGCCCCTGAGGAAAACACTTGGAGTTATCTTCTGACCTCCATGTGTATGTGTACATGAGGACGTGCACACACGTGTGCTTACCCCTTCTCTCTCTCTCTCTCTCTCTCTCTCTCTCTCTCTCTCTCTCTCTCTCTCACACACACACACACACACACACACACA
>NC_034594.1:61455314-61458569 GCF_900095145.1 Mus pahari
AGAGAGAGAGAGAGAGAGAGAGAGAGAAAGATAAGTAGATAAAATAAAAAGAAATCTAAATTATTGTATATGCTAAAAGAATTTTGAGTTGATAATATAATTACATATATATTTTAATTTAAAATAGTCAAGAACCTTAATTAACTTCACTTAAAGACTTCTAAGTCTCTAAATCCACCCCCTTGAATAAAGCTGTCATTCACATTTATCTCCATAGAATAGAGTTTACAAATCTTGTTTGGAATTTGAGCTCAGGACAAGTCTCACCAAATGATGTAAGCTATGGTTCTCAGCTTCTGCACCCAAGAGAAGGGATCACAAAATTAAGTGATGGAAATGTAAAGGGGGTTCACTGAGGAGCTGGGGTGGGCAGAGGAAGGGGTCCACTGAGGAGCCATGGTGAGAAGTGGCGGGGGGAGTACACTGAGGTGGTGGAAGCATAGAGGGGGGTTCTACTGAGGATCTGTGGTGGGAACAGGGAGGAGTTATGTGTGAAGCATCCAATAGGTAGGTTATTTTCTCAGAATATAGTTTGGTTCTGACTTGAAAGGAAATATAAACAATGATAAACATTTGGAAGACTTTTCAGAAACAATCAGTAAAATGAAAGGACTTCAGATATGTGAAGGCAAACTTTCTGAAATATTCTGGTCTGAGGTATAATTTTGACTGTGCCTTTTGTAGTATTGATAGTTACAACCACTATTGTCTGCAGTGTTAGAAAATTCTGAGAATTGGGCTATTAAAATTCACTTAAAACTGTTACAATGCTACTATTTCATAGAGGAAGATCTTCACAGACATGACAGTGTTGGTGATTCAGACCTTGAGCCTCAGACGGTGTGTGTGGGGTTTGGGTTTCTGCTCCATGTGGTTCAGACCTTGACCTTGGATTTAGTTGTGAGGGCACCAAGGGTCTGTTTTTCAGTTCCCTGAACATTGCTGCCTTCTGTGTTTCCCAAATGGTCTTACCTCAAATGTTTCTGAAACTTCTTTTGTTCTCTAATTTTTTAAAATAAAAAAATGTATTTCATATTCTTTCATTTAAGGGCAGATTTTCCTTGTTAAGATTCCTGAGTAACGGTTTCCTTTAAGAAAGAGAAACTTTTGTGGTATGAAAGATAACCTTGAATTAATCCACTTAGTGATAATATGAGATTGTAATTTCTCACAGGCATCATAGCTTGAAGCCTATTTAAGTTATCATTAGACCACTGGTACCTCATGCTCGTCCCTGGCCTTTCTTTGATCTCCAGGATTTGGAACTCTATCAATGAAACAAAAAACTCATTAATTCTGCATCCTAGGAACATCAGAGCTTAAACCACAGACACCAGATGAGCATGCTGGCTAATCCTGCTTTACAGTCCAGCTCAATAAACAGTCTAACTGGAATCAGCTCTTCATCATCTCAAAGATTACTCTTCAGAAATTTGGCTACAGACCTTGCTTGTCCACATTCTGACTGACAAAAAGTCTGTAATATTGTGGTCACAACAAATTGTTTCAACAGTCACATCAGTATTTGACTGATCTTTTTCCTATGTCAGCCTGAGGAGTGGTGAGGAGTTGATTTGCAGTTTACTTGGCCACACTTTCCCAGTGATGGATGGGAAGTGCCACAAGTCAGTCTACCATTTGTCTCCTACCATGTAGAAATTCCTATAGCTGAGGAAGGGAATGTCTGAAGTGAAGCTATCCAGCCTGTTCCTTGTGCTTAACAATTATCGCTTCTTCCTTCCTTCCTTTATCCCTTTATTCCTTCCTTCCTCCCTCCCTTCCTTCTAATTTTGTGTCTGTGTATTTACATGTGCATGTTTTCCATGTGTGTTGGTATGCCTGTGTGTAAAATGATGTACATGGTTGCATAGGCACATGGAGGCTGAAGATTGATGTTACTGGCCATTCTTGGTTGCTGTTTCACTCACTCTTTATTGGGGCAGGCAGGTTTTCTCAATCAAACCTGGTGTACTGGCTGGTTTTGTGTGTCAACTTGACAAAAGCACACAAGCTGGAGTTATCACAGAGAAAGAAGCCTCCCTTGAGGAAATGTCTCCATGAGATCTAGCTGTAAGGCATTTTGTCAGTTAGTGATGGTGGGAGGACCCATTGTGGGTGGTGCCATCCCTGGACTGGTAGTCCTGGGTTCTATAAGAAAGCAAGCTGAGCAAGCCAGGGGAAGCAAGCCAGTAAGCAGCATTCCTCCAAGGCTTCTGCATCCACTTCTGCCTCCAAGTTCCTACTCTGTGTGAGTTCCTGTCCTGATTTTCTTTGGTGATGAACAGCAATGTGGATATGTAAGCTGAATAAACCCTTTCCTCCCCCACTCCCTTCTTGGTCATGAAGTTTTGTGCAGGAATAGAAACCCTGAGTAAGATACTCAGAGGTCAGTAACATTGCTACTCTCGGTAGCCAGCTTCTCTGCCAGACGCTCTGCCTCTGTCTTCTGAAGCTACAATTGCTTCTGTTTGCTACACCTCTGCCATTTACACAGGTGCTGAGGATCTGAACTTCAGCCCTCATACTTGTGTGCCAAGGTTTGTTTGTTTTTTTAATCACTGAGCTATTTGCCAATCCCGATTAGAATTACTTACATTAACATTAATAATTAACAAAATGACACTTCATTGGGAATTCCGAGTTAACATTCTCACTTATTATTTGACCTAAATCTCTAGATTTGTGGGTTGCAATGTGAAGCAAACAAATGTACATGCAATGAGACAATCCTTGTATATTAAAGTACTTGACCAACAGTATCCCTCTTTCAAAGTTACTATTTTCTCTGCCTTTGACCACAGGGACCCATGGTTTGTTTGGCACAAAAGTAGTAGCATCAGAACCAGCCTCTCAGATATCAGGGCCTCAACTCAAGACAGATATCTTTGTGAGATAATGTTATCTCATGCATCTTATGTTTGAGTCAACTGTTCTAATTTAAGGACCCTAGTTGAAAGTTGTGTGCCAGTCCTGATTTTCTGTCAGCTAACTCTTGATCCCGCCTAGCTTCTGGCCCAATTTCCTTTAGTAAATCATAATATCAGGCTATCTGAGGTAAACACTACCCTTGTACGAAGCATAATGTAATCTTCCCTTTCATACTTCACACTTCCTAACAATAAGAAGCTGAAGGGGGTGGGGAGAAGCCAGGCAGCAGTGTGTATCAGAGGCAGAGGCAGAGGCAGAGGCAGAGGCAGAGGCAGAGGCAGAGGCAGAGGCAGAGGCAGAGGCAGAGGCAGAGGCAGAGGCAGAGGC
>NC_034594.1:61459359-61469957 GCF_900095145.1 Mus pahari
TTGTGAATGAGAAAGAAAGAAAGAAAGAAAGAAAGAAAGAAAGAAAGAAAGAAAGAAAGAAAGAAAGAAAGAAAGAAAGAAAGAAAGAAAGAAAGAAAGCCTTCCCGCTCCATGGTGTAGCTAACTGCTTTCATGTCACCAGGCAGGTACCAAGGAGCAAATTAGACTCAGTCCTACCATGACTGAGCAATGCCTGCTTCTTTGGTTGGTAACTTAAATCGGAGAAGATGCTCACCTTTAGCTTCTAAGATCTGGAGGAAGGACAGAAAACACTCTCTCCTCATCTCAAGCACTTATCGAGTATAATTGGACAATTTGACGGACTTCTGAGAGTCAGTTCTTGCATCATTTGATGATAACAATGCCACTTGAGAGAAGCTGTTCCAGGGACCAAATAGGAAGATGTTTACAAAACCAAGATTACCCAACTGAATAGGCAGCTGATAGATGCGTGATTTCTCTTAGCAGAGGCAGGCAGTGGAATTGAGAGGATCTGTGTTCCATCTTAGCAGTTTCTTGATCTTGCTAGCATCTGACAAGTTCTCTTCCCCTGCTTTGTGATATGGCATCCTTGTTTTAATCTTTCTTCTCTACTTTCTAAAGCCAACAGTCAGTTAGCAAACATTCACTGAGCTCACAAATGAACTCAGTGAGACACTGGGAAAAACATGAAGAAGCCTGACCTAGCACCATGCACTGTATCCTCAGCCCGAGAGAGATAGAGGTAGGATGATCCGAAGTGCAATGGTAGCCTGGTCAAGGTGAAGCCCTATGGCAAAATATACTGATATATTCATACAAAACCAACTGCATCTTTGGAAAGTAGTCCCAAGAATGTGAAAGAAGGGAAGTGCTTTGAGGAATGTCAAACCCAGCCAAATAGTTCAAGAATGAAGTGGCTAGTTTTATCTGCAGTCAAGGGGCAACAGAAGTCCTTGCACTTGATGGGTGTGTTGCAAGGTGGATGGATTTGAGATGTCTAGAGATATTTGGAAAGTTGGGGAGGACTGCTCCCCACCCCCAGACTGATTTTCCCTATTGTGCTCATAAGCACTTCTTAGAGGAATACTGTTCCTTCCACTTCCAGCAATCATTCTCTTTGTAGGGCCTCATGGGATTTAATCATCACCCAGAAGAATGACACAGCCCTCTCTCCTGATTCAGTTTTGACCCTTTCCTGGAGCCTGCTTCTTTTCAGATTTCTAACGAGTGGTTATAACACTTGGGTCTGCCATCATCTTCTTCATGTCTTTGTGTCTATATACAAACTCCCTCCTTCTCCAATTGAAACTCTAAAGGAAATTTGACTCCTAGCCGAGAAGTGATGCTAACTCCCCCAGCTTTGGTGGTTTGCTAGTTCTGTGCCAGCTGGAACACCTCTTTGCCTATTTCTATTCCCAATGTCTGCTCTACAAAGTTTTTTTCTTCCACACTTTAAATGTTAGCAAAGCTTTTAACCTGCATGCTATGGAGTGTTCTCTGGGTAGCATATTGTGCATAGTGTATAACTGGCCTTCATATTTATGGAGTCAAAACAAGAAACAAAGGAGCATTGGAATATTTAACTGCAAACAATGGTTCATATGATAGAGAGATCCACATGATGCTATGATAAAGAATGTAAGGGTTAAGTGTTTCTATCATCTGAATGTTTGCATCCCTCTAAACTTACATGTTGGAATCAAACCCCTGATATGTTTCCATTAAGAGGTGATGCTGTTCCGGGTGATGGCTGAGCTGGGCTCAATTCTTATAAAGAGGATCAGCATCTTTCTTAAAGAGGCTCCATAATCCCTTTTATCCTCTGTGGAATACAGACATACAATTTTGTTCATGATAAAAAATCGGCCTCAATCTGCACCATGGACTTTCCCATACCCAGGACTGTGAGTAACATCACTTCTGCATAGTATAATAATAAAAATAAAAATAAAAAATAATAATATAATGAAATAATAACAATAATAATACTAACAACAACAACAATAATATGCATGTGGCATTTTATTAGAGATGCCTGAATATTCTAAAACAGGAATGTTAAATGGTTGAGTGAGTCAGGAACCCATAGAATCCTAACCAGTCATGTTGTAATTGTTTGTCTCCTCTTATCCCTCTTGTCTCTCAATCTTCATAATTTACCAAAACCAAGATGGAAAAATGTGCTTTGAAGACACACCTAGCTTCCAGTTCCAATTTGTGTCCCTACTTTTCAAATGCTGAAATCACACATATCTACCCAGACTCGGCCCTTGAGATTTCATCTGATTTTCACCTCTAGAATCTTGTCTTTTCCAGGAAGTCACATGTATCTCATAACATAGAGACTTTAATGTGACAAGTTCATCTGACCTGATATGATGAGTTTCAAGTTCACTGTGCCACTGGGTGCATTTGGCAATTTCTTTTATTGTCTAGCAGAATATGTTTCTGGGTATACAGAAAAATTTTTAAAATATCTATTTATAATTAGAAAGACATTTGGTTTGTTCACATCTTTGGGTAGGTACAAATAAAGCTGTTGTAAATACACAAGTGTTTATTTGGTTTTACATTTTTATTGGAGGTTCTGGGTGAACACATAAAAGAATAAGCACTACTAAATATTAAGGTAAATTTACATGGATCTATTAAGCATTTATATAAGTTTATCAATTTCAACTTCCATTGGCAAAAAAAAGTAAAATGCAAGCTGCTCCATGTTTATGATAGTACTTGGTATATATGTGGTGTTAGCACTTGGTATAATATAAATAATATAAATAAATAAACATTATTTATTTTAAGCTTATTTTTACTATTTCTTACAGTTACATAGCAGAGTTTCATTATGCTCTATTTTCCTCTTAGTTTCAAGTGACTTGTTTCCTTATAAAGATATTTGTGAAACTATATTCTTAACTTTGTGCTCCATAGCAGCTGTGATTATGAAACAGAAATCTCAGTGCCAGATGTGGGATATCACTTTCTTTTATAAGTTGTGGGTTAGGAAGGCTCTAGAGGGCCTCCTAAAAGATACCAGCTTCTGCCATTCTTCTTCAGTGCCCACCAGAACTTACTGTTAAATCCAGCAAATACCTTGATCACAAGTTATAGAGAAGTTAAGGTAAATCTGTACTGGAAGCCTTCTCCCTAGCTTTTACAGTGCTGGAAAGTGCTATGTAAGCTTCTATGTAAGGTAGAAAAAGTACCAATATTTTTACTTAGCCAGCTCTGAAACCTACCAAGCACAATACCAGCCTGCCATGTAAGATGTGCACACTTGTTCAATAGTGACTAACTGTTGCTGGAGAAACCAACTACTCTATGAACTCAAGACCACATGATACTATCTACACAGAGGTCACAGGCTCTAGGAGGGAGGTGAGTCTTCCTGAAATAATGTCAAATTGTCTTCTAAACATTTATTCTTAACATTGATCTAATTAATTGTTTGTTTGTTTGTTTATGCATGTGCATGCTTGTGTGCATGCACACAAGTGTATGTGTGTGTGTATGTGTGTATGTGTGTGAGTGTGTGCGTGTGTGTGTGTGTGTGTGTGTGTGTGTGTGTGTGTGTATGTGTGTATGTTTGCTATGACCAGAGGACAACTACATGCAATTAGATTTCTTCTTCTACCATAGAATCCAGAGATAAAATTTAGGCCATCATGCTTAGAAGGAAATGTTTTTACCCATTGAGCCCACTCACTAGCCTCAATATTTAAGCTTATACCAATAGATAAATACTACTCCCAACATCAATCAGAATAGCTTCTTTCTAGTGAATGATGCTAAATGCAGATACTCAGGATGTTCAAGATGCTGAGAATAAGTAAAGGTTGAGTGTTTAGCTCTAAACAAGGCAGTTATTCCCAGTACCTCAAGGTTCAGGGAACCATCAAGAAGCGTTGATGAAAAGAATGCAAGAACCAGAACATACAGAGATAGGCTGCTGATTGCCATTTCCCATTGCAGTTGTGAACTCACAGCAGTTGCTGATGCCTGACATGGGTCTACGAAAAAACGGGTGTGTCCACAGTCAGCATGGGTTTGGGAGGGACTTAGGCCCCTACCCTTTACCAGTATGATGATGGCTACTGATAAAGAAAAGGGGGCAATTGCCTTCACTTGTGCACACACTGGTGAAACCACTGGGATCTAGTAGAAAGCCTTATTCCATGGTTACACAGATAGCCTTGTTCAAGTAAGGCAAAACTAAAGGACATGAATTGGGGAAAGGACTTTTAGGGAGGGAGTGATTGATGGAGGTGGAAAAGGGATAATGAAGGGTGGAAGAATAATTGGAATGCAATATTAATATATATGTAAGAAATTGTGAAATAATGTATATAATTAACAAAAACATATTTAAAATAATATATCTAAGTTATATTTAAAATAATTTACTGGACTCTATATTTGCTATCAAATTTAGATGCCATTATAAGAGAA
The DNA here is from genome assembly GCF_900095145.1 of Mus pahari. Lineage (NCBI taxonomy): Eukaryota > Metazoa > Chordata > Mammalia > Rodentia > Muridae > Mus > Mus pahari. The sequence continues at coordinate 61,463,794 of NC_034594.1, forward strand.
GGATATGTAATCCATGCTAGATTTTTATGAATGCTCTCATACTCAGCTAATTGTATAAACTTGCTGTCTTCCCAGTAGGCTTTGTTGATTTAACTGGGGAAAATAAGTGGGCAAAATAAGAATAGTGTTACATGTAAAGTCTTGTTTCATTCTATTGTGACAGGAAATAAAAGGGTAATTGATAAACGTAAATGTCAGATAACAAACACTGCAGGAAGGATCTATAGCAGATGAAGACTTTAAAGAAGTAAGATGCTATTTTGGAAATCGTATCTTGGCAGGTTTCTTTAACACTATGCTAAAAGGATTTTGAAGGCTGTAAAGATAACATTGAGCAGAGATCTGAATGAAGCAAGGTGTCAGTCACACTTCAATCCAAGGAAAGAGCAGTGGCCCAGGCAGAGGTCAAGAGCACAAACAGAGGCTCAAAGCAGGAGCATGCATTTGAAGGACAGAAAAGAGCCCAAAATGTCTCAGGAAGAGGCGCGATGGAAATAAAATTTCCCAGAAGTAGAAAAAGAACCTTTTATCTTTTGATAAGAAAGCATCTGTAGCTAAGTTGGTACAGAGCATTTTCAATGCCTGGAAATACACTAAGATTATTTTTTTTTTCTTAAATTTTCTTTTACTGCAACTTTGGACCATTTAGTCAATAGATTAACTAATTATTGAATTAAATTTATAATAGCTTAAAAGTCTAGCACACATATGCACATACCCAGATCTAGCACACATATGCACATACCCAGATATAGCACACATATGCACATACCCAGCTCTAGCACACATATGCACATACCCAGATCTAGCACACATATGCACATACCCAGATCTAGAATTCAGAGGATTTTGCTCAATTGCATATGTGTCAGTCTGTGTTGATGTAATCAGTGCCTTTGCTAACTTTCCTTTTGGAGTCTTCTGTTTTCTGCTCTTGGATAAAACACCTATCCATTATTTCAAAGGGAAATTGCATAGTCTATTTAAAGCACACCAAACTACTGAGCAGAATCAATGGCACAAATAAAATTATTGTGTAGAAGGAAAGGTGGCATTGAAAAACCTTTCCCACTAGGTTTAACCAAATGTCAAGGTAGCAGTGTCCTTTCAATGATAATTTAACTGGATGACTGGGTTCTTGTGTGTTAGCCTCCTTTTACAATAGAGAACTAGATTCTCTTGTATGAATAATGATTATTCATGGGACATACTTTAATTCTTGTTTTGTTGGATGTAAAAGATTCTTGAATTATGCTACAGACACCTGACAAGACTCAAATGTGTTCTAACTGATTATTAGAAAAGTATGTCAAAGTAAAGGAATTCTTTTAGTATTTAGAATAAAACAGTTCTTTATCAAGGAGGAAGCAGAGCCTAGAAAGCAGGTGGAAAGTACTGTTGGTGGGGAAGCCAATGCATTCAGCCCCTTACTGTAGAGGGGAAATGGGAAGAGCTTCAGTAGCTCCAGATAGTCAAGCAACATGGCTGACTCAAGACTGGCCTCAGCTAAGTTACTCTTTATAGCAGGAGAGAACTTATTTATGAAATGCTTTTAGTATCAATATTGGTCTAATTAAGCTCGCTGCTGGTGAATAAGTATGGATATACTGACTTAAAAACATTCTTCTCTGAAAAACGCCACAATAAATATGTAAGTATCTAAATGTAAAATGGAAATGCTTCACGGGGGAAGGGGTGAAATTAATTACTCCATGTACATAGCTTAGCAACTTTGTATGCTAACCTGGGCTATCATGCACCCTCACATGGCAAGTACAAACAATACAGTTTCAGCATATCCCAGATAGCTTGTTACTCTACCCAGAGTTCTCAGTTAGACATATCCTGAAAGATACACTATATCTCACTGTAGTTCTGAGAACTGGCTACAAGGACAAAGGACAGTTTAGAGTCTGGGAAATTCTTGGGACTGGTGGGGAACTTTCAAGCTGTTTTTGTCTACTTCTGTTACATCCCACAGACGTCAGCGGACCAGAAAAAAAAAAAAACTTAAATATTTGATCAGAACTTTTTCCATATGAGTATAACCAGGTTTGGGTATAGAGTATGAAGCAAGGGTATAACAGAAGCAGACATACTCAGGAAATGAAAGATATAGCCTAATTTATAAATGGTCAGCAATGGCTTGAATGTAAGTTAGATTTATAAAAAGAAAGCTGATTGATTGCTATTTGGTTACTATGTGGAATCTGTGGAATCTGTGAACCATGATACATTTGTGACACTGGTGAAGGGAGATATTATTTTAATGATAATCTAAGAAAAATATATGAAAAATCAGTTATGAGGGACACACAGATATATAAAATACACCAAAGTCTGCTATTGATTTTATATTATTTGTACAGGTGTGAAAGATTTAGGCAGTAGAGAATTTACCACTGAACAAGAGAACCTGACTTTAATAATGATGTGTCACTTCAATATAAATACATATTTTTTGGCACCTGACAACTAAAAGAAAGTGGTAATTTTCCTTCCTCAAACACATTTCTTCTCCAGAAGAAGCCATTGGAAACATCAAACACATTAGAAGCTTTTCAGTAGACATGAAACTTCAGAGACATTTGTTTATGGATGTTCTTCTGGGAAAGCATGAGCCTTGGAGTAGTTCTTTCAGGATAAATTTCCTTCATGAAAGAAAGAAATGAGCCTAGTACAGTGGTTCTCAACCTTCCTGAAGCTGTGACCTTTTAATACAGTGACCCTCATGATGTGGTGATCCTTAAACATAAAACTATCTTCATTGCTACTTCATAAGTGTAATTTTGCTACAGTTGTGACTTGTAATGTTAATACCTGTATTTTCCAAGGGTCTTAATCAACCTCTGTGAAAGGTTCAGTCAACCCCCAAAGGGTCATGACCCACAGGTTGAGAAACCTTGACCTACTTAATGGAGGCATGCAAATGACTAGGCTCTCTCAGAGAGATGTCTGAGCCAAAGGTACACTCAAAACATCAGCTATATCCTTCTTTCTTCTTTGAAATTGGCTGAATGGAAAACTAGGCACAAAATGAGAAAAGATGTGTGCTGTCAGGGTTGTCTGAGGAGAGAGGAGAACACACTAAAGTGAAGGGGTTTTAGATGCAGGATGCAGAGAAAAGAGAAGAGACTTTGATGCTGTTGACAGTGAACAGAGTGGGAAGTCTTTTTCTAAGTACCCAAAGAAGGAAAGAGAACTGCAAATGCCAGATTGTGTTTTCAAAACTCAAGACCCCTTACATTCCAGGATAGATATATTTAGATTACAGTTTAAAGAAAGTTTATGGTAATTGCAAGTACTCAGAAGGAAAGATGTAATTCCAAAAGCATAGTATCGTTCAATTTTCACAAAATATTCTAAGCTATTTTGGATTTTCAGAGTCCTACTTTTTTGACTTAAAAGTAAGAAAGAGTTGGGCAAAATCCTTTGGGGGCTGTTCAAACAGCAGAAAAGACACAAGAATAAGATAGGCATGTCAACTCACAGGCATTAGATAGCAAAAGTATTGGAGGAAAAGGGGCAGAATTTATAAAAGCAGTCCTCCATCACATTAACTTCTGGACTACAGAGGTAAATCATATTCATACTGAAAATTAAGGCACAATTGATAGTGTTAGATAGATCATCCCACGAATGGTCACTATGTTAAATTTTCCCAAGGATAAACTGGTAGCTGGGCACAGGCAGCCTCTCATCTCGGGTTCAGGGTGAACTTAACTGCTCCAATGACAAGAGAAGACATTTAGCATCCTGACCTGCTTTTACTGACAGCTGAGGAAATGAGTCCCTGCTGGAAGCCTTCACTATTTGCATCTTGTCCTCAGTGCAACCCTGAAGACTTCTATATGTGACTTTGCTCTAGACGTGCAGAAATTTCTTTAGGTGGTCAGTGAAATTGCTCTCAATCTTGATGTATGCTCTTCACTTACAGAGAGATCCTGGACTCATGGTTATCTTTTCCTTTCCCTCACTGGCCTCCATGCCCCCTGAAGGGTCACAACTGTACCACCACTCCAGATGTTTTGCCCTAAATACTCAGAGATCATCTGTGCATCCTTCACTGCCATGCAGATCTATTAACCTTGACTTCAACACATGTCTCATCACGGTCTCCCTTTCTCCCTTTCTGCTGCTCTCACACAGCTACTATCTCTATATATCCCACTTACCCCACCCCATGAAATGGTCCCTGTTGGTATCCCAGAGTCTAGTAATCTTTGGCTCCAAATCATACCTTTAGACTTTCTAACTTAGCTGTCTTTAAATATCATTTTATACAATAACTTTCTATGTCTTTTTAAAAGTTTTCATTTATTATTATTTTATTTTATTGTTTTTGTATGTGTAAGTTTTTTGCCTGTGCATGTTTGTGTACCATGTGCTTTCAGTGCCAAATATGTCCAAAAGTGAGTATCAGCTCCCCTAGAACTGTTGTTACAGATGCTTGTGAGCTGCGATACTGGAGCTGGGAGTTGAACTCAGGTCCTCTGGAAAAGTAGCCAGTGTTTTTAGCTGCTAAGCTGTATCTCCATCACACTGCTTCCCACCTAGATTCCATTTCTTTACTGATGTAGAATGGATATAAAATAGAGCATCTATCCAGTGATCTTAACAAAAAGTGATGAAACTATTCTTTTGTATCAGATGCTGAATACGAAGAACACTAGGCGCTACAGGATCACAGAGACCATGCAGGGACTTGCATGCACTTTACAAAATAGAGGAAGACAGTCTCTGTTCTTTAGACTGCAGCATATTATTTTTAATTTTGTCCATTCTCTCATTCTCTAAGTATTTCCTACCTGAATGGGAAAAGCTATTACTAACACAGAACACCATAACCATTCTCTACCATGTGACTATATGACTGTCTGGCTCAGTATAATCATTAGCTTCTTGGAAGCAATGCTGGGTTTTTGCTCCAAAATGTTCTGTCCTTAGAGATATGGGTTGGATCATTTGAATGTGAGTTCCTCCATATATTAATTGAATTGCTGTTGTTAATTGCATGTCTTCGAAAAGATTTGAGTTTAGAATAAAGGGTATTTTACAGAATGAAAGGAAACATCAAGAGACACCTGGTCTGTCCCTCCTCAGATATACATCAAGCACATTTAAGCTACTTTAAGGGTCAGTCACAGGAAAGAATGCTTGCAACTTCAAAGAGTACAATCAGATGTCACCAGAAGTTTACATTCGGTCTCTAGGTACCTGATGGGTTCTCTGTCAGCTGCCTTGGAAAACTCCAAACTTAAGGATGATTAATTAATGTGAAATGAAAAGAGAAAGATAGTTGGGATTTTGATTTTTCTCTAACAAGTCTTTCTTCATATCAATCCTATTTAGAAATTTGGTTCTACTCTTATCTAAAATAGTAAATCTTTGGTTCATGAAATAAAGTGAAGACTAAGAATGTCCCACTGTTGTGGGACTATGAGATGGATGGAGCACAGTGCCTTCAAGGGAAGAGGAAACATGAGAGTAACATTGTGAGAAATTGCATGGGATGCACCTCTCAGCCTTACATCACACACAGATCCAAAACCTGTGATGGAGTGCAAGTGCTTGGGTGGATTCCGCATTCAGATAGTTGCCTGATTCCATTGCTTTGCAATAATAGACTTTTGATTGTATGAGAGTACAATAGAGACTTTTCACTTAAAGTTCAATGACTATAGAATTATAATAACTCATCTTATGTAGTAGAAAATCCTTGCAAATCAGCTTAGCTGGCTCTGTTTATTTCATAAGGAGTTATGATAAGTGGAGCATTAGTAGTGCTATGAGAGAGGCTGATCCAGCATCACTGGGAGGGAATGATAACACTCTTCCCCACCCCTAACTCTTCCCAGTTTTCTGCAGCATTGTGTGACTACCACATTTAACCTGCACAGTTTTGAGAATAATGTTTTAAACATTAAAACATATCCTAGTTCTTCATGCTCACTAAATTAGAGTGGCAGGCAAGTGACTAACACACGTTTCTACTTGGATGGACCAATAGCTTTGCTTAATGCCCTGTGCTCAGCAAGTGTCTAAGGCCATGTCCAGGTACCACAAACTTCATTATCAATGTCACTTAAGAGAAAGGGAGATAGCAGCAGCAGCAGCAGCAGCAGCAGCAGCAGGAGGAGGGAGGAGGAGGAGGAGGAGGAGGA